>NW_026989771.1:0-317640 GCF_036321535.1 Camelus dromedarius | reverse complement strand
ATCACGATGACAGGTTCTATGTAAATTGCAAGTCTATTGGGTAGAACTCGCTCCAAGAGGATTTTTCTGCGAAAACTGCATGATTAAAAAACTGACATTAGGAGAAATCTACTAAATCAGAAAAAAATTTCTATGTATAAATATGCATTGTAAGGTCGATGAAAGTTCGGTAATACACATGTTCACAACTCTTTAAAGGATATTTGTCGAATCCGTGATTCATGCTATGTGTTCAGATCACAGAATGTCACGGTGAGTGAAAATAAGTAAATTACATATCTTTTGGTTAGAACTCGCTCCAAGAGCATTTTCCTGCCAAATCTGACTCATTTTCAAACCTGGCATTAAAACTATCCTGTGAAATCTGAGAAAAGTTTTCAAAGTTTCAGTAAGCCATGTATGGTGGATGAAACTGCTGTAATCCACTTGCTAACAACTCTGTAGTGAATATTTGTCGAATCCGAGATGCATGTAGCGTGTTCGGAACATGGAATTTCACGGTGAGCGAATCCATGTAAATTACATGTCTATTGTTTTGAACCCGCTCCAAGAGGCTTTTGCCGTGAAATCTGCCTCAGTTTCGAAACTGGCGTTTGGAAAGCTCTGTGAAATCAGAGAAAATGCTTCTAAGCATCAATATGCCTTGTATTGTGATGAAAGTCCTGTAATCCACATGCAAACAACTCTGAAGTGTATTTTTGTTGAATCCCATCTGCATGTAGCGTGTGCGAAACACGGAATTTCACAGCGGGAGAATCTATTTCATTTACATATCTATTGGGTAGAACACGCTCCAACAGTTTTTTCCTTAGGAAACTGCCTGATTTTCGAAAATGCTATTAGGAAAAACCTGCAAACCCAGAGTTAATGTTTCTAGGTATAAATATGCCTTGTATGGTGGATGAAAGTTCTGTAATACACATGTATATAACTCAATAAAAATGTTTCTCAAATCCGTGATGAATGTAGTGTGTTCGGAACACGGAATGTCACGTTGAAGGACACTATGTAAATTACATATCTATTGGTGAGGACCCGCTCCAGGAGCATTTAACTGTAAAATCTACCTCTGTTTGGAAACTGGTGTTATGAAAACAATGCAAAACCTGAGCAAAAGCTTTAAGGTGACAATATGTCTTCAATGGTTTATTAAAGATGTATAATTCACATTCTAACAACTCAGGAGTGAATATTTGTTGAATCCATGGTGCATGTACCTTTTTCGGAACACGGAATATTACGGTGACGGTATCTATGAAAATGGGATGTGTATTGGATCGAACATGCAGCAAGAGAATTTTTCTGCGAAAAATGCCTGATTTTCGTAACTGACGTTAGGAAAAATCTGCGAAATCTAAGTAAATATTTCTAGGTGTAATTATGCCTTGTATTGTGGTTGAAACATCGGTAATCCACATGCTCACGGTCATTAAATAATGTTTGTCGAAGCCGTGATTAATGTAACGTTTTCGGAACACGGAATGTCTCGGTGAGTGAAACTCGGAAAATTACAATTCTACTGGATAGAACTCGCTTGAATTGAATTTTTCTGTGAAAATTTCATGATTTTCAAAACTGGATGTTAGGAAAAACCTGCGAAATCAGAATAACTACAACTATGTGTAAATATGCCTTGTATGGTGGATGAAATTTTGGTAATCCACATGATCACACTAATTAGAGAATGTTTGTCGAATTCGTGATGCATGTAATGTGTACGGGATACAGAGTGTGATATTGAAGGAAATAATGAAAATTACATGTCTATTGGTTAGAACTCACTTGAAGAGAATTTTTCTGTGAAATGTGCCTCATTTTCAAAAATGCCATTAGGAGAACCCTGTGAAATCTGAGAAAATGCTTCTAAGTGTCAATATGCCTTGAATGGTGAATGAAAGTCTGGTAATCCACATGTTAATAACAGTGTAGTAATTATTTTTCAAACCGTGATTCATGTAGCGCTTTTGGAAAACGGAATTTCACCATAATGAAACAATGTAAATTAAAATTCTATTGGGTAGAACTAGCTAGAATAGAATTTTTCGGCGAAAATTTCATGATTGTCGAATCTGAAGTTTGGAGAAAACTTCAAAATGAGAGTAAATATTTCTACGTGTAAATATGCCTTTATGTTGGAAGAAAGTTCGGTAATCCATATTTTCATAACATATTAAAGAATCTTTTTCTAATAAGGGATGCATATACAGTGTTTGGAACGTGGAATTTCACAGTGACTGAAACAATGTAAATTACTTCTCTATTCGGTAGAACTCGCTCCAAGAGGATTTTTCTGCAATAAATGCTTCATTTTTGAAACTGGCTTTTGGAAAACACTGCAAAATCTGAGAAAATACTTCTAAGTATCAATATTCAATCTATTGTGATGAAAGTTCGGTAATCCACATGCTAACAAATTTGTAGTGAATATTTGTCGAATCCATTATGCATGTAGCATGTTCGGAACACGGAATTTAATCGCCAGTGTGTTTATGTAAATTACATTTCTCTTGGTTAGAAATCACTCCAAGAGATTTTCCCAGAGAAATCTTCCTGATTTTTGAGACTGGCATTAGGAAAATATTGCGAACTCAGATGAATAGATTCTCGGTGTAAATATGCCTTGTAGGGTGGATGAAAGTTCGGTAATCCGCATGCTAACAACTCTGCAGTGAATATTTGTCGAATCCGAGATACATGAAACGTGTTCGGAACACAGAATATCACGGTGAGCGAATGTATGTAAAATACATGTCACTTGGGTTGAACTCGATCCAAGAGCTTTCTCTGCGAATTCTGCCTCATTTTCAAAACTGGCATTAGGAAAAACTTTCAAAATATGAGAAAATGCTTCAAAGTGTCAATATGGCTTTTATGGTGGATGAAAGTCCGGTATTCCTTATGCTAACAACTCTGTAGTTAATATTTGTCGAAACCGTGATGCATGTAGCTTTTTCAGAACACGGAATATCACGATGACAGGTTCTATGTAAATTGCAAGTCTATTGGGTAGAACTCGCTCCAAGAGGATTTTTCTGCGAAAACTGCATGATTTAAAAACTGACATTAGGAGAAATCTACTAAATCAGAAAAAAATTTCTATGTATAAATATGCATTGTAAGTTCGATGAAAGTTCGGTAATACACATGTTCACAACTCTTTAAAGGATATTTGTCGAATCCGTGATTCATGTTATGTGTTCAGATCACTGAATGTCACGGTGAGTGAAAATAAGTAAATTACATATCTTTTGGTTAGAACTCGCTCCAAGAGCATTTTCCTGCCAAATCTGACTCATTTTCAAACCTGGCATTAAAACTATCCTGTGAAATCTGAGAAAAGTCTTCAAAGTTTCAGTAAGCCATGTATGGTGGATGAAACTGCTGTAATCCACTTGCTAACAACTCTGTAGTGAATATTTGTCGAATCCGAGATGCATGTAGCGTGTTCGGAACATGGAATTTCACGGTGAGCGAATCCATGTAAATTACATGTCTATTGTTTTGAACCCGCTCCAAGAGGCTTTTGCCGTGAAATCTGCCTCAGTTTCGAAACTGGCGTTTGGAAAGCTCTGTGAAATCAGAGAAAATGCTTCTAAGCATCAATATGCCTTGTATTGTGATGAAAGTCCTGTAATCCACATGCAAACAACTCTGAAGTGTATTTTTGTTGAATCCCATCTGCATGTAGCGTGTGCGAAACACGGAATTTCACAGCAGGAGAATCTATTTCATTTACATATCTATTGGGTAGAACACGCTCCAACAGTTTTTTCCTTAGGAAACTGCCTGATTTTCGAAAATGCTATTATGAAAAACCTGCAAACTCAGAGTTAATGTTTCTAGGTGTAAATATGCCTTGTATGGTGGATGAAAGTTCTGTAATACACATGTAACAACTTATAAAATATATTTCTCAAATCCATGATTTATGTAGTGTGTTCGGAACACGGAATGTCACGTTGAAGGAACTTTGTATATTACTTATCTATTGGTGAGAACCCGCTCCAGGAGCATTTTACTGTAAAATCTACCTCTGTTTGGAAACTGGTGTTATGAAAACGATGCAAAATCTGAGCAAATGCTTTAAGGTGACAATATGTATTCAATGGATTTTTAAAGATGTGTAATTCAGATTCTAACAACTAAGCAGTAAATATTTGTTGAATCCATGGTGCATGTACATTTTTCGGACCACGGAATGTTACGGTGACGGTATCTATGAAAATGGGATGTCTATTGGATCGAACATGCAGCAAGAGAATTTTTCTGCGAAAACTGCCTGATTTTCATAACTGACGTTAAGAAAAATCGGTAAAAAAAAAGTAAATATTTCTAGGTGTAAATATGCCTTGTATTGTGGTTGAAACATCGGTAATCCACATGCTCATGGTCATTAAATAATGTTTGTCGAAGATGTGATTTATGTAACGTTTTTGTAACACGGAATGTCTCGATGAGTGTAACTAGGAAAATAACAATTCTACTGTATAGAACTCGCTTGAATTTAATATTTCTGTGAAAATTTCATGATTTTCGAAACTGGATATTAGGAAAATCTGCGAAATCAGAATAACTACATCTAGGTGTAAATATGCCTTATATGGTGGATGAAAGTTCGGTAATCCACATGCTCACACTCATTAATGAATGTCGAAATCGTGATGCATGTAACGTTTCCAGAATACGGAATGTCATATTGAAGGAAACAATGTAAATTACATGTCTATTGGGTAGAACTCGCTTGAAGAGAATTTTTCTGCGAAATGTGCCTCATTTTCAAAACTGCCATTAGGAGAACCATGTGAAATCGTAGAAAATGCTTCTAAGTGTCAATATGCCTTGAATGGTGAATGAAAGTCCAGTAATCCACATGCAAACAACTCTGTAGTGTATTTTTGTCGAATTCTATCTGCAGGCAACGCGCTCCAAACACGGAATTTGACAGCGGGAGAATCTATGTAATTTACATATGTATTTTGTAGAACACGCTGCAACAGATTTTTCCTTAGGAAACTGCCTGAGTTTTGAAACTGGTTTTAGGAAATAGCTGCAAACTCAGAATTAATGTTTCTAGGTGTAAATATGCCTTATATGGTGGATGAAAGTTCTGTAATACACATGTACACATCTAATTAAAAATGTTTCTCAAATCCGTGATATATGTAGTGTGTTCAGAACACGGAATGTCACGTTAAAGGAAACTATTTAAATTACATATCTATTAGTGAGAACCCGCTCCAGGAGCATTTTACTGTAAAATCTACCAATGTTTGTAAACTGGTGTTATGAAAACTCTGCAAAATATGAGCAAATGCTTTAAGGAGACAATATGTCTTCAAAGGTTTATTAAAGATGTCTAATTCACATTCTAACAACTCAGGAGTGAATATTTGTTGAATCCATGGTGCATGTACCTTTTTCGTAACACGGAATGTTACGGTGAAGGTATCTATGAAAATGGGATTTCTATTGGATCGAACATGCAGCAAGAGAATTTTTCTGCGAAAACTGCCTGATTTTCGTAACTGACGTTAGGAAAAGTCTGCGAATACTAAGTAAATATTTCTAGGTGTAAATATGCCTTGTATTGTGGTTGAAACATCGGTAATCCACATGCTCACGGTCATTAAATAATGTTTGTCGAAGCCGTGATTAATGTAACGTTTTCGGAACACGGAATGTCTCGGTGAGTGAAACTCGGAAAATAACAATTCTACTGGATAGAACTCGCTTGAATTGAATTTTTCTGCGAAAATTTCATGATTTTCAAAACTGGATGTTAGGAAAAACCTGCGAAATCAGAATAACTACAACTAGGTGTAAATATGCCGTGTATGGTGGATGAAATTTTGGTAATCCACATGATCACACTAATTAGAGAATGTTTGTCGAATTCGTGATGCATGTAATGTGTACGGAATGCAGAGTGTCATACTGAAGGAAACAATGAAAATTACATGACTATTGGTTAGAACTCACTTGAAGAGAATTTTTCTGTGAAATGTGCCTCATTTTCAAAACTGCCATTAGGAGAACCCTGTGAAATCTGAGAAAATGCTTCCAAGTGTCAATATGCCTTGAATGGTGAATGAAAGTCTGGTAATCCACATGTTAATAACAGTGTAGTAATTATTTTTCAAACCATGATTCATGTAGCGCTTTTGGAAAACGGAATTTCACCATAATGAAACAATGTAAATTAAAATTCTATTGGGTAGAACTAGCTAGAATAGAATTTTTCGGCGAAAATTGCATGATTGTCGAATCTGAAGTTTGGAGAAAACTTCAAAATGAGAGTAAATATTTCTACGTGTAAATATGCCTTTATGTTGGAAGAAAGTTCGGTAATCCATATTTTCACAACATATTAAAGAATCTTTTTCTAATACGTGATGCATATACAGTGTTTGGAACGTGGAATTTCACAGTGACTGAAACAATGTAAATTACTTCTCTATTCGGTAGAACTCGCTCCAAGAGGATTTTTCTGCAATAAATGCTTCATTTTTGAAACTGGCTTTTGGAAAACACTGCAAAATCTGAGAAAATTCTTCTAAGTATCAATATTAAATCTATTGTGATGAAATTTCGGTAATCCACATGCTAACAAATTTGTAGTGAATATTTGTCGAATCCATTATGCGTGTAGCATGTTCGGAACACGGAATTTAATCGCCAGTGTGTTTATGTAAATTACATTTCTCTTGGTTAGAAATCACTCCAAGAGATTTTCCCAGAGAAATCTTCCTGATTTTTGAGACTGGCATTAGGAAAAAATTGTGAACTAAGATGAATAGATTCTCGGTGTAAATATGCCTTGTAGGGTGGATGAAAGTTCGGTAATCCGCATGCTAACAACTCTGTAGTGAATATATGTCGAATCCGAGATACATGAAACGTGTTCTGAACACAGAATATCACGGTGAGCGAATGTATGTAAAATACATGTCACTTGGGTTGAACTCGATCCAAGAGCTTTCTCTACGAATTCTGCCTCATTTTCAAAACTGGCATTAGGAAAAACTTTCAAAATATGAGAAAATGCTTCAAAGTGTCTATATGGCTTTTATGGTGGATGAAAGTCCGGTATTCCTTATGCTAACAACTCTCTAGTGAATATTTGTCGAAACCGTGATGCATGTAACTTTTTCAGAACACGGAATATCACGATGACAGGTTCTATGTAAATTGCAAGTCTATTGGGTAGAACTCGCTCCAAGAGGATTTTTCTGCGAAAACTGCATGATTAAAAAACTGACATTAGGAGAAATCTACTAAATCAGAAAAAAATTTCTATGTATAAATATGCATTGTAAGGTCGATGAAAGTTCGGTAATACACATGTTCACAACTCTTTAAAGGATATTTGTCGAATCCGTGATTCATGCTATGTGTTCAGATCACAGAATGTCACGGTGGGTGAAAATAAGTAAATTACATATCTTTTGGTTAGAACTCGCTCCAAGAGCATTTTCCTGCCAAATCTGACTCATTTTCAAACCTGGCATTAAAACTATCCTGTGAAATCTGAGAAAAGTTTTCAAAGTTTCAGTAAGCCATGTATGGTGGATGAAACTGCTGTAATCCACTTGCTAACAACTCTGTAGTGAATATTTGTCGAATCCGAGATGCATGTAGCGTGTTCGGAACATGGAATTTCACGGTGAGCGAATCCATGTAAATTACATGTCTATTGTTTTGAACCCGCTCCAAGAGGCTTTTGCCGTGAAATCTGCCTCAGTTTCGAAACTGGCGTTTGGAAAGCTCTGTGAAATAAGAGAAAATGCTTCTAAGCATCAATATGCCTTGTATTGTGATGAAAGTCCTGTAATCCACATGCAAACAACTCTGAAGTGTATTTTTGTTGAATCCCATCTGCATGTAGCGTGTGCGAAACACGGAATTTCACAGCGGGAGAATCTATTTCATTTACATATCTATTGGGTAGAACACGCTCCAACAGTTTTTTCCTTAGGAAACTGCCTGATTTTCGAAAATGCTATTAGGAAAAACCTGCAAACCCAGAGTTAATGTTTCTAGGTATAAATATGCCTTGTATGGTGGATGAAAGTTCTGTAATACACATGTATATAACTCATTAAAAATGTTTCTCAAATCCGTGATGAATGTAGTGTGTTCGGAACACGGAATGTCACGTTGAAGGACACTATGTAAATTACATATCTATTGGTGAGGACCCGCTCCAGGAGCATTTAACTGTAAAATCTACCTCTGTTTGGAAACTGGTGTTATGAAAACAATGCAAAACCTGAGCAAAAGCTTTAAGGTGACAATATGTCTTCAATGGTTTATTAAAGATGTATAATTCACATTCTAACAACTCAGGAGTGAATATTTGTTGAATCCATGGTGCATGTACCGTTTTCGGAACACGGAATATTACGGTGACGGTATCTATGAAAATGGGATGTGTATTGGATCGAACATGCAGCAAGAGAATTTTTCTGCGAAAACTGCCTGATTTTCGTAACTGACGTTAGGAAAAATCTGCGAAATCTAAGTAAATATTTCTCGGTGTAAATATGCCTTGTAGGGTGGATGAAAGTTCGGTAATCCGCATGCTAACAACTCTGTAGTGAATATATGTCGAATCCGAGATACATGAAACGTGTTCTGAACACAGAATATCACGGTGAGCGAATGTATGTAAAATACATGTCACTTGGGTTGAACTCGATCCAAGAGCTTTCTCTGCGAATTCTGCCTCATTTTCAAAACTGGCATTAGGAAAAACTTTCAAAATATGAGAAAATGCTTCAAAGTTTCTATATGGCTTTTATGGTGGATGAAAGTCCGGTATTCCTTATGCTAACAACTCTGTAGTTAATATTTGTCGAAACCGTGATGCATGTAACTTTTTCAGAACACGGAATATCACGATGACAGGTTCTATGTAAATTGCAAGTCTATTGGGTAGAACTCGCTCCAAGAGGATTTTTCTGCGAAAACTGCATGATTAAAAAACTGACATTAGGAGAAATCTACTAAATCAGAAAAAAATTTCTATGTATAAATATGCATTGTAAGGTCGATGAAAGTTCGGTAATACACATGTTCACAACTCTTTAAAGGATATTTGTCGAATCCGTGATTCATGCTATGTGTTCAGATCACAGAATGTCACGGTGAGTGAAAATAAGTAAATTACATATCTTTTGGTTAGAACTCGCTCCAAGAGCATTTTCCTGCCAAATCTGACTCATTTTCAAACCTGGCATTAAAACTATCCTGTGAAATCTGAGAAAAGTTTTCAAAGTTTCAGTAAGCCATGTATGGTGGATGAAACTGCTGTAATCCACTTGCTAACAACTCTGTAGTGAATATTTGTCGAATCCGAGATGCATGTAGCGTGTTCGGAACATGGAATTTCACGGTGAGCGAATCCATGTAAATTACATGTCTATTGTTTTGAACCCGCTCCAAGAGGCTTTTGCCGTGAAATCTGCCTCAGTTTCGAAACTGGCGTTTGGAAAGCTCTGTGAAATCAGAGAAAATGCTTCTAAGCATCAATATGCCTTGTATTGTGATGAAAGTCCTGTAATCCACATGCAAACAACTCTGAAGTGTATTTTTGTTGAATCCCATCTGCATGTAGCGTGTGCGAAACACGGAATTTCACAGCGGGAGAATCTATTTCATTTACATATCTATTGGGTAGAACACGCTCCAACAGTTTTTTCCTTAGGAAACTGCCTGATTTTCGAAAATGCTATTAGGAAAAACCTGCAAACCCAGATTTAATGTTTCTAGGTATAAATATGCCTTGTATGGTGGATGAAAGTTCTGTAATACACATGTATATAACTCAATAAAAATGTTTCTCAAATCCGTGATGAATGTAGTGTGTTCGGAACACGGAATGTCACGTTGAAGGACACTATGTAAATTACATATCTATTGGTGAGGACCCGCTCCAGGAGCATTTAACTGTAAAATCTACCTCTGTTTGGAAACTGGTGTTATGAAAACAATGCAAAACCTGAGCAAAAGCTTTAAGGTGACAATATGTCTTCAATGGTTTATTAAAGATGTATAATTCACATTCTAACAACTCAGGAGTGAATATTTGTTGAATCCATGGTGCATGTACCTTTTTCGGAACACGGAATATTACGGTGACGGTATCTATGAAAATGGGATGTGTATTGGATCGAACATGCAGCAAGAGAATTTTTCTGCGAAAAATGCCTGATTTTCGTAACTGACGTTAGGAAAAATCTGCGAAATCTAAGTAAATATTTCTAGGTGTAATTATGCCATGTATTGTGGTTGAAACATCGGTAATCCACATGCTCACGGTCATTAAATAATGTTTGTCGAAGCCGTGATTAATGTAACGTTTTCGGAACACGGAATGTCTCGGTGAGTGAAACTCGGAAAATTACAATTCTACTGGATAGAACTCGCTTGAATTGAATTTTTCTGTGAAAATTTCATGATTTTCAAAACTGGATGTTAGGAAAAACCTGCGAAATCAGAATAACTACAACTATGTGTAAATATGCCTTGTATGGTGGATGAAATTTTGGTAATCCACATGATCACACTAATTAGAGAATGTTTGTCGAATTCGTGATGCATGTAATGTGTACGGGATACAGAGTGTGATATTGAAGGAAATAATGAAAATTACATGACTATTGGTTAGAACTCACTTGAAGAGAATTTTTCTGTGAAATGTGCCTCATTTTCAAAAATGCCATTAGGAGAACCCTGTGAAATCTGAGAAAATGCTTCTAAGTGTCAATATGCCTTGAATGGTGAATGAAAGTCTGGTAATCCACATGTTAATAACAGTGTAGTAATTATTTTTCAAACCGTGATTCATGTAGCGCTTTTGGAAAACGGAATTTCACCATAATGAAACAATGTAAATTAAAATTCTATTGGGTAGAACTAGCTAGAATAGAATTTTTCGGCGAAAATTTCATGATTGTCGAATCTGAAGTTTGGAGAAAACTTCAAAATGAGAGTAAATATTTCTACGTGTAAATATGCCTTTATGTTGGAAGAAAGTTCGGTAATCCATATTTTCATAACATATTAAAGAATCTTTTTCTAATAAGGGATGCATATACAGTGTTTGGAACGTGGAATTTCACAGTGACTGAAACAATGTAAATTACTTCTCTATTCGGTAGAACTCGCTCCAAGAGGATTTTTCTGCAATAAATGCTTCATTTTTGAAACTGGCTTTTGGAAAACACTGCAAAATCTGAGAAAATACTTCTAAGTATCAATATTCAATCTATTGTGATGAAAGTTCGGTAATCCACATGCTAACAAATTTGTAGTGAATATTTGTCGAATCCATTATGCATGTAGCATGTTCGGAACACGGAATTTAATCGCCAGTGTGTTTATGTAAATTACATTTCTCTTGGTTAGAAATCACTCCAAGAGATTTTCCCAGAGAAATCTTCCTGATTTTTGAGACTGGCATTAGGAAAATATTGCGAACTCAGATGAATAGATTCTCGGTGTAAATATGCCTTGTAGGGTGGATGAAAGTTCGGTAATCCGCATGCTAACAACTCTGCAGTGAATATTTGTCGAATCCGAGATACATGAAACGTGTTCGGAACACAGAATATCACGGTGAGCGAATGTATGTAAAATACATGTCACTTGGGTTGAACTCGATCCAAGAGCTTTCTCTGCGAATTCTGCCTCATTTTCAAAACTGGCATTAGGAAAAACTTTCAAAATATGAGAAAATGCTTCAAAGTGTCAATATGGCTTTTATGGTGGATGAAAGTCCGGTATTCCTTATGCTAACAACTCTGTAGTTAATATTTGTCGAAACCGTGATGCATGTAGCTTTTTCAGAACACGGAATATCACGATGACAGGTTCTATGTAAATTGCAAGTCTATTGGGTAGAACTCGCTCCAAGAGGATTTTTCTGCGAAAACTGCATGATTTAAAAACTGACATTAGGAGAAATCTACTAAATCAGAAAAAAATTTCTATGTATAAATATGCATTGTAAGTTCGATGAAAGTTCGGTAATACACATGTTCACAACTCTTTAAAGGATATTTGTCGAATCCGTGATTCATGTTATGTGTTCAGATCACTGAATGTCACGGTGAGTGAAAATAAGTAAATTACATATCTTTTGGTTAGAACTCGCTCCAAGAGCATTTTCCTGCCAAATCTGACTCATTTTCAAACCTGGCATTAAAACTATCCTGTGAAATCTGAGAAAAGTCTTCAAAGTTTCAGTAAGCCATGTATGGTGGATGAAACTGCTGTAATCCACTTGCTAACAACTCTGTAGTGAATATTTGTCGAATCCGAGATGCATGTAGCGTGTTCGGAACATGGAATTTCACGGTGAGCGAATCCATGTAAATTACATGTCTATTGTTTTGAACCCGCTCCAAGAGGCTTTTGCCGTGAAATCTGCCTCAGTTTCGAAACTGGCGTTTGGAAAGCTCTGTGAAATCAGAGAAAATGCTTCTAAGCATCAATATGCCTTGTATTGTGATGAAAGTCCTGTAATCCACATGCAAACAACTCTGAAGTGTATTTTTGTTGAATCCCATCTGCATGTAGCGTGTGCGAAACACGGAATTTCACAGCGGGAGAATCTATTTCATTTACATATCTATTGGGTAGAACACGCTCCAACAGTTTTTTCCTTAGGAAACTGCCTGATTTTCGAAAATGCTATTAGGAAAAACCTGCAAACTCAGAGTTAATGTTTCTAGGTGTAAATATGCCTTGTATGGTGGATGAAAGTTCTGTAATACACATGTAACAACTTATAAAATATATTTCTCAAATCCATGATTTATGTAGTGTGTTCGGAACACGGAATGTCACGTTGAAGGAACTTTGTATATTACTTATCTATTGGTGAGAACCCGCTCCAGGAGCATTTTACTGTAAAATCTACCTCTGTTTGGAAACTGGTGTTATGAAAACGATGCAAAATCTGAGCAAATGCTTTAAGGTGACAATATGTATTCAATGGATTTTTAAAGATGTGTAATTCAGATTCTAACAACTAAGCAGTAAATATTTGTTGAATCCATGGTGCATGTACATTTTTCGGACCACGGAATGTTACGGTGACGGTATCTATGAAAATGGGATGTCTATTGGATCGAACATGCAGCAAGAGAATTTTTCTGCGAAAACTGCCTGATTTTCATAACTGACGTTAAGAAAAATCGGTAAAAAAAAAGTAAATATTTCTAGGTGTAAATATGCCTTGTATTGTGGTTGAAACATCGGTAATCCACATGCTCATGGTCATTAAATAATGTTTGTCGAAGATGTGATTTATGTAACGTTTTTGTAACACGGAATGTCTCGATGAGTGTAACTAGGAAAATAACAATTCTACTGTATAGAACTCGCTTGAATTTAATATTTCTGTGAAAATTTCATGATTTTCGAAACTGGATATTAGGAAAATCTGCGAAATCAGAATAACTACATCTAGGTGTAAATATGCATTATATGGTGGATGAAAGTTCGGTAATCCACATGCTCACACTCATTAATGAATGTCGAAATCGTGATGCATGTAACGTTTCCAGAATACGGAATGTCATATTGAAGGAAACAATGTAAATTACATGTCTATTGGGTAGAACTCGCTTGAAGAGAATTTTTCTGCGAAATGTGCCTCATTTTCAAAACTGCCATTAGGAGAACCATGTGAAATCGTAGAAAATGCTTCTAAGTGTCAATATGCCTTGAATGGTGAATGAAAGTCCAGTAATCCACATGCAAACAACTCTGTAGTGTATTTTTGTCGAATTCTATCTGCAGGCAACGCGCTCCAAACACGGAATTTGACAGCGGGAGAATCTATGTAATTTACATATGTATTTTGTAGAACACGCTGCAACAGATTTTTCCTTAGGAAACTGCCTGAGTTTTGAAACTGGTTTTAGGAAATAGCTGCAAACTCAGAATTAATGTTTCTAGGTGTAAATATGCCTTATATGGTGGATGAAAGTTCTGTAATACACATGTACACATCTAATTAAAAATGTTTCTCAAATCCGTGATATATGTAGTGTGTTCAGAACACGGAATGTCACGTTAAAGGAAACTATTTAAATTACATATCTATTAGTGAGAACCCGCTCCAGGAGCATTTTACTGTAAAATCTACCAATGTTTGTAAACTGGTGTTATGAAAACTCTGCAAAATATGAGCAAATGCTTTAAGGAGACAATATGTCTTCAAAGGTTTATTAAAGATGTCTAATTCACATTCTAACAACTCAGGAGTGAATATTTGTTGAATCCATGGTGCATGTACCTTTTTCGTAACACGGAATGTTACGGTGATGGTATCTATGAAAATGGGATTTCTATTGGATCGAACATGCAGCAAGAGAATTTTTCTGCGAAAACTGCCTGATTTTCGTAACTGACGTTAGGAAAAGTCTGCGAATACTAAGTAAATATTTCTAGGTGTAAATATGCCTTGTATTGTGGTTGAAACATCGGTAATCCACATGCTCACGGTCATTAAATAATGTTTGTCGAAGCCGTGATTAATGTAACGTTTTCGGAACACGGAATGTCTCGGTGAGTGAAACTCGGAAAATAACAATTCTACTGGATAGAACTCGCTTGAATTGAATTTTTCTGCGAAAATTTCATGATTTTCAAAACTGGATGTTAGGAAAAACCTGCGAAATCAGAATAACTACAACTAGGTGTAAATATGCCGTGTATGGTGGATGAAATTTTGGTAATCCACATGATCACACTAATTAGAGAATGTTTGTCGAATTCGTGATGCATGTAATGTGTACGGAATGCAGAGTGTCATACTGAAGGAAACAATGAAAATTACATGACTATTGGTTAGAACTCACTTGAAGAGAATTTTTCTGTGAAATGTGCCTCATTTTCAAAACTGCCATTAGGAGAACCCTGTGAAATCTGAGAAAATGCTTCCAAGTGTCAATATGCCTTGAATGGTGAATGAAAGTCTGGTAATCCACATGTTAATAACAGTGTAGTAATTATTTTTCAAACCATGATTCATGTAGCGCTTTTGGAAAACGGAATTTCACCATAATGAAACAATGTAAATTAAAATTCTATTGGGTAGAACTAGCTAGAATAGAATTTTTCGGCGAAAATTGCATGATTGTCGAATCTGAAGTTTGGAGAAAACTTCAAAATGAGAGTAAATATTTCTACGTGTAAATATGCCTTTATGTTGGAAGAAAGTTCGGTAATCCATATTTTCACAACATATTAAAGAATCTTTTTCTAATACGTGATGCATATACAGTGTTTGGAACGTGGAATTTCACAGTGACTGAAACAATGTAAATTACTTCTCTATTCGGTAGAACTCGCTCCAAGAGGATTTTTCTGCAATAAATGCTTCATTTTTGAAACTGGCTTTTGGAAAACACTGCAAAATCTGAGAAAATTCTTCTAAGTATCAATATTAAATCTATTGTGATGAAATTTCGGTAATCCACATGCTAACAAATTTGTAGTGAATATTTGTCGAATCCATTATGCGTGTAGCATGTTCGGAACACGGAATTTAATCGCCAGTGTGTTTATGTAAATTACATTTCTCTTGGTTAGAAATCACTCCAAGAGATTTTCCCAGAGAAATCTTCCTGATTTTTGAGACTGGCATTAGGAAAAAATTGTGAACTAAGATGAATAGATTCTCGGTGTAAATATGCCTTGTAGGGTGGATGAAAGTTCGGTAATCCGCATGCTAACAACTCTGTAGTGAATATATGTCGAATCCGAGATACATGAAACGTGTTCGGAACACAGAATATCACGGTGAGCGAATGTATGTAAAATACATGTCACTTGGGTTGAACTCGATCCAAGAGCTTTCTCTGCGAATTCTGCCTCATTTTCAAAACTGGCATTAGGAAAAACTTTCAAAATATGAGAAAATGCTTCAAAGTGTCTATATGGCTTTTATGGTGGATGAAAGTCCGGTATTCCTTATGCTAACAACTCTGTAGTGAATATTTGTCGAAACCGTGATGCATGTAACTTTTTCAGAACACGGAATATCACGATGACAGGTTCTACGTAAATTGCAAGTCTATTGGGTAGAACTCGCTCCAAGAGGATTTTTCTGCGAAAACTGCATGATTAAAAAACTGACATTAGGAGAAATCTACTAAATCAGAAAAAACTTTCTATGTATAAATATGCATTGTAAGTTCGATGAAAGTTCGGTAATAAACATGTTCACAACTCTTTAAAGGATATTTGTCGAATCCGTGATTCATGTTATGTGTTCAGATCACAGAATGTCACGGTGAGTGAAAATAAGTAAATTACATATCTTTTGGTTAGAACTCGCTCCAAGAGCATTTTCCTGCCAAATCTGACTCATTTTCAAACCTGGCATTAAAACTATCCTGTGAAATCTGAGAAAAGTTTTCAAAGTTTCAGTAAGCCATGTATGGTGGATGAAACTGCTGTAATCCACTTGCTAACAACTCTGTAGTGAATATTTGTCGAATCCGAGATGCATGTAGCGTGTTCGGAACATGGAATTTCACGGTGAGCGAATCCATGTAAATTACATGTCTATTGTTTTGAACCCGCTCCAAGAGGCTTTTGCCGTGAAATCTGCCTCAGTTTCGAAACTGGCGTTTGGAAAGCTCTGTGAAATCAGAGAAAATGCTTCTAAGCATCAATATGCCTTGTATTGTGATGAAAGTCCTGTAATCCACATGCAAACAACTCTGAAGTGTATTTTTGTTGAATCCCATCTGCATGTAGCGTGTGCGAAACACGGAATTTCACAGCGGGAGAATCTATTTCATTTACATATCTATTGGGTAGAACACGCTCCAACAGTTTTTTCCTTAGGAAACTGCCTGATTTTCGAAAATGCTATTAGGAAAAACCTGCAAACCCAGAGTTAATGTTTCTAGGTATAAATATGCCTTGTATGGTGGATGAAAGTTCTGTAATACACATGTACATAACTCATTAAAAATGTTTCTCAAATCCGTGATGAATGTAGTGTGTTCGGAACACGGAATGTCACGTTGAAGGACACTATGTAAATTACATATCTATTGGTGAGGACCCGCTCCAGGAGCATTTAACTGTAAAATCTACCTCTGTTTGGAAACTGGTGTTATGAAAACAATGCAAAACCTGAGCAAAAGCTTTAAGGTGACAATATGTCTTCAATGGTTTATTAAAGATGTGTAATTCACATTCTAACAACTCAGGAGTGAATATTTGTTGAATCCATGGTGCATGTACCTTTTTCGGAACACGGAATGTTACGGTGACGGTATCTATGAAAATGGGATGTCTATTGGATCGAACATGCAGCAAGAGAATTTTTCTGCGAAAACTGCCTGATTTTCGTAACTGACGTTAGGAAAAATCTGCGAAATCTAAGTAAATATTTCTAGGTGTAAATATGCCTTGTATTGTGGTTGAAACATCGGTAATCCACATGCTCACGGTCATTAAATAATGTTTGTCGAAGCCGTGATTAATGTAACGTTTTCGGAACACGGAATGTCTCGGTGAGTGAAACTCGGAAAATTACAATTCTACTGGATAGAACTCGCTTGAATTGAATTTTTCTGTGAAAATTTCATGATTTTCAAAACTGGATGTTAGGAAAAACCTGCGAAATCAGAATAACTACAACTATGTGTAAATATGCCTTGTATGGTGGATGAAATTTTGGTAATCCACATGATCACACTAATTAGAGAATGTTTGTCGAATTCGTGATGCATGTAATGTGTACGGGATACAGAGTGTGATATTGAAGGAAACAATGAAAATTACATGTCTATTGGTTAGAACTCGCTTGAAGAGAATTTTTCTGTGAAATGTGCCTCATTTTCAAAACTGCCATTAGGAGAACCCTGTGAAATCTGAGAAAATGCTTCTAAGTGTCAATATGCCTTGAATGGTGAATGAAAGTCTGGTAATCCACATGTTAATAACAGTGTAGTAATTATTTTTCAAACCGTGATTCATGTAGCGCTTTTGGAAAACGGAATTTCACCATAATGAAACAATGTAAATTAAAATTCTATTGGGTAGAACTAGCGAGAATAGAATTTTTCGGCGAAAATTGCATGATTGTCGAATCTGAAGTTTGGAGAAAACTTCAAAATGAGAGTAAATATTTCTACGTGTAAATATGCCTTTATGTTGGAAGAAAGTTCGGTAATCCATATTTTCATAACATATTAAAGAATCTTTTTCTAATAAGTGATGCATATACAGTGTTTGGAACGTGGAATTTCACAGTGACTGAAACAATGTAAATTACTTCTCTATTCGGTAGAACTCGCTCCAAGAGGATTTTTCTGCAATAAATGCTTCATTTTTGAAACTGGCTTTTGGAAAACACTGCAAAATCTGAGAAAATACTTCTAAGTATCAATATTCAATCTATTGTGATGAAAGTTCGGTAATCCACATGCTAACAAATTTGTAGTGAATATTTGTCGAATCCATTATGCATGTAGCATGTTCGGAACACGGAATTTAATCGCCAGTGTGTTTATGTAAATTACATTTCTCTTGGTTAGAAATCACTCCAAGAGATTTTCCCAGAGAAATCTTCCTGATTTTTGAGACTGGCATTAGGAAAATATTGCGAACTCAGATGAATAGATTCTCGGTGTAAATATGCCTTGTAGGGTGGATGAAAGTTCGGTAATCCGCATGCTAACAACTCTGCAGTGAATATTTGTCGAATCCGAGATACATGAAACGTGTTCGGAACACAGAATATCACGGTGAGCGAATGTATGTAAAATACATATCACTTGGGTTGAACTCGATCCAAGAGCTTTCTCTGCGAATTCTGCCTCATTTTCAAAACTGGCATTAGGAAAAACTTTCAAAATATGAGAAAATGCTTCAAAGTGTCAATATGGCTTTTATGGTGGATGAAAGTCCGGTATTCCTTATGCTAACAACTCTGTAGTTAATATTTGTCGAAACCGTGATGCATGTAGCTTTTTCAGAACACGGAATATCACGATGACAGGTTCTATGTAAATTGCAAGTCTATTGGGTAGAACTCGCTCCAAGAGGATTTTTCTGCGAAAACTGCATGATTTAAAAACTGACATTAGGAGAAATCTACTAAATCAGAAAAAAATTTCTATGTATAAATATGCATTGTAAGGTCGATGAAAGTTCGGTAATACACATGTTCACAACTCTTTAAAGGATATTTGTCGAATCCGTGATTCATGTTATGTGTTCAGATCACTGAATGTCACGGTGAGTGAAAATAAGTAAATTACATATCTTTTGGTTAGAACTCGCTCCAAGAGCATTTTCCTGCCAAATCTGACTCATTTTCAAACCTGGCATTAAAACTATCCTGTGAAATCTGAGAAAAGTCTTCAAAGTTTCAGTAAGCCATGTATGGTGGATGAAACTGCTGTAATCCACTTGCTAACAACTCTGTAGTGAATATTTGTCGAATCCGAGATGCATGTAGCGTGTTCGGAACATGGAATTTCACGGTGAGCGAATCCATGTAAATTACATGTCTATTGTTTTGAACCCGCTCCAAGAGGCTTTTGCCGTGAAATCTGCCTCAGTTTCGAAACTGGCGTTTGGAAAGCTCTGCGAAATCAGAGAAAATGCTTCTAAGCATCAATATGCCTTGTATTGTGATGAAAGTCCTGTAATCCACATGCAAACAACTCTGAAGTGTATTTTTGTTGAATCCCATCTGCATGTAGCGTGTGCGAAACACGGAATTTCACAGCGGGAGAATCTATTTCATTTACATATCTATTGGGTAGAACACGCTCCAACAGTTTTTTCCTTAGGAAACTGCCTGATTTTCGAAAATGCTATTAGGAAAAACCTGCAAACTCAGAGTTAATGTTTCTAGGTGTAAATATGCCTTGTATGGTGGATGAAAGTTCTGTAATACACATGTAACAACTTATAAAATATATTTCTCAAATCCGTGATTTATGTAGTGTGTTCGGAACACGGAATGTCACGTTGAAGGAACTTTGTATATTACATATCTATTGGTGAGAACCCGCTCCAGGAGCATTTTACTGTAAAATCTACCTCTGTTTGGAAACTGGTGTTATGAAAACGATGCAAAATCTGAGCAAATGCTTTAAGGTGACAATATGTATTCAATGGGTTTTTAAAGATGTGTAATTCAGATTCTAACAACTAAGCAGTAAATATTTGTTGAATCCATGGTGCATGTACATTTTTCGGACCACGGAATGTTACGGTGACGGTATCTATGAAAATGGGATGTCTATTGGATCGAACATGCAGCAAGAGAATTTTTCTGCGAAAACTGCCTGATTTTCATAACTGACGTTAAGAAAAATCGGTAAAAAAAAAGTAAATATTTCTAGGTGTAAATATGCCTTGTATTGTGGTTGAAACATCGGTAATCCACATGCTCATGGTCATTAAATAATGTTTGTCGAAGCCGTGATTAATGTAACGTTTTTGGAACACGGAATGTCTCGTTGAGTGAAACTCGGAAAATAACAATTCTACTGGATAGAACTCGCTTGAATTTAATATTTCTGCGAAAATTTCATGATTTTCGAAACTGGATATTAGGAAAATCCTGCGAAATCAGAATATCTACATCTAGGTGTAAATATGCCTTATATGGTGGATGAAAGTTCGGTAATCCACATGCTCACACTCATTAATGAATGTCGAAATCGTGATGCATGTAACGTTTCCAGAATACGGAATTGTCATATTGAAGGAAACAATGTAAATTACATGTCAATTGGGTAGAACTCGCTTGAAGAGAATTTTTCTGCGAAATGTGCCTCATTTTCAAAACTGCCATTAGGAGAACCCTGTGAAATCATAGAAAATGCTTCTAAGTGTCAATATGCCTTGAATGGTGAATGAAAGTCCAGTAATCCACATGCAAACAACTCTGTAGTGTATTTTTGTCGAATTCTGTCTGCAGGCAGCGCGTTCCAAACACGGAATTTCACACCGGGAGAATCAATGTAATTTACATATGTATTTTGTAGAACACGCTGCAACAGATTTTTCCTTAGGTACTGCCTGAGTTTTGAAACTGGTTTTAGGAAATAGCTTCAAACTCAGAATTAATGTTTCTAGGTGTAAATATGCCTTATATGGTGGATGAAATTTCTGTAATACACATGTACACAACTAATTAAAAATGTTTCTCAAATCCGTGATATATGTAGTGTGTTCGGAACACGGAATGTCACGTTAAAGGAAACTATTTAAATTACATATCTATTAGTGAGAACCCGCTCCAAGAGCATTTTACTGTAAAATCTACCAATGTTTGTAAACTGGTGTTATGAAAACTCTGCAAAATCTGAGCAAATGCTTTAAGGTGACAATATGACTTCAATGGTTTTCTAAAAATGTGTAATTCACATTCTAACAACTCAGCAGTGAATATTTGTTGAATCCATGGTGCATGTATCTTTTTCGGAACACGGAATATTACGGTGACGGTATCTGTGGAAATGGGATGTCTATTGGATCGAACATGCAGCAAGAGAATTTTTCTGCGAAAACTGCCTGATTTTCATAACTGACGTTAAGAAAAATCGGTAAAAAAAAGTAAATATTTCTAGGTGTAAATATGCCTTGTATTGTGGTTGAAACTTCGGTAATCCACATGCTCATGGTCATTAAATAATGTTTGTCGAAGCCGTGATTAATGTAACGTTTTTGGAACACGGAATGTCTCGTTGAGTGAAACTCGGAAAATAACAATTCTACTGGATAGAACTCGCTTGAATTGAAATTTTCTGCGAAAATTTCATGATTTTCAAAACTGGATGTTAGGAAAAACCTGCGAAATCAGAATAACTACATCTAGGTGTAAATATGCCTTGTATGGTGGATGAAATTTCGGTAAACCACATGCTCACACTCATTAGAGAATGTTTGTCGAATTAGTGATGCTTGTAAAGTGTACGGAATACAGAGTGTCATATTGAAGGAAACAATTTAAATTACATGTCTATTGGGTAGAACTCGCTTGAAGAGAATTTTTCTGCAAAATGTGCCTCATTTTCAAAACAGCCATTAGGAGGAACCTGTGAAATCTGAGAAAATGCTTCTAAGTGTCAATATGCCTTGAATGGCGAATGAAAGTCCGGTAATCCACATGTTAATTACAGTGTAGTAATTATTTTTCAAACCGAGATTCATGTAGAGATTTTGGAAAACGGTATTTCACCATAATGAAACAATGTAAATTACAATTCTATTGGGTAGAACTAGCTAGAATATAATTTTTCTGCGATAATTGCATGATTATCGAATCTGAAATTTGGGGAAAGCCTCAAAATGAGAGTAAATATTTCTATGCGTAAATTTGCCTTTATCTTGGAAGAAAGATCGGTAATCCATATTTTCACAACATATTACAGAATCTTTTTCTAATCCGTGATGCATATACCGTTTTCGGAACGTGGAATTTCATGGTGATTGAAACAATGTAAATTACTTCTCTATTCGGTAGAACTCGATCCAAGAGAATTTTTCTGCGATAAATGTTTCATTTTTGAAACTGGCATTTAGACAACGCTGCAAAATCTTAGAAAATACTTCTAATAATCAATATTCAATCTATTGGTTTGAAAGTTCGGTAATCCACATGGTAACAAATCTGTAGTGAATATTTGTCGAATCCATTATGCATGTATCTTGTTCGGAACAGGGAATTTCATGGCCAGTGTGTTTATGTAATCTACATTTCTCTTGGAAGTAAATCACTCCAAGAGCTTTATCCTGAGAAAACTGCCTGATTTTCAAAACTGGCGATAGGAAAACACTGCGAATTCAAATGAATAGATCCTCGGTGTAAAGATGCCTTGTAGGGTGGATGAAAGTTAGGTAATCCACATGCTAACAACTCTGTAGTGAATATTTTCGAATCCGAGATACATGAAGCGTGTTCAGAACACAGAATATCACGGTGAGCGAATGTATGTAAAATACATGTCACTTGTGTTGAACTCGCTCCAAGAGCTTTTTCTGCGAATTTTGCCTCATTTTCAAAACTCACATTAGGAAAAACTTTCGAAATATGAGAAAATGCTTAAAAGTGTCAATATGGCTTTTATGGTGGATGAAAGTACGGTAATCCTTATGCTAACAACTCTGTAGTGAATATTTGTCGAATCCGTGATGCATGTAGCTTTTTCGGAACACGGAATATCACGATGACAGGTTCCATGTAAATTGCAAGTCTATTGGGTAGAACTCGCTCCAAGATTATTTTTCTGCGAAAACTGCATGATTAAAAAACTGACATTAGGAGAAATCTACTAAATCAAAAAAAACTTTCTATGTATAAATATGCATTTTAAGGTGGATGAAAGTTCGGTAATACACATGTTCACAAGTCATTAAAGGATGTTTGTCGAATCCGTGATGCATTTTACGTGTTCAGATCACGGAATATCACGGTGAATGAAAGTAATAAATTACATATCTTTTGGTAAGAACTCGCTCCAAGAGCATTTTCCTGCCACATCTGCCTCATTTTCAAAGCTCGCATTAAAACTAAACTGTGAAATCTGAGAAAAGTCTTCAAAGTGTCAGTAAGCCATGTATGGTGGATGAAAGTGCTGTAATCCACTTGCTAACAACTCTGTAGTGAATATTTGTCGAATCTGAGATGCATGTAGCGTGTTCGGAACACGGAATTTCACGGTGAGCAAATCCATGTAAATTACATGTCTATTGTTTTGAACCTGCTCCAAGAGTTTTTTCCCGTGAAATCTGCCTCAGTTTCGAAACTGGCGTTTGGAAAGCTCTGTGAAATAAGAAAAAATGCTTCTAAGCATCAATATGCCTTGTATTGTGATGAAAGTCCTGTAATCCACATGCAAACAACTCTGTAGTGTATTTTTATCGAATCATATCTGCATGTAGCATGTTTGAAACACGGAAATTCACAGCGGGAGAATCCATGTAGTTTACATATCTATTGGGTAGAACACGCTCCAACAGACTTTTCCTTAGGTAACAACCTGAGTTTTGAAACTGCTTTTAGGAAAAAGCTGCAAACTCAGAGTTAATGTTTCTAGGTGTAAATATGCCTTGTATGGTGGATGAAAGTTCTGTAATACACATGTACACAACTTATAAAATATATTTCTCAAATCCGTGATTTATGTAGTGTGTTCGGAACACGGAATGTCACGTTGAAGGAACTTTGTAAATTACATATCTATTGGTGAGAACCCGCTCCAGGAGCATTTTACTGTAAAATCTACCTCTGTTTGGAAACTGGTGTTATGAAAACGATGCATAATCTGAGCAAATGCTTTAAGGTGACAATATGTATTCAATGGATTTTTAAAGATGTGTAATTCAGATTCTAACAACTAAGCAGTAAATATTTGTTGAATCCATGGTGCATGAACTTTTTTCGGACCATGGAATGTTACGGTGACGGTATCTATGAAAATGGGATGTCTATTGGATCGAACATGCAGCAAGAGGATTTTTCTGCGAAAACTGCCTGATTTTCATAACTGACGTTAAGAAAAATCGGCAAAAAATAAGTAAATATTTCTAGGTGTAAATATGCCTTGTATTGTGGTTGAAACATCGGTAATCCACATGCTCATGGTCATTAAATAATGTTTGTCGAAGATGTGATTTATGTAACGTTTTTGTAACATGGAAAGTCTCGATAGGTGTAACTAGGAAAATAACAATTCTACTGGATAGAACTCGCTTGAATTTAATTTTTCAGTGAAAATTTCATGATTTTCGAAACTGGATGTTAGGAAAATCCTGCGAAATCAGAATAACTACATCTAGGTGTAAATATGCCTTATATGGTGGATGAAAGTTCGGTAATCCACATGCTCACACTCATTAATGAATGTCGAAATCGTGATGCATGTAACGTTTCCAGAATACGGAATGTCATATTGAAGGAAACAATGTAAATTACATGTCTATTGGGTAGAACTCGCTTGAAGAGAATTTTTCTGCGAAATGTGCCTCATTTTCAAAACTGCCATTAGGAGAACCATGTGAAATCGTAGAAAATGCTTCTAAGTGTCAATATGCCTTGAATGGTGAATGAAAGTCCAGTAATCCACATGCAAACAACTCTGTAGTGTATTTTTGTCGAATTCTATCTGCAGGCAGCGCGCTCCAAACACGGAATTTAACAGCGGGAGAATCTATGTAAATTACATATGTATTTTGTAGAACACGCTGCAACAGATTTTTCCTTAGGAAACTGCCTGAGTTTTGAAACTGGTTTTAGGAAATAGCTGCAAACTCAGAATTAATGTTTCTAGGTGTAAATATGCCTTATATGGTGGATGAAAGTTCTGTAATACACATGTACACATCTAATTAAAAATGTTTCTCAAATCCGTGATATATGTAGTGTGTTCAGAACACGGAATATCACGTTAAAGGAAACTATTTAAATTACATATCTATTAGTGAGAACCCGCTCCAGGAGCATTTTACTGTAAAATCTACCAATGTTTCTAAACTGGTGTTATGAAAACACTGCAAAATATGAGCAAATGCTTTAAGGAGACAATATGTCTTCAAAGGTTTATTAAAGATGTCTAATTCACATTCTAACAACTCAGGAGTGAATATTTGTTGAATCCATGGTGCATGTATCTTTTTCGTAACACGGAATGTTACGGTGAAGGTATCTATGAAAATGGGATTTCTATTGGATCGAACATGCAGCAAGAGAATTTTTCTGCGAAAACTGCCTGATTTTCGTAACTGACGTTAGGAAAAATCTGCAAAATCTAAGTAAATATTTCTAGGTGTAAATTAGCCTTGTATTGTGTTTGAAACATCGGTAATCCACATGCTCACGGTCATTAAATAATGTTTGTCGAAGCCGTGATTAATGTAACGTTTTCGGAACACGGAATGTCTCGGTGAGTGAAACTCGGAAAATTACAATTCTACTGGATAGAACTCGCTTGAATTGAATTTTTCTGCGAAAATTCCATGATTTTCAAAACTGGATGTTAGAAAAACCTGCGAAATCAGAATAACTACAACTATGTGTAAATATGCTGTGTATGGTGGATGAAATTTTGGTAATCCACATGATCACACTAATTAGAGAATGTTTGTCGAATTCGTGATGCATGTAATGTGTACGGAATGCAGAGTGTCATATTGAAGGAAACAATGAAAATTACATGACTATTGGTTAGAACTCACTTGAAGAGAATTTTTCTGTGAAATGTGCCTCATTTTCAAAACTGCCATTAGGAGAACCCTGTGAAATCTGAGAAAATGCTTCCAAGTGTCAATATGCCTTGAATGGTGAATGAAAGTCTGGTAATCCACATGTTAATAACAGTGTAGTAATTATTTTTCAAACCATGATTCATGTAGCGCTTTTGGAAAACGGAATTTCACCATAATGAAACAATGTAAATTAAAATTCTATTGGGTAGAACTAGCTAGAATAGAATTTTTCGGCGAAAATTGCATGATTGTCGAATCTGAAGTTTGTAGAAAACTTCAAAATGAGAGTAAATATTTCTACGTGTAAATATGCCTTTATGTTGGAAGAAAGTTCGGTAATCCATATTTTCACAACATATTAAAGAATCTTTTTCTAATACGTGATGCATATACAGTGTTTGGAACGTGGAATTTCACAGTGACTGAAACAATGTAAATTACTTCTCTATTCGGTAGAACTCGCTCCAAGAGGATTTTTCTGCAATAAATGCTTCATTTTTGAAACTGGCTTTTGGAAAACACTGCAAAATCTGAGAAAATACTTCTAAGTATCAATATTCAATCTATTGTGATGAAATTTCGGTAATCCACATGCTAACAAATTTGTAGTGAATATTTGTCGAATCCATTATGCGTGTAGCATGTTCGGAACACGGAATTTAATCGCCAGTGTGTTTATGTAAATTACATTTCTCTTGGTTAGAAATCACTCCAAGAGATTTTCCCAGAGAAATCTTCCTGATTTTTGAGACTGGCATTAGGAAAAAATTGCGAACTAAGATGAATAGATTCTCGGTGTAAATATGCCTTGTAGGGTGGATGAAATTTCGGTAATCCGCATGCTAACAACTCTGTAGTGAATATATGTCGAATCCGAGATACATGAAACGTGTTCTGAACACAGAATATCACGGTGAGCGAATGTATGTAAAATACATGTCACTTGGGTTGAACTCGATCCAAGAGCTTTCTCTGCGAATTCTGCCTCATTTTCAAAACTGGCATTAGGAAAAACTTTCAAAATATGAGAAAATGCTTCAAAGTGTCTATATGGCTTTTATGGTGGATGAAAGTCCGGTATTCCTTATGCTAACAACTCTGTAGTGAATATTTGTCGAAACCGTGATGCATGTAACTTTTTCAGAACACGGAATATCACGATGACAGGTTCTATGTAAATTGCAAGTCTATTGGGTAGAACTCGCTCCAAGAGGATTTTTCTGCGAAAACTGCATGATTAAAAAACTGACATTAGGAGAAATCTACTAAATCAGAAAAAACTTTCTATGTATAAATATGCATTGTAAGGTCGATGAAAGTTCGGTAATACACATGTTCACAACTCTTTAAAGGATATTTGTCGAATCCGTGATTCATGCTATGTGTTCAGATCACAGAATGTCACGGTGAGTGAAAATAAGTAAATTACATATCTTTTGGTTAGAACTCGCTCCAAGAGCATTTTCCTGCCAAATCTGACTCATTTTCAAACCTGGCATTAAAACTATCCTGTGAAATCTGAGAAAAGTTTTCAAAGTTTCAGTAAGCCATGTATGGTGGATGAAACTGCTGTAATCCACTTGCTAACAACTCTGTAGTGAATATTTGTCGAATCCGAGATGCATGTAGCGTGTTCGGAACATGGAATTTCACGGTGAGCGAATCCATGTAAATTACATGTCTATTGTTTTGAACCCGCTCCAAGAGGCTTTTGCCGTGAAATCTGCCTCAGTTTCGAAACTGGCGTTTGGAAAGTTCTGTGAAATCAGAGAAAATGCTTCTAAGCATCAATATGCCTTGTATTGTGATGAAAGTCCTGTAATCCACATGCAAACAACTCTGAAGTGTATTTTTGTTGAATCCCATCTGCATGTAGCGTGTGCGAAACACGGAATTTCACAGCGGGAGAATCTATTTCATTTACATATCTATTGGGTAGAACACGCTCCAACAGTTTTTTCCTTAGGAAACTGCCTGATTTTCGAAAATGCTATTAGGAAAAACCTGCAAACCCAGAGTTAATGTTTCTAGGTATAAATATGCCTTGTATGGTGGATGAAAGTTCTGTAATACACATGTACATAACTCATTAAAAATGTTTCTCAAATCCGTGATGAATGTAGTGTGTTCGGAACACGGAATGTCACGTTGAAGGACACTATGTAAATTACATATCTATTGGTGAGGACCCGCTCCAGGAGCATTTAACTGTAAAATCTACCTCTGTTTGGAAACTGGTGTTATGAAAACAATGCAAAACCTGAGCAAAATCTTTAAGGTGACAATATGTCTTCAATGGTTTATTAAAGATGTGTAATTCACATTCTAACAACTCAGGAGTGAATATTTGTTGAATCCATGGTGCATGTACCTTTTTCGGAACACGGAATGTTACGGTGACGGTATCTATGAAAATGGGATGTCCATTGGATCGAACATGCAGCAAGAGAATTGTTCTGCGAAAACTGCCTGATTTTCGTAACTGACGTTAGGAAAAATCTGCGAAATCTAAGTAAATATTTCTAGGTGTAAATATGCCTTGTATTGTGGTTGAAACATCGGTAATCCACATGCTCACGGTCATTAAATAATGTTTGTCGAAGCCGTGATTAATGTAACGTTTTCGGAACACGGAATGTCTCGGTGAGTGAAGCTCGGAAAATTACAATTCTACTGGATAGAACTCGCTTGAATTGAATTTTTCTGTGAAAATTTCATGATTTTCAAAACTGGATGTTAGGAAAAACCTGCGAAATCAGAATAACTACAACTATGTGTAAATATGCCTTGTATGGTGGATGAAATTTTGGTAATCCACATGATCACACTAATTAGAGAATGTTTGTCGAATTCGTGATTCATGTAATGTGTACGGGATACAGAGTGTCATATTGAAGGAAACAATGAAAATTACATGTCTATTGGTTAGAACTCGCTTGAAGAGAATTTTTCTGTGAAATGTGCCTCATTTTCAAAACTGCCATTAGGAGAACCCTGTGAAATCTGAGAAAATGCTTCCAAGTGTCAATAAGCCTTTAATGGTGAATGAAAGTCTGGTAATCCACATGTTAATAACAGTGTAGTAATTATTTTTCAAACCATGATTCATGTAGCGCTTTTGGAAAACGGAATTTCACCATAATGAAACAATGTAAATTAAAATTCTATTGGGTAGAACTAGCTAGAATAGAATTTTTCGGCGAAAATTGCATGATTGTCGAATCTGAAGTTTGTAGAAAACTTCAAAATGAGAGTAAATATTTCTACGTGTAAATATGCCTTTATGTTGGAAGAAAGTTCGGTAATCCATATTTTCACAACATATTAAAGAATCTTTTTCTAATACGTGATGCATATACAGTGTTTGGAACGTGGAATTTCACAGTGACTGAAACAATGTAAATTACTTCTCTATTCGGTAGAACTCGCTCCAAGAGGATTTTTCTGCAATAAATGCTTCATTTTTGAAACTGGCTTTTGGAAAACACTGCAAAATCTGAGAAAATACTTCTAAGTATCAATATTCAATCTATTGTGATGAAATTTCGGTAATCCACATGCTAACAAATTTGTAGTGAATATTTGTCGAATCCATTATGCGTGTAGCATGTTCGGAACACGGAATTTAATCGCCAGTGTGTTTATGTAAATTACATTTCTCTTGGTTAGAAATCACTCCAAGAGATTTTCCCAGAGAAATCTTCCTGATTTTTGAGACTGGCATTAGGAAAAAATTGCGAACTAAGATGAATAGATTCTCGGTGTAAATATGCCTTGTAGGGTGGATGAAAGTTCGGTAATCCGCATGCTAACAACTCTGTAGTGAATATATGTCGAATCCGAGATACATGAAACGTGTTCTGAACACAGAATATCACGGTGAGCGAATGTATGTAAAATACATGTCACTTGGGTTGAACTCGATCCAAGAGCTTTCTCTGCGAATTCTGCCTCATTTTCAAAACTGGCATTAGGAAAAACTTTCAAAATATGAGAAAATGCTTCAAAGTGTCTATATGGCTTTTATGGTGGATGAAAGTCCGGTATTCCTTATGCTAACAACTCTGTAGTGAATATTTGTCGAAACCGTGATGCATGTAACTTTTTCAGAACACGGAATATCACGATGACAGGTTCTATGTAAATTGCAAGTCTATTGGGTAGAACTCGCTCCAAGAGGATTTTTCTGCGAAAACTGCATGATTAAAAAACTGACATTAGGAGAAATCTACTAAATCAGAAAAAACTTTCTATGTATAAATATGCATTGTAAGGTCGATGAAAGTTCGGTAATACACATGTTCACAACTCTTTAAAGGATATTTGTCGAATCCGTGATTCATGCTATGTGTTCAGATCACAGAATGTCACGGTGAGTGAAAATAAGTAAATTACATATCTTTTGGTTAGAACTCGCTCCAAGAGCATTTTCCTGCCAAATCTGACTCATTTTCAAACCTGGCATTAAAACTATCCTGTGAAATCTGAGAAAAGTTTTCAAAGTTTCAGTAAGCCATGTATGGTGGATGAAACTGCTGTAATCCACTTGCTAACAACTCTGTAGTGAATATTTGTCGAATCCGAGATGCATGTAGCGTGTTCGGAACATGGAATTTCACGGTGAGCGAATCCATGTAAATTACATGTCTATTGTTTTGAACCCGCTCCAAGAGGCTTTTGCCGTGAAATCTGCCTCAGTTTCGAAACTGGCGTTTGGAAAGTTCTGTGAAATCAGAGAAAATGCTTCTAAGCATCAATATGCCTTGTATTGTGATGAAAGTCCTGTAATCCACATGCAAACAACTCTGAAGTGTATTTTTGTTGAATCCCATCTGCATGTAGCGTGTGCGAAACACGGAATTTCACAGCGGGAGAATCTATTTCATTTACATATCTATTGGGTAGAACACGCTCCAACAGTTTTTTCCTTAGGAAACTGCCTGATTTTCGAAAATGCTATTAGGAAAAACCTGCAAACCCAGAGTTAATGTTTCTAGGTATAAATATGCCTTGTATGGTGGATGAAAGTTCTGTAATACACATGTACATAACTCATTAAAAATGTTTCTCAAATCCGTGATGAATGTAGTGTGTTCGGAACACGGAATGTCACGTTGAAGGACACTATGTAAATTACATATCTATTGGTGAGGACCCGCTCCAGGAGCATTTAACTGTAAAATCTACCTCTGTTTGGAAACTGGTGTTATGAAAACAATGCAAAACCTGAGCAAAAGCTTTAAGGTGACAATATGTCTTCAATGGTTTATTAAAGATGTGTAATTCACATTCTAACAACTCAGGAGTGAATATTTGTTGAATCCATGGTGCATGTACCTTTTTCGGAACACGGAATGTTACGGTGACGGTATCTATGAAAATGGGATGTCTATTGGATCGAACATGCAGCAAGAGAATTGTTCTGCGAAAACTGCCTGATTTTCGTAACTGACGTTAGGAAAAATCTGCGAAATCTAAGTAAATATTTCTAGGTGTAAATATGCCTTGTATTGTGGTTGAAACATCAGTAATCCACATGCTCACGGTCATTAAATAATGTTTGTCGAAGCCGTGATTAATGTAACGTTTTCGGAACACGGAATGTCTCGGTGAGTGAAGCTCGGAAAATTACAATTCTACTGGATAGAACTCGCTTGAATTGAATTTTTCTGTGAAAATTTCATGATTTTCAAAACTGGATGTTAGGAAAAACCTGCGAAATCAGAATAACTACAACTATGTGTAAATATGCCTTGTATGGTGGATGAAATTTTGGTAATCCACATGATCACACTAATTAGAGAATGTTTGTCGAATTCGTGATTCATGTAATGTGTACGGGATACAGAGTGTCATATTGAAGGAAACAATGAAAATTACATGTCTATTGGTTAGAACTCGCTTGAAGAGAATTTTTCTGTGAAATGTGCCTCATTTTCAAAACTGCCATTAGGAGAACCCTGTGAAATCTGAGAAAATGCTTCCAAGTGTCAATATGCCTTGAATGGTGAATGAAAGTCTGGTAATCCACATGTTAATAACAGTGTAGTAATTATTTTTCAAACCATGATTCATGTAGCGCTTTTGGAAAACGGAATTTCACCATAATGAAACAATGTAAATTAAAATTCTATTGGGTAGAACTAGCTAGAATAGAATTTTTCGGCGAAAATTGCATGATTGTCGAATCTGAAGTTTGTAGAAAACTTCAAAATGAGAGTAAATATTTCTACGTGTAAATATGCCTTTATGTTGGAAGAAAGTTCGGTAATCCATATTTTCACAACATATTAAAGAATCTTTTTCTAATACGTGATGCTTATACAGTGTTTGGAACGTGGAATTTCACAGTGACTGAAACAATGTAAATTACTTCTCTATTCGGTAGAACTCGCTCCAAGAGGATTTTTCTGCAATAAATGCTACATTTTTGAAACTGGCTTTTGGAAAACACTGCAAAATCTGAGAAAATACTTCTAAGTATCAATATTCAATCTATTGTGATGAAATTTCGGTAATCCACATGCTAACAAATTTGTAGTGAATATTTGTCGAATCCATTATGCGTGTAGCATGTTCGGAACACGGAATTTAATCGCCAGTGTGTTTATGTAAATTACATTTCTCTTGGTTAGAAATCACTCCAAGAGATTTTCCCAGAGAAATCTTCCTGATTTTTGAGACTGGCATTAGGAAAAAATTGCGAACTAAGATGAATAGATTCTCGGTGTAAATATGCCTTGTAGGGTGGATGAAAGTTCGGTAATCCGCATGCTAACAACTCTGTAGTGAATATATGTCGAATCCGAGATACATGAAACGTGTTCTGAACACAGAATATCACGGTGAGCGAATGTATGTAAAATACATGTCACTTGGGTTGAACTCGATCCAAGAGCTTTCTCTGCGAATTCTGCCTCATTTTCAAAACTGGCATTAGGAAAAACTTTCAAAATATGAGAAAATGCTTCAAAGTGTCTATATGGCTTTTATGGTGGATGAAAGTCCGGTATTCCTTATGCTAACAACTCTGTAGTGAATATTTGTCGAAACCGTGATGCATGTAACTTTTTCAGAACACGGAATATCACGATGACAGGTTCTATGTAAATTGCAAGTCTATTGGGTAGAACTCGCTCCAAGAGGATTTTTCTGCGAAAACTGCATGATTAAAAAACTGACATTAGGAGAAATCTACTAAATCAGAAAAAACTTTCTATGTATAAATATGCATTGTAAGGTCGATGAAAGTTCGGTAATACACATGTTCACAACTCTTTAAAGGATATTTGTCGAATCCGTGATTCATGCTATGTGTTCAGATCACAGAATGTCACGGTGAGTGAAAATAAGTAAATTACATATCTTTTGGTTAGAACTCGCTCCAAGAGCATTTTCCTGCCAAATCTGACTCATTTTCAAACCTGGCATTAAAACTATCCTGTGAAATCTGAGAAAAGTTTTCAAAGTTTCAGTAAGCCATGTATGGTGGATGAAACTGCTGTAATCCACTTGCTAACAACTCTGTAGTGAATATTTGTCGAATCCGAGATGCATGTAGCGTGTTCGGAACATGGAATTTCACGGTGAGCGAATCCATGTAAATTACATGTCTATTGTTTTGAACCCGCTCCAAGAGGCTTTTGCCGTGAAATCTGCCTCAGTTTCGAAACTGGCGTTTGGAAAGTTCTGTGAAATCAGAGAAAATGCTTCTAAGCATCAATATGCCTTGTATTGTGATGAAAGTCCTGTAATCCACATGCAAACAACTCTGAAGTGTATTTTTGTTGAATCCCATCTGCATGTAGCGTGTGCGAAACACGGAATTTCACAGCGGGAGAATCTATTTCATTTACATATCTATTGGGTAGAACACGCTCCAACAGTTTTTTCCTTAGGAAACTGCCTGATTTTCGAAAATGCTATTAGGAAAAACCTGCAAACCCAGAGTTAATGTTTCTAGGTATAAATATGCCTTGTATGGTGGATGAAAGTTCTGTAATACACATGTACATAACTCATTAAAAATGTTTCTCAAATCCGTGATGAATGTAGTGTGTTCGGAACACGGAATGTCACGTTGAAGGACACTATGTAAATTACATATCTATTGGTGAGGACCAGCTCCAGGAGCATTTAACTGTAAAATCTACCTCTGTTTGGAAACTGGTGTTATGAAAACAATGCAAAACCTGAGCAAAATCTTTAAGGTGACAATATGTCTTCAATGGTTTATTAAAGATGTGTAATTCACATTCTAACAACTCAGGAGTGAATATTTGTTGAATCCATGGTGCATGTACCTTTTTCGGAACACGGAATGTGACGGTGACGGTATCTATGAAAATGGGATGTCCATTGGATCGAACATGCAGCAAGAGAATTGTTCTGCGAAAACTGCCTGATTTTCGTAACTGACGTTAGGAAAAATCTGCGAAATCTAAGTAAATATTTCTAGGTGTAAATATGCCTTGTATTGTGGTTGAAACATCGGTAATCCACATGCTCACGGTCATTAAATAATGTTTGTCGAAGCCGTGATTAATGTAACGTTTTCGGAACACGGAATGTCTCGGTGAGTGAAGCTCGGAAAATTACAATTCTACTGGATAGAACTCGCTTGAATTGAATTTTTCTGTGAAAATTTCATGATTTTCAAAACTGGATGTTAGGAAAAACCTGCGAAATCAGAATAACTACAACTATGTGTAAATATGCCTTGTATGGTGGATGAAATTTTGGTAATCCACATGATCACACTAATTAGAGAATGTTTGTCGAATTCGTGATTCATGTAATGTGTACGGGATACAGAGTGTCATATTGAAGGAAACAATGAAAATTACATGTCTATTGGTTAGAACTCGCTTGAAGAGAATTTTTCTGTGAAATGTGCCTCATTTTCAAAACTGCCATTAGGAGAACCCTGTGAAATCTGAGAAAATGCTTCCAAGTGTCAATAAGCCTTTAATGGTGAATGAAAGTCTGGTAATCCACATGTTAATAACAGTGTAGTAATTATTTTTCAAACCATGATTCATGTAGCGCTTTTGGAAAACGGAATTTCACCATAATGAAACAATGTAAATTAAAATTCTATTGGGTACAACTAGCTAGAATAGAATTTTTCGGCGAAAATTGCATGATTGTCGAATCTGAAGTTTGGAGAAAACTTCAAAATGAGAGTAAATATTTCTAGGTTTAAATATGCCTTTATGATGAAAGACAGTCCGGTAATCCACATTTTCACAACATATTAAAGAATCTTTTTCTAATAAGTGATGCATATACAGTGTTTGGAACGTGGAATTTCACAGTGACTGAAACAATGTAAATTACTTCTCTATTCGGTAGAACTCGCTCCAAGAGGATTTTTCTGCAATAAATGCTTCATTTTTGAAACTGGCTTTTGGAAAACACTGCAAAATCTGAGAAAATACTTCTAAGTATCAATATTCAATCTATTGTGATGAAAGTTCGGTAATCCACATGCTAACAAATTTGTAGTGAATATTTGTCGAATCCATTATGCATGTAGCATGTTCGGAACACGGAATTTAATCGCCAGTGTGTTTATGTAAATTACATTTCTCTTGGTTAGAAATCACTCCAAGAGATTTTCCCAGAGAAATCTTCCTGATTTTTGAGACTGGTATTAGGAAAATATTGCGAACTCAGATGAATAGATTCTTGGTGTAAATATGCCTTGTAGGGTGGATGAAAGTTCGGTAATCCGCATGCTAACAACTCTGCAGTGAATATTTGTCGAATCCGAGATACATGAAACGTGTTTGGAACACAGAATATCACGGTGAGCGAATGTATGTAAAATACATGTCACTTGGGTTGAACTCGCTCCAAGATCTTTTTCTGCGAATTCTGCCTCATTTTCAAAACTGGCATTAGGAAAAACTTTCAAAATATGAGAAAATGCTTCAAAGTGTCAATATGGCTTTTATGGTGGATGAAAGTCCGGTATTCCTTATGCTAACAACTCTGTAGTTAATATTTGTCGAAACCGTGATGCATGTAGCTTTTTCAGAACACTGAATATCACGATGACAGGTTCTATGTAAATTGCAAGTCTATTGGGTTGATCTCGCTCCAAGAGGATTTTTCTGCGAAAACTGCATGATTTAAAAACTGACATTAGGAGAAATCTACTAAATCAGAAAAAAATTTCTATGTATAAATATGCATTGTAAGGTCGATGAAAGTTCGGTAATACACATGTTCACAACTCTTTAAAGGATGTTTGTCGAATCCGTGATTCATGTTACATGTTCAGATCACAGAATGTCACGGTGAGTGAAACTAAGTAAATTACATATCTTTTGGTTAGAACTCGCTCCAAGAGCATTTTCCTGCCAAATCTGCCTCATTTTCAAACCTGGCATTAAAACTATCCTGTGAAATCTGAGAAAAGTCTTCAAAGTTTCAGTAAGCCATGTATTGTGGATGAAACTGCTGTAATCCACTTGCTAACAACTCTGTAGTGAATATTTGTCGAATCCGAGATGCATGTAGCGTGTTCGGAACACGGAATTTCACGGTGAGTGAATCCATGTAAATTACATGTCTATTGTTTTGAACCCGCTCCAAGAGTTTTTTGCCGTGAAATCTGCCTCAGTTTCGAAACTGGCGTTTGGAAAGCTCTGTGAAATCAGAGAAAATGCTTCTAAGCATCAATATGCCTTGTATTGTGATGAAAGTCCTGTAATCCACATGCAAAAAACTCTGAAGTGTATTTTTGTTGAATCCCATCTGCATGTAGCGTGTGCGAAACACGGAATTTCACAGTGGGAGAATATATTTCATTTACATATCTATTGGGTAGAACACGCTTCAACAGTTTTTTCCTTAGGAAACTGCCTGATTTTCGAAAATGCTATTAGGAAAAATCTGCAAACCCAGAGTTTATATTTCTAGGTATAAATATGCCTTGTATGGTGGATGAAAGTTCTGTAATACACATGTACATAACTCATTAAAAATGTTTGTCAAATCCGTGAAGTATGTTGCGTGATCGGAAATTGGAATGTCACTGTGAGGGAAAATATGTAAATTACATTTCTATTGGGACGTCCTTCCTCCACGACAATTTTTTGTGAATCTGCATCATTTTCAAAACTGGCATTAGGAAAATCTTTTGAAATATGGGAAAGTGCTTCAAAGTGTCAATATGGCATTTATGGTGGATGAATGTTGGATAATCCTTTTGCTACCAACTCTGTAGTGAATATTTGTCGAGTCCATGATGCATGTAGCTATTTAGGAACACGGAAATTCACGATGACGTGTTCTATGTAAATTGCATGTCTATTGGATAGATCTCACACCAAGAGGTTATCTCTGTGAATACTGCATGATTTTTGAAACTGACATTAGGAGAAATCTAGTAAATAAGTAAAAACATTCTATGTACAAATATGCATTGTAAGGTGGATGAAAGTTCGGTAATACACATGTTCACAACTCATTAAAGAATGTTTGTCGAATCCATGATGCATGTAACGTGTTCAGAACACGGAATGTCAAGGTGAGTTAAACTAGTTAAATTACATATCTTTAGGGTAGAACTCGCTCCAAGAGCATTTTCCTGCCAAATCTGCCTCATTTTCAAACCTGGCATTAAAACTAAACTGTGAAATCTGAGAAAAGTCTTCAAAGTGTCAGTAAGCCATGTATGGTGGATGAAAGTGCTGTAATCCACTTGCTAACAACTCTGTAGTGAATATTTGTCGAATCTCAGATGCATGTAGCGTGTTTGGAACACGGAATTTCACGGTGAGCAAATCCATGTAAATTACATGTCTATAGTTTTGAACCTGCTCCAAGAGTTTTTTCCCTTGAAATCTGCCTCAGTTTCGAAACTGGCGTTTGGAAAGCTCTGTGAAATAAGAAAAAATGCTTCTAAGCATCAATATGCCTTGTATTGTGATGAAAGTCCTGTAATCCACATGCAAACAACACTGTAGTGTATTTTTATCGAATCATATCTGCATGTAGCGTGTTTGAAACACGGAAATTCACAGCGGGAGAATCCATGTAATTTACATATCTATTGGGTAGAACACGCTCCAACAGATTTTTCTTTAGGTAACAACCTGAGTTTTGAAACTGCTTTTAGGAAAAAGCTGCAAACTCAGAGTTAAAGTTTCTCGGTGTAAATATGCCTTGTATGGTGGATGAAAGTTCTGTAATACACATGTACACAACTTATAAAATATATTTCTCAAATCCGGGATTTATGTAGTGTGTTCGGAACACGGAATGTCACATTGAAGGAACTTTGTAAATTACATATCTATTGGTGAGAACCCTCTCCAGGAGCATTTTACTGTAAAATCTACCTCTGTTTGGAAACTGGTGTTATGAAAACGATGCAAAATCAGAGCAAATGCTTTAAGGTGACAATATGTATTCAATGGATTTTTAAAGATTTGTAATTCAGATTCTAACAACTAAGCAGTAAATATTTGTTGAATCCATGGTGCATGAACCTTTTTCGAACCACGGAATGTTACGGTGACGGTATCTATGAAAATGGGATGTCTATTGGATCGAACATGCAGCAAGAGAATTTTTCTGCGAAAACTGCCTGATTTTCATAACTGACGTTAAGAAAAATCGGCAAAAAATAAGTAAATATTTCTAGGTGTAAATATGCCTTGTATTGTGGTTGAAACATCGGTAATCCACATGCTCATGGTCATTAAATAATGTTTGTCGAAGATGTGATTTATGTAACGTTTTTGTAACATGGAATGTCTCGATGAGTGTAACTAATAAAATAACAATTCTACTGGATAGAACTCGCTTGAATTTAATTTTTCAGTGAAAATTTCATGATTTTCGAAACTGGATATTAGGAAAATCCTGCGAAATCAGAATAACTACATCTAGGTGTAAATATGCCTTATATGGTGGATGAAAGTTCGGTAATCCAAATGCTCACACTCATTAATGAATGTCGAAATCGTGATGCATGTAACGTTTCCAGAATACGGAATGTCATATTGAAGGAAACAATGTAAATTACATGTCTATCGGGAAGAACTCGCTTGAAGAGAATTTTTCTGCGAAATGTGCCTCATTTTCAAAACTGCCATTAGGAGAACCATGTGAAATCGTAGAAAATGCTTCTAAGTGTCAATATGCCTTGAATGGTGAATGAAAGTCCAGTAATCCACATGCAAACAACTCTGTAGTGTATTTTTGTCGAATGCTATCTGCAGGCAGCGCGCTCCAAACACGGAATTTCACAGCGGGAGAATCTATGTAATTTACATATGTATTTTGTAGAACACGCTGCAACAGATTTTTCCTTAGGAAACTGCCTGAGTTTTGAAACTGGTTTTAGGAAATAGCTGCAAACTCAGAATTAATGTTTCTAGGTGTAAATATGCCTTATATGGTGGATGAAAGTTCTGTAATACACATGTACACAACTAATTAAAAATGTTTCTCAAATCCGTGATATATGTAGTGTGTTCGGAACACGGAATGTCACGTTAAAGGAAACTATTTAAATTACATATCTATTAGTGAGAACCCGCTCCAGGAGCATTTTACTGTAAAATCTACCAATGTTTGTAAACTGGTGTTATGAAAACTCTGAAAAATCTGAGCAAATGCTTTAAGGTGACAATATGTCTTCAATGGTTTTTTAAAGATGTGTAATTCACATTCTAACAACTCAGCAGTGAATATTTGTTGAATCCATGGTGCATGTATCTTTTTCGGAACACGGAATGTTACGGTGACGGTATCTGTGAAAATGGGATGTCTATTGGATCGAACATGCAGGAAGAGTATTTTTCTGCGAAAACTGCCTGATTTTCGTAATTGACGTTAGGAAAAATCTGCGAAATCTAAGTAAATATTTCTAGGTGTTAATATGCCTTGTATTGTGGTTGAAATATTTGTAATCCACATGGTCACATTGTTTAAATAATGTTTGTCGAAGCCGTGATTAATGTAACGTTTTTGGAACACGGAATGTCTCGGTGAGTGAAACTCGGAAAATAACAATTCTACGGGATACAACTTGCTTGAATTGAAATTTTCTGCGAAAATTTCATGATTTTCAAAACTGGATGTTAGGAAAAACCTGCGAAATCAGAATAACTACATCTAGGTGTAAATATGCCTTGTATGGTGAATGAAATTTCGGTAAACCACATGCTCACACTCATTAGAGAATGTTTGACGAATTAGTGATCCATGTAAAGTGTACGGAATACAGAGTGTCATATTGAAGGAAACAATGTAAATTACATGTCTATTGGGTAGAACTCGCTTGAAGAGAATTTTTCTGCAAAATGTGCCTCATTTTCAAAACAGCCATTAGGAGGAACCTGTGAAATCTGAGAAAATGCTTCTAAGTGTCAATATGCCTTGAATGGCGAATGAAATTCCGGTAATCCACATGTTAATAACAGTTTAGTAATTATTTTTCAAACCGAGATTCCTGTAGAGATTTTGGAAAACGGTATTTCACCATAATGAAACAATATAAATTAAAGTTCTATTGGGTAGAACTAGCTAGAATAGAATTTTTCGGCGAAAATTGCATGATTGTCGAATCTGAAGTTTGGAGAAAACTTCAAAATGAGAGTAAATATTTCTACGTGTAAATATGCCTTTATGTTGGAAGAAAGTTCGGTAATCCACATTTTCACAACATATTAAAGAATCTTTTTCTAATACGTGATGCATATACTGTGTTTGGAACGTGGAATTTCACAGTGACTGAAACAATGTAAATTACTTCTCTATTCGGTAGAACTCGCTCCAAGAGAATTTTTCTGCAATAAATGCTTCATTTTTGAAACTGGCTTTTGGAAAACACTGCAAAATCTGAGAAAATACTTCTAAGTATCAATATTCAATCTATTGTGATGAAAGTTCGGTAATCCACATGCTAACAAATTTGTAGTGAATATTTGTCGAATCCATTATGTGTGTAGCATGTTCGGAACACGGAATTTAATCGCCAGTGTGTTTATGTAAATTACATTTCTCTTGGTTAGAAATCACTCCAAGAGATTTTCCCAGAGAAATCTTCCTGATTTTTGAGACTGGCATTAGGAAAAAATTGCGAACTAAGATGAATAGATTCTCGGTGTAAATATGCCTTGTAGGGTGGATGAAAGTTCGGTAATCCGCATGCTAACAACTCTGTAGTGAATATATGTCGAATCCGAGATACATGAAACGTGTTCGGAACACAGAATATCACGGTGAGCGAATGTATGTAAAATACATGTCACTTGGGTTGAACTCGATCCAAGAGCTTTCTCTGCGAATTCTGCCTCATTTTCAAAACTGGCATTAGGAAAAACTTTCAAAATATGAGAAAATGCTTCAAAGTGTCTATATGGCTTTTTTGGTGGATGAAAGTCCGGTATTCCTTATGCTAACAACTCTGTAGTGAATATTTGTCGAAACCGTGATGCATGTAACTTTTTCAGAACACGGAATATCACGATGACAGGTTCTATGTAAATTGCAAGTCTATTGGGTAGAACTCGCTTCAAGAGGATTTTTCTGCGAAAACTGCATGATTTAAAAACTGACATTAGGAGAAATCTACTAAATCAGAAAAAACTTTCTATGTATAAATATGCATTGTAAGGTCGATGAAAGTTCGGTAATACACATGTTCACAACTCTTTAAAGGATATTTGTCGAATCCGTGATTCATGTTATGTGTTCAGATCACAGAATGTCACGGTGAGTGAAAATAAGTAAATTACATATCTTTTGGATAGAACTCGCTCCAAGAGCATTTTCCTGCCAAATCTGACTCATTTTCAAACCTGGCATTAAAACTATACTGTGAAATCTGAGAAAAGTCTTCAAAGTTTCAGTAAGCCATGTATGGTGGATGAAACTGCTGTAATCCACTTGCTAACAACTCTGTAGTGAATATTTGTCGAATCCGAGATGCATGTACCGTGTTCGGAACACGGAATTTCACGGTGAGCGAATCCATGTAAATTACATGTCTATTGTTTTGAACCCGCTCCAACAGGCTTTTGCCGTGAAATCTGCCTCAGTTTCTAAACTGGCGTTTGGAAAGTTCTGTGAAATCAGAGAAAATGCTTCTAAGCATCAATATGCCTTGTATTGTGATGAAAGTCCTGTAATCCACATGCAAACAACTCTGAAGTGTATTTTTGTTGAATCCCATCTGCATGTAGCGTGTGCGAAACACGGAATTTCACAGCGGGAGAATCTATGTAATTTACATATCTATTGGGTAGAACACGCTCCAACAGTTTTTTCCTTAGGAAACTGCCTGATTTTCGAAAATGCTATTAGGAAAAACCTGCAAACCCAGAGTTAATGTTTCTAGGTATAAATATGCCTTGTATGGTGGATGAAAGTTCTGTAATACACATGTACATAACTCATTAAAAATGTTTCTCAAATCCGTGATGAATGTAGTGTGTTCGGAACACGGAATGTCACGTTGAAGGACACTATGTAAATTACATATCTATTGGTGAGGACCCGCTCCAGGAGCATTTAACTGTAAAATCTACCTCTGTTTGGAAACTGGTGTTATGAAAACAATGCAAAACCTGAGCAAAAGCTTTAAGGTGACAATATGTCTTCAATGGTTTATTAAAGATGTGTAATTCACATTCTAACAACTCAGGAGTGAATATTTGTTGAATCCATGGTGCATGTACCTTTTTCGGAACACGGAATGTTACGGTGACGGTATCTATGAAAATGGGATGTCTATTGGATCGAACATGCAGCAAGAGAATTGTTCTGCGAAAACTGCCTGATTTTCGTAACTGACGTTAGGAAAAATCTGCGAAATCTAAGTAAATATTTCTAGGTGTAAATATGCCTTGTATTGTGGTTGAAACATCGGTAATCCACATGCTCACGGTCATTAAATAATGTTTGTCGAAGCCGTGATTAATGTAACGTTTTCGGAACACGGAATGTCTCGGTGAGTGAAACGCGGAAAATTACAATTCTACTGGATAGAAATCGCTTGAATTGAATTTTTCTGCGAAAATTTCATGATTTTCAAAACTGGATGTTAGGAAAAACCTGCGAAATCAGAATAACTACAACTAGGTGTAAATATGCCTTGTATGGTGGATGAAATTTTGGTATCCCACATGATCACACTAATTAGAGAATGTTTGTCGAATTCGTGATGCATGTAATGTGTACGGAATACAGAGTGTCATATTGAAGGAAACAATGAAAATTACATGTCTATTGGTTAGAACTCGCTTGAAGAGAATTTTTCTGTGAAATGAGCCTCATTTTCAAAACTGCCATTAGGAGAACCCTGTGAAATCTGAGAAAATGCTTCTAAGTGTCAATATGCCTTGAATGGTGAATGAAAGTCTGGTAATCCACATGTTAATAACAGTTTAGAAATTATTTATCAAACCGTGATTCATGTAGCGCTTTTGGAAAACGGAATTTCACCATAATGAAACAATGTAAATTAAAATTCTATTGGGTAGAACTAGCTAGAATAGAATTTTTCTGCGAAAATTGCATGATTATCGAATCTGAAGTTTGGAGAAAGCTTCAAAATGAGAGTAAATATTTCTAGGTGTAAATATGCCTTTATTTTGGAAGAAAGTTCGGTAATCCACATGCTAACAATTCTGTAGGGAATATTTGTCGAATCCGAGTTGCATGTAGCTTGTTCGGAACACGGAATGTCTCCGTGAGTTAAACTCCGAAAATAACAATTCTATTGGATAGAACTGGCTTGAATTAAATTTTTCAGCGAAAATTTCATGATTTTCGAAACTGGGTGTTAGGAAAAACCTGCGAAATCAGAATAACTACTTCTAGGTTTAAATATGCCTTGTATGGTGGATGAAAGTTCGGTAATCCACATGCTCACACTCATTAGAGAATGTTTGTCGAATTAGTGATGCATGTATAGTGTACGGAATACAGAGTGTCATATTGAAGGAAACAATGTAAATTACATGTCTATTGGGTAGAACTCGCTTGAAGAGAATTTTTCTGCAAAATGTGCCTCATTTTCAAAACAGCCATTAGGAGGAACCTGTGAAATCTGAGAAAATTCTTCTAAGTGTCAATATGCCTTGAATGGCGAATGAAAGTCCGGTAATCCACATGTTAATAACAGTTTAGTAATTATTTTTCAAACTGAGATTCCTGTAGAGATTTTGGAAAACGGTATTTCACCATAATGAAACAATGTAAATTACAATTCTATTGGGTAGAACTAGCTAGAATAGAATTTTTCGGCGAAAATTGCATGATTTTCGAATCTGAAGTTTGGAGAAAACTTCAAAATGAGAGTAAATATTTCTACGTGTAAATATGCCTTTATGTTGGAAGAAAGTTCGGTAATCCACATTTTCACAACATATTAAAGAATCTTTTTCTAATACGTGATGCATATACTGTGTTTGGAACGTGGAATTTCACAGTGACTGAAACAATGTAAATTACTTCTCTATTCGGTAGAACTCGCTCCAAGAGAATTTTTCTGCAATAAATGCTTCATTTTTGAAACTGGCTTTTGGAAAACACTGCAAAATCTGAGAAAATACTTCTAAGTATCAATATTCAATCTATTGTGATGAAAGTTCGGTAATCCACATGCTAACAAATTTGTAGTGAATATTTGTCGAATCCATTATGTGTGTAGCATGTTCGGAACACGGAATTTAATCGCCAGTGTGTTTATGTAAATTACATTTCTCTTGGTTAGAAATCACTCCAAGAGATTTTCCCAGAGAAATCTTCCTGATTTTTGAGACTGGCATTAGGAAAAAATTGCGAACTAAGATGAATAGATTCTCGGTGTAAATATGCCTTGTAGGGTGGATGAAAGTTCGGTAATCCGCATGCTAACAACTCTGTAGTGAATATATGTCGAATCCGAGATACATGAAACGTGTTCGGAACACAGAATATCACGGTGAGCGAATGTATGTAAAATACATGTCACTTGGGTTGAACTCGATCCAAGAGCTTTCTCTGCGAATTCTGCCTCATTTTCAAAACTGGCATTAGGAAAAACTTTCAAAATATGAGAAAATGCTTCAAAGTGTCTATATGGCTTTTTTGGTGGATGAAAGTCCGGTATTCCTTATGCTAACAACTCTGTAGTGAATATTTGTCGAAACCGTGATGCATGTAACTTTTTCAGAACACGGAATATCACGATGACAGGTTCTATGTAAATTGCAAGTCTATTGGGTAGAACTCGCTTCAAGAGGATTTTTCTGCGAAAACTGCATGATTTAAAAACTGACATTAGGAGAAATCTACTAAATCAGAAAAAACTTTCTATGTATAAATATGCATTGTAAGGTCGATGAAAGTTCGGTAATACACATGTTCACAACTCTTTAAAGGATATTTGTCGAATCCGTGATTCATGTTATGTGTTCAGATCACAGAATGTCACGGTGAGTGAAAATAAGTAAATTACATATCTTTTGGATAGAACTCGCTCCAAGAGCATTTTCCTGCCAAATCTGACTCATTTTCAAACCTGGCATTAAAACTATACTGTGAAATCTGAGAAAAGTCTTCAAAGTTTCAGTAAGCCATGTATGGTGGATGAAACTGCTGTAATCCACTTGCTAACAACTCTGTAGTGAATATTTGTCGAATCCGAGATGCATGTACCGTGTTCGGAACACGGAATTTCACGGTGAGCGAATCCATGTAAATTACATGTCTATTGTTTTGAACCCGCTCCAACAGGCTTTTGCCGTGAAATCTGCCTCAGTTTCTAAACTGGCGTTTGGAAAGTTCTGTGAAATCAGAGAAAATGCTTCTAAGCATCAATATGCCTTGTATTGTGATGAAAGTCCTGTAATCCACATGCAAACAACTCTGAAGTGTATTTTTGTTGAATCCCATCTGCATGTAGCGTGTGCGAAACACGGAATTTCACAGCGGGAGAATCTATGTAATTTACATATCTATTGGGTAGAACACGCTCCAACAGTTTTTTCCTTAGGAAACTGCCTGATTTTCGAAAATGCTATTAGGAAAAACCTGCAAACCCAGAGTTAATGTTTCTAGGTATAAATATGCCTTGTATGGTGGATGAAAGTTCTGTAATACACATGTACATAACTCATTAAAAATGTTTCTCAAATCCGTGATGAATGTAGTGTGTTCGGAACACGGAATGTCACGTTGAAGGACACTATGTAAATTACATATCTATTGGTGAGGACCCGCTCCAGGAGCATTTAACTGTAAAATCTACCTCTGTTTGGAAACTGGTGTTATGAAAACAATGCAAAACCTGAGCAAAAGCTTTAAGGTGACAATATGTCTTCAATGGTTTATTAAAGATGTGTAATTCACATTCTAACAACTCAGGAGTGAATATTTGTTGAATCCATGGTGCATGTACCTTTTTCGGAACACGGAATGTTACGGTGACGGTATCTATGAAAATGGGATGTCTATTGGATCGAACATGCAGCAAGAGAATTGTTCTGCGAAAACTGCCTGATTTTCGTAACTGACGTTAGGAAAAATCTGCGAAATCTAAGTAAATATTTCTAGGTGTAAATATGCCTTGTATTGTGGTTGAAACATCGGTAATCCACATGCTCACGGTCATTAAATAATGTTTGTCGAAGCCGTGATTAATGTAACGTTTTCGGAACACGGAATGTCTCGGTGAGTGAAACGCGGAAAATTACAATTCTACTGGATAGAAATCGCTTGAATTGAATTTTTCTGCGAAAATTTCATGATTTTCAAAACTGGATGTTAGGAAAAACCTGCGAAATCAGAATAACTACAACTAGGTGTAAATATGCCTTGTATGGTGGATGAAATTTTGGTATCCCACATGATCACACTAATTAGAGAATGTTTGTCGAATTCGTGATGCATGTAATGTGTACGGAATACAGAGTGTCATATTGAAGGAAACAATGAAAATTACATGTCTATTGGTTAGAACTCGCTTGAAGAGAATTTTTCTGTGAAATGAGCCTCATTTTCAAAACTGCCATTAGGAGAACCCTGTGAAATCTGAGAAAATGCTTCTAAGTGTCAATATGCCTTGAATGGTGAATGAAAGTCTGGTAATCCACATGTTAATAACAGTTTAGAAATTATTTATCAAACCGTGATTCATGTAGCGCTTTTGGAAAACGGAATTTCACCATAATGAAACAATGTAAATTAAAATTCTATTGGGTAGAACTAGCTAGAATAGAATTTTTCTGCGAAAATTGCATGATTATCGAATCTGAAGTTTGGAGAAAGCTTCAAAATGAGAGTAAATATTTCTAGGTGTAAATATGCCTTTATTTTGGAAGAAAGTTCGGTAATCCACATGCTAACAATTCTGTAGGGAATATTTGTCGAATCCGAGTTGCATGTAGCTTGTTCGGAACACGGAATGTCTCCGTGAGTTAAACTCTGAAAATAACAATTCTATTGGATAGAACTGGCTTGAATTAAATTTTTCAGCGAAAATTTCATGATTTTCGAAACTGGGTGTTAGGAAAAACCTGCGAAATCAGAATAACTACTTCTAGGTTTAAATATGCCTTGTATGGTGGATGAAAGTTCGGTAATCCACATGCTCACACTCATTAGAGAATGTTTGTCGAATTAGTGATGCATGTATAGTGTACGGAATACAGAGTGTCATATTGAAGGAAACAATGTAAATTACATGTCTATTGGGTAGAACTCGCTTGAAGAGAATTTTTCTGCAAAATGTGCCTCATTTTCAAAACAGCCATTAGGAGGAACCTGTGAAATCTGAGAAAATTCTTCTAAGTGTCAATATGCCTTGAATGGCGAATGAAAGTCCGGTAATCCACATGTTAATAACAGTTTAGTAATTATTTTTCAAACTGAGATTCCTGTAGAGATTTTGGAAAACGGTATTTCACCATAATGAAACAATGTAAATTACAATTCTATTGGGTAGAACTAGCTAGAATAGAATTTTTCGGCGAAAATTGCATGATTTTCGAATCTGAAGTTTGGAGAAAACTTCAAAATGAGAGTAAATATTTCTACGTGTAAATATGCCTTTATGTTGGAAGAAAGTTCGGTAATCCACATTTTCACAACATATTAAAGAATCTTTTTCTAATACGTGATGCATATACCGTGTATGGAACGTGGAATTTCACAGTGACTGAAACAATGTAAATTACTTCTCTATTCGGTAGAACTCGCTCCAAGAGGATTTTTCTGCAATAAATGCTTCATTTTTGAAACTGGCTTTTGGAAAACACTGCAAAATCTGAGAAAATACTTCTAAGTATCAATATTCAATCTACTGTGATGAAAGGTCGTTAATCCACATGCTAACAAATTTGTAGTGAATATTTGTCGAATCCATTATGCATGTAGCATGTTCGGAACACGGAAATTAATCGCCAGTGTGTTTATGTAAATTACATTTCTCTTGGTTAGAAATCACTCCAAGAGATTTTCCCAGAGAAATCTTCCTGATTTTTCAGACTGGCATTAGGAAAAAATTGCGAACTCAGATGAATAGATTCTCGGTGTAAATATGCCTTGTAGGGTGGATGAAAGTTCGGTAATCCGCACGCTAACAACTCTGTAGTGAATATTTGTCGAATCCGAGATACATGAAACGTGTTCGGAACACAGAATATCACGGTGAGCGAATCTATGTAAAATACATATCTCTTGGGTAGAACTCACTCCAAGAGTTTTTTTCTGCGAAATCTGCCTCATTTTCGAAACTGGCATTTGGAAATTTCTTCAAAATTAGAGAAAATGCATCAAACTGTCAATATGCATTGTATTGTGATGGAAGTTCATAAAGCCAAATGCAAACAAACCTGATGTGAATAATTGTAGAAAACCTATGCATGTAGCGTGATCGTATGACGGAAATTTCCGGAGATGGAATCTATGTAAATTTCTTGTCTACTTAGTAGAACTCGCTCCAAAAATTTTTTGCGGAGAAAACGGCCTGATTTTCGAAACTGGCAATAGGAAAAGGCTGCAAATTCAGAGTTAATGTTTCTAGGTATAAATATGCCTTGTATGGTGGATGAAAGTTCTGTAATACACATGTACATAACTCATTAAAAATGTTTGTCAAATCCGTGAAGTATGTAGTGTGTTCAGAATTTGGAATGTCACTGTGAGGGAAACTATGTAAATTACATTTCTATTGGGAAGTACTTGCTCCACGAGAGTTTTTTGCGAATCAGTCTCATTTTCAAAACTGGCATTAGGAAAATCTTTTGAAATATGAGAAAGTGCTTCAAAGTGTCAATATGGCATTTATGGTGGATGAATGTTGGATAATCCTTTTGCTACCAACTCTGTAGTGAATATTTGTCGAATCCATGATGCATGTAGCTATTTAGGAACACGGAAATTCACGATGACGTGTTCTATGTAAATTGCATGTCTATTGGATAGATCTCACACCAAGAGGATATCTCTGTGAATACTGCATGATTTTTGAAACTGACATTAGGAGAAATCTAGTAAATTAGTAAAAACATTCTATGTACAAATATGCATTGTAAGGTGGATGAAAGTTCGGTAATACACATGTTCACAACTCATTAAAGAATGTTTGTCGAATCCGTGATGCATGTAATGTGTTCAGAACACGGAAAGTCAAAGTGAGTTAAACTAGTTAAATTACATATCTTTAGGGTAGAACTCGCTCCAAGAGCATTTTCCTGCCAAATCTGCCTCATTTTCAAACCTGGCATTAAAACTAAACTTTGAAATCTGAGAAAAGTTTCAAAGTTTCAGTAAGCCATGTATGGTGGATGAAAGTGCTATAATCCACTTGCTAACAACTATGTAGTGAATATTTGTCGAATCTGAGATGCATGTAGCGTGTTCGGAACACGGAATTTCACGGTGAGCAAATCCATGTAAATTACATGTCTATTGTTTTGAACCTGCTCCAAGAGTTTTTTCCCTTGAAATCTGCCTCAGTTTCGAAACTGGCGTTTGGAAAGCTCTGTGAAATCAGAAAAAATGCTTCTAAGCATCAATATACCTTGTATTGTGATGCAAGTCCTGTAATCCACATGCAAACAACAATTTAGGGTATTTTTATCGAAACATATCTGCATGTAGCGTGTTTGAAACACGGAAATTCACAGCGGGAAATCCATGTAATTTACATATCTATTGGGTAGAACACGCTCCAACAGATTTTTCCTTAGGTAACAACCTGAGTTTTGAAACTGCTTTTAGGAAAAAGCTGCAAACTCAGAGTTAATGTTTCTAGGTGTAAATATGCCTTATATGGTGGATGAAAGTTCGGTAATCCACATGCTCACACTCATTAATGAATGTCGAAATCGTGATGCATGTAACGTTTCCAGAATACGGAATGTCATATTGAAGGAAACAATGTAAATTACATGTCTATCGGGTAGAACTCGCTTGAAGAGAATTTTTCTGCGAAATGTGCCTCATTTTCAAAACTGCCATTAGGAGAACCATGTGAAATCGTAGAAAATGCTTCTAAGTGTCAATATGCCTTGAATGGTGAATGAAAGTCCAGTAATCCACATGCAAACAACTCTGTAGTGTATTTTTGTCGAATTCTATCTGCAGGCAGCGCGCTCCAAACACGGAATTTCACAGCGGGAGAATCTATGTAATTTACATATGTATTTTGTAGAACACGCTGCAACAGATTTTTCCTTAGGAAACTGCCTGAGTTTTGAAACTGGTTTTAGGAAATAGCTGCAAACTCAGAATTAATGTTTCTAGGTGTAAATATGCCTTATATGGTGGATGAAAGTTCTGTAATACACATGTACACAACTAATTAAAAATGTTTCTCAAATCCGTGATATATGTAGTGTGTTCGGAACACGGAATGTCACGTTAAAGGAAACTATTTAAATTACATATCTATTAGTGAGAACCCGCTCCAGGAGCATTTTACTGTAAAATCTACCAATGTTTGTAAACTGGTGTTATGAAAACTCTGCAAAATCTGAGCAAATGCTTTAAGGTGACAATATGTCTTCAATGGTTTTTTAAAGATGTGTAATTCACATTCTAACAACTCAGCAGTGAATATTTGTTAAATCCATGGTGCATGTATCTTTTTCGGAACACGGAATGTTACGGTGACGATATCTGTGAAAATGGGATATCTATTGGATCGAACATGCAGCAAGAGTATTTTTCTGCGAAAACTGCCTGATTTTCGTAATTGATGTTAGGAAAAATCTGCGAAATCTAAGTAAATATTTCTAGGTGTTAATATGCCTTGTATTGTGGTTGAAATATTTGTAATCCACATGGTCACATTGTTTAAATAATGTTTGTCGAAGCCGTGATTAATGTAACGTTTTTGGAACACGGAATGTCTCGGTGAGTGAAACTCGGAAAATAACAATTCTACGGGATACAACTTACTTGAATTGAAATTTTCTGCGAAAATTTCATGATTTTCAAAACTGGATGTTAGGAAAAACCTGCGAAATCAGAATAACTACATCTAGGTGTAGATATGCCTTGTATGGTGAATGAAATTTCGGTAAACCACATGCTCACACTCATTAGAGAATGTTTGATGAATTAGTGATCCATGTAAAGTGTACGGAATACAGAGTGTCATATTGAAGGAAACAATGTAAATTACATGTCTATTGGGTAGAACTCGCTTGAAGAGAATTTTTCTGCAAAATGTGCCTCATTTTCAAAACAGCCATTAGGAGGAACCTGTGAAATCTGAGAAAATGCTTCTAAGTGTCAATATGCCTTGAATGGCGAATGAAATTCCGGTAATCCACATGTTAATAACAGTTTAGTAATTATTTTTCAAACCGAGATTCCTGTAGAGATTTTGGAAAACGGTATTTCACCATAATGAAACAATATAAATTAAAGTTCTATTGGGTAGAACTAGCTAGAATAGAATTTTTCGGCGAAAATTGCATGATTGTCGAATCTGAAGTTTGGAGAAAACTTCAAAATGAGAGTAAATATTTCTACGTGTAAATATGCCTTTATGTTGGAAGAAAGTTCGGTAATCCACATTTTCACAACATATTAAAGAATCTTTTTCTAATACGTGATGCATATACTGTGTTTGGAACGTGGAATTTCACAGTGACTGAAACAATGTAAATTACTTCTCTATTCGGTAGAACTCGCTCCAAGAGAATTTTTCTGCAATAAATGCTTCATTTTTGAAACTGGCTTTTGGAAAACACTGCAAAATCTGAGAAAATACTTCTAAGTATCAATATTCAATCTATTGTGATGAAAGTTCGGTAATCCACATGCTAACAAATTTGTAGTGAATATTTGTCGAATCCATTATGCATGTAGCATGTTCGGAACACGGAATTTAATCGCCAGTGTGTTTATGTAAATAACATTTCTCTTGGTTAGAAATCATTCCAAGAGATTTTCCCAGAGAAATCTTCCTGATTTTTGAGACTGGTATTAGGAAAAAATTGCGAACTCAGATGAATAGATTCTCGGTGTAAATATGCCTTGTAGGGTGGATGAAAGTTCGGTAATCCGCATGCTAACAACTCTGTAGTGAATATTTGTCGAATCCGAGATACATGAAGCGTGTTCGGAACACAGAACATCACGGTGAGCGAATGTATGTAAAATACATGTCACTTGGGTTGAACTCGTTCCAAGAGCTTTTTCTGCGAATTCTGCCTCATTTTCAAAACTGGCATTAGGAAAAAGTTTCAAAATATGAGAAAATGCTTCAAAGTGTCAATATGGCTTTTATGGTGGATGAAAGTTCGGTAATCCTTTATGCTAACAACTCTGTAGTGAATATTTGTCGAATCCGTGATGCATGTAGCTTTTCGGAACACGGAATATCACGATGACAGGTTCTATGTATATTGCATGTCAATTGGGTTGATCTCGCTCCAAGAGGATTTTTCTGCGAAAACTGCATGATTTTAAAACTGACATTAGGAGAAATCTACTAAATCAGAAAAAAATTTCTATGTATAAATATGCATTGTAAGGTCGATGAAAGTTCGGTAATACACATGTTCACAACTCTTTAAAGGATGTTTGTCGAATCCGTGATTCATGTTACATGTTCAGATCACAGAATGTCACGGTGAGTGAAACTAAGTAAATTACATATCTTTTGGTTAGAACTCGCTCCAAGAGCATTTTCCTGCCAAATCTGCCTCATTTTCAAACCTGGCATTAAAACTATCCTGTGAAATCTGAGAAAAGTCTTCAAAGTTTCAGTAAGCCATGTATTGTGGATGAAACTGCTGTAATCCACTTGCTAACAACTCTGTAGTGAATATTTGTCGAATCCGAGATGCATGTAGCGTGTTCGGAACACGGAATTTCACGGTGAGTGAATCCATGTAAATTACATGTCTATTGTTTTGAACCCGCTCCAAGAGGTTTTTCCAGTGAAATCTGCCTCAGTTTGGAAACTGGCGTTTGGAAAGCTCTGTGAAATCAGAGAAAATGCTTCTAAGCATCAATATGCCTTTTATTGTGATGAAAGTCCTGTAATCCACATGCAAACAACTCTGAAGTGTATTTTTGTTGAATCCCATCTGCATGTAGCGTGTGCGAAACACGGAATTTCACAGCGGGAGAATCTATTTAATTTACATATGTATTGGGTAGAACACGCTCCAACAGTTTTTTCCTTAGAAAACGGCCTGATTTTCGAAAATGCTATTAGGAAAAATCTGCAAACGCAGAGTTAATATTTCTAGGTATAAATATGCCTTGTATGGTGGATGAAAGTTCTGTAATACACATGTACATAACTCATTAAAAATGTTTGTCAAATCCGTGAAGTATGTTGCGTGTTCTGAAATTGGAATGTCACTGTGAGGGAAAATATGTAAATTACATTTCTATTGGGACGTCCTTCCTCCACGACAATTTTTTGTGAATCTGCATCATTTTCAAAACTGGCATTAGGAAAATTTTTTGAAATATGGGAAAGTGCTTCAAAGTGTCAATATGGCATTTATGGTGGATGAATGTTGGATAATCCTTTTGCTACCAACTCTGTAGTGAATATTTGTCGAATCCATGATGCATGTAGCTATTTAGGAACACGGAAATTCACGATGACGTGTTCTATGTAAATTGCATGTCTATTGGATAGATCTCACACCAAGAGGTTATCTCTGTGAATACTGCATGATTTTTGAAACTGACATTAGGAGAAATCTAGTAAATAAGTAAAAACTTTCTATGTACAAATATGCATTGTAAGGTGGATGAAAGTTCGGTAATACACATGTTCACAACTCATTAAAGAATGTTTGTCGAATCCATGATGCATGTAACGTGTTCAGAACACGGAATGTCAAGGTGAGTTAAACTAGTTAAATTACATATCTTTAGGGTAGAACTCGCTCCAAGAGCATTTTCCTGCCAAATCTGCCTCATTTTCAAACCTGGCATTAAAACTAAACTGTGAAATCTGAGAAAAGTCTTCAAAGTGTCAGTAAGCCATGTATGGTGGATGAAAGTGCTGTAATCCACTTGCTAACAACTCTGTAGTGAATATTTGTCGAATCTGAGATGCATGTAGCGTGTTTGGAACACGGAATTTCACGGTGAGCAAATCCATGTAAATTACATGTCTATTGTTTTGAACCTGCTCCAAGAGTTTTTTCCCGTGAAATCTGCCTCAGTTTCGAAACTGGCGTTTGGAAAGCTCTGTGAAATAAGAAAAAATGCTTCTAAGCATCAATATGCCTTGTATTGTGATGAAAGTACTGTAATCCACATGCAAACAACACTGTAGTGTATTTTTATCGAATCATATCTGCATGTAGCGTGTTTGAAACACGGAAATTCACAGCGGGAGAATCCATGTAATTTACATATCTATTGGGTAGAACACGCTCCAACAGATTTTTCTTTAGGTAACAACCTGAGTTTTGAAACTGCTTTAAGGAAAAAGCTGCAAACTCAGAGTTAAAGTTTCTAGGTGTAAATATGCCTTGTATGGTGGATGAAAGTTCTGTAATACACATGTACACAACTTATAAAATATATTTCTCAAATCTGGGATTTATGTAGTGTGTTCGGAACACGGAATGTCACGTTGAAGGAAATTTGTAAATTACATATCTATTGGTGAGAACCCGCTCCAGGAGCATTTTACTGTAAAATCTACCTCTGTTTGGAAACTGGTGTTATGAAAACGATGCAAAATCTGAGCAAATGCTTTAAGGTGACAATATGTATTCAATGGATTTTTAAAGATGTGTAATTCAGATTCTAACAGCTAAGCAGTAAATATTTGTTGAATCCATGGTGCATGAACATTTTTCGAACCACGGAATGTTACGGTGACGGTATCTATGAAAATGGGATGTCTATTAGATCGAACATGCAGCAAGAGAATTTTTCTGCGAAAACTGCCTGATTTTCATAACTGACGTTAAGAAAAATCGGCAAAAAATAAGTAAATATTTCTAGGTGTAAATATGCCTTGTATTGTGGTTGAAACATCTGTAATCCACATGCTCATGGTCATTAAATAATGTTTGTCGAAGATGTGATTTATGTAACGTTTTTGTAACATGGAATGTCTCGATGAGTGTAACTAGGAAAATAACAATTCTACTGGATAGAACTCGCTTGAATTTAATTTTTCAGTGAAAATTTCATGATTTTCGAAACTGGATATTAGGAAATTCCTGCGAAATCAGAATAACTATATCTAGGTGTAAATATGCCTTATATGGTGGATGAAAGTTCGGTAATCCACATGCTCACACTCATTAATGAATGTCGAAATCGTGATGCATGTAACGTTTCCAGAATACGGAATGTCATATTGAAGGAAACAATGTAAATTACATGTCTATTGGGTAGAACTCGCTTGAAGAGAATTTTTCTGCGAAATGTGCCTCATTTTCAAAACTGCCATTAGGAGAACCATGTGAAATCGTAGAAAATGCTTCTAAGTGTCAATATGCCTTGAATGGTGAATGAAAGTCCAGTAATCCACATGCAAACAACTCTGTAGTGTATTTTTGTCGAATTCTATCTGCAGGCAGCGCGCTCCAAACACGGAATTTCACAGCGGGAGAATCTATGTAATTTACATATGTATTTTGTAGAACACGCTGCAACAGATTTTTCCTTAGGAAACTGCCTGAGTTTTGAAACTGGTTTTAGGAAATAGCTGCAAACTCAGAATTAATGTTTCTAGGTGTAAATATGCCTTATATGGTGGATGAAAGTTCTGTAATACACATGTACACAACTAATTAAAAATGTTTCCCAAATCCGTGATATATGTAGTGTGTTCAGAACACGGAATGTCACGTTAAAGGAAACTATTGAAATTACATATCTATTAGTGAGAACCCGCTCCAGGAGCATTTTACTGTAAAATCTACCAATGTTTGTAAACTGGTGTTATGAAAACTCTGCAAAATCTGAGCAAATGCTTTAAGGTGACAATATGCCTTCAATGGTTTTTTAAAGATGTGTAATTCACATTCTAACAACTCAGCAGTGAATATTTGTTGAATCCATGGTGCATGTATCTTTTTCGGAACACGGAATGTTACGGTGAAGGTATCTGTGAAAATGGGATGTCTATTGGATTGAACATGCAGCAAGAGTATTTTTCTGCGAAAACTGCCTGATTTTCGTAATTGACGTTAGGAAAAATCTGCGAAATCTAAGTAAATATTTCTAGGTGTTAATATGCCTTGTATTGTGGTTGAAATATTTGTAATCCACATGGTCACATTGTTTAAATAATGTTTGTCGAAGCCGTGATTAATGTAACGTTTTTGGAACACGGAATGTCTCGGTGAGTGAAACTCGGAAAATAACAATTCTACGGGATACAACTTGCTTGAATTGAAATTTTCTGCGAAAATTTCATGATTTTCAAAACTGGATGTTAGGAAAAACCTGCGAAATCAGAATAACTACATCTAGGTGTAAATATGCCTTGTATGGTGAATGAAATTTCGGTAAACCACATGCTCACACTCATTAGAGAATGTTTGACGAATTAGTGATCCATGTAAAGTGTACGGAATACAGAGTGTCATATTGAAGGAAACAATGTAAATTACATGTCTATTGGGTAGAACTCGCTTGAAGAGAATTTTTCTGCAAAATGTGCCTCATTTTCAAAACAGCCATTAGGAGGAACCTGTGAAATCTGAGAAAATGCTTCTAAGTGTCAATATGCCTTTAATGGCGAATGAAATTCCGGTAATCCACATGTTAATAACAGTTTAGTAATTATTTTTCAAACCGAGATTCCTGTAGAGATTTTGGAAAACAGTATTTCACCATAATGAAACAATGTAAATTACAATTCTATTGGGTAGAACTAGCTAGAATAGAATTTTTCGGCGAAAATTGCATGATTGTCGAATCTGAAGTTTGGAGAAAACTTCAAAATGAGAGTAAATATTTCTACGTGTAAATATGCCTTTATGTTGGAAGAAAGTTCGGTAATCCACATTTTCACAACATATTAAAGAATCTTTTTCTAATAAGTGATGCATATACAGTGTTTGGAACGTGGAATTTCACAGTGACTGAAACAATGTAAATTACTTCTCTATTCGGTAGAACTCGCTCCAAGAGAATTTTTCTGCAATAAATGCTTCATTTTTGAAACTGGCTTTTGGAAAACACTGCAAAATCTGAGAAAATACTTCTAAGTATCAATATTCAATCTATTGTGATGAAAGTTCGTTAATCCACATGCTAACAAATTTGTAGTGATTATTCGTCGAATCCATTATGCATGTAGCATGTTCGGAACACGGAATTTAATCGCCAGTGTGTTTATGTAAATTACATTTCTCTTGGTTAGAAATCACTCCAAGAGATTTTCCCAGAGAAATCTTCCTGATTTTTGAGACTGGCATTAGGAAAAAATTGCGAACTCAGTTGAATAGATTCTCGGTGTAAATATGCCTTGTAGGGTGGATGAAAGTTCGGTAATCCGCATGCTAACAACTCTGTAGTGAATATATGTCGAATCCGAGATACATGAAACGTGTTCTGAACACAGAATATCACGGTGAGCGAATGTATGTAAAATACATGTCACTTGGGTTGAACTCGATCCAAGAGCTTTCTCTGCGAATTCTGCCTCATTTTCAAAACTGGCATTAGGAAAAACTTTCAAAATATGAGAAAATGCTTCAAAGTGTCAATATGGCTTTTATGGTGGATGAAAGTCCGGTATACCTAATGCTAACAACTCTGTAGTGAATATTTGTCGAAACCGTGATGCATGTAGCTTTTTCAGAACACGGAATAACACGATGACAGGTTCTATGTAAATTGCAAGTCTATTGGGTAGAACTCGCTCCAAGAGGATTTTTCTGCGAAAACTGCATGATTTAAAAACTGACATTAGGAGAAATCTACTAAATCAGAAAAAATTTCCTATGTATAAAAATGCATTTTAAGGTCGATGAAAGTTCGGTAATACACATGTTCACAACTCTTTAAAGGATGTTTGTCGAATCTGTGATTCATGTTACGTGTTCACATCACAGTATGTCACGGTGAGTGAAACTAAGTAAATTACATATCTTTTGGTTAGAACTCACTCCAAGAGCATTTTCCTGCCAAATCTGACTCATTTTCAAACCTGGCATTAAAACTATACTGTGATATCTGAGAAAAGTCTTCAAAGTTTTAGTAAGCCATGTATGGTGGATGAAACTGCTGTAATCCAGTTGCTAACAACTCTGTAGTGAATATTTGTCGAATCCGAGATGCATGTAGCGTGTTCGAAACACGGAATTTCACGGTGAGTGAATCCATGTAAATTACATGTCTATTGTTTTGAACCCGCTCCAAGAGTTTTTTGCCGTGAAATCTGCCTCAGTTTGGAAACTGGCATTTGGAAAGCTCTGTGAAATCAGAGAAAATGCTTCTAAGCATCAATATACCTTGTATTGTGATGAAAGTCCTGTAATCCACATGCAAACAACTCTGAAGTGTATTTTTGTTGAATCCCATCTGCATGTAGCGTGTGCGAAACACGGAATTTCACAGCGGGAGAATCTATTTCATTTACATATCTATTGGGTATAACACGCTCAAACAGTTTTTTCCTTAGGAAACTGCCTGATTTTCGAAAATGCTATTAGTAAAAACCTGCAAACCAAGAGTTAATGTTTCTAGGTATAAAAATGCCTTGTATGGTGGATGAAAGTTCTGTAATACACATGTACATAACTCATTAAAAATGTTTCTCAAATCCGTGATGTATGTAGTGTGTTCGGAACACGGAATGTCACGTTGAAGGACACTATGTAAATTACATATCTATTGGTGAGAACCCGCTCCAGGAGCATTTAACTGTAAAATCTTCCTCTGTTTGGAAACTGGTGTTATGAAAACAATGCAAAACGTGGGCAAAAGCTTTAAGGTGACAATATGTCTTCAATGGTTTATTAAAATGAGTAATTCACATTCTAACAACTCAGGAGTGAATATTTGTTGAATCCATGGTGCATGTACCTTTTTCGGAACACAGAATGTTATGGTGACGGTATCTATGAAAATGGGATGTCTATTGGATCGAACATGCAGCAAGAGAATTTTTCTGCGAAAACTGCCTGATTTTCGTAACTGACGTTAGGAAAAATCTGCGAAATCTAAGTAAATATTTCTAGGTGTATATATGCCTTGTATTGTGGTTGAAACATCGGTAATCCACATGCTCATGGTCATTAAATAATGTTTGTCGAAGCCGTGATTAATGTAACGTTTTCGGAACACGGAATGTCTCGGTGAGTGAAACTCGGAAAATTACAATTCTACTGGATAGAACTCGCTTGAATTAAATTTTTCTGCGAAAATTTCATGATTTTCAAAACTGGATGTTAGGAAAAACCTGCGAAATCAGAATAACTACATCTAGGTGTAAATATGCCTTGTATGGTGGATGAAATTTTCGTAATCCACATGCTCACTCTAATTAGAGAATGTTTGTCGAATTCGTGATGCATGTAATGTGTATGGAATACAGAGTGTCATATTGAAGGAAACAATGAAAATTACATGTCTATTGGTTAGAACTCGCTTGAAGAGAATTTTTCTGTGAAATGTGCCTCATTTTCAAAACTGCCATTAGGAGAACCCTGTGAATTCTGAGAAAATGCTTCTAAGTGTCAATATGCGTTGAACGGTGAATGAAAGTCCGGTAATCCACATGTTAATAACAGTGTAGTAATTATTTTTCAAACCGTGATTCATGTAGCGCTATTGGAAAACGGAATTTCACCGTAATGAAACAATTTAAATTAAATTTCTATTGGGTAGAACTAGCTAGAGTAGAATTTTTCTGTGAAAATTGCATGATTATCGAATCTGAAGTTTGGAGAATGCTTCAAAATGAGAGTAAATATTTCTAGGTGTAAATATGCATTTATGTAGGAAGAAAGTTCGGTAATCCACATGCTAACAAGTCTGTAGTGAATATTTGTCGAATCCGAGATGCATGTAGCGTGTTCGGAACACGGAATTTCACGGTGAGCGAATCCATGTAAATTACATGTCTATTGTTTTGAACCCGCTCCAAGAGCTTTTTGCCGTGAAATCTGCCTCAGTTTGGAAACTGGCGTTTGGAAAGCTCTGTGAAATCAGAGAAAATGCTTCTAAGCATCAATATGCCTTTTATTGTGATGAAAGTCCTGTAATCCACATGCAAACAACTCTGTAGTGTATTTTTGTCGAATCCCATCTGCATGTAGCATGTGCGAAACACGGAATTTCACAGTGGGAGAATCTATTTAATTTACATATCTATTGGGTAGAACATGCTCCAACAGTTTTTTCCTTAGGAAACTGCCTGATTTTCGAAAATGCTATTAGGAAATATCTGCAAACCCAGAGTTAATATTTCTAGGTATAAATATGCCTTGTATGGTGGATGAAAGTTCTGTAATACACATGTACATAACTCATTAAAAATGTTTGTCAAATCCGTGAAGTATGTAGCGTGTTCGGAAATTGGAATGTCACTGTGAGGGAAACTATGTAAATTAAATTTCTATTGGGACGTCCTTCCTCCACGACAATTTTTTGTGAATCTGCATCATTTTCAAAACTGGCATTAGGAAAATCTTTTGAAATATGGGAAAGTGCTTCAAAGTGTCAATATGGCATTTATGGTGGATGAATGTTGGATAATCCTTTTGCTACCAACTCTGCAGTGAATATTTGTCGAAACCATGATGCATGTAGCTATTTAGGAACACGGAAATTCACGATGACCTGTTCTATGTAAATTTCATGTCTATTGGATAGATCTCACACCAAGAGGATATCTCTGTGAATACTGCATGATTTTTGAAACTGACATTAGGAGAAATCTAGTAAATTAGTAAAAACATTCTATGTACAAATATGCATTGTAAGGTGGATGAAAGTTCGGTAATACACATGTTCACAACTCATTAAAGAATGTTTGTCGAATCCGTGATGCATGTAACGTGTTCAGAACACGGAATGTCAAGGTGAGTTAAACTAGTTAAATTACATATCTTTAGGGTAGAACTCGCTCCAAGAGCATTTTCCTGCCAAATCTGCCTCATTTTCAAAGCTGGCATTAAAACTAAACTGTGAAATCTGAGAAAAGTCTTCAAAGTGTCAGTAAGCCATGTATGGTGGATGAAAGTGCTGTAATCCACTTGCTAACAACTCTGTAGTGAATATTTGTCGAATCTGAGATGCATGTAGCGTGTTCGGAACACCAAATTTCACGGTGAGCAAATCCATGTAAATTACATGTCTATTGTTTTGAACCTGCTCCAAGAGATTTTTCCCGTGAAATCTGCCTCAGTTTCGAAACTGGCATTTGGAAAGCTCTGTGAAATAAGAAAAAATGCTTCTAAGCATCAATATGCCTTGTATTGTGATGAAAGTCCTTTAATCCACATGCAAACAACTCTGTAGTGTATTTTTATCGAATCATATCTGCATGTAGCGTGTTTGAAACACGGAAATTCACAGCGGGAGAATCCATGTAATTTACATATCTATTGGGTAGAACACGCTCCAACAGATTTTTCCTTAGGTAACACCTGAGTTTTGAAACTGCTTTTAGGAAAAAGCTGCAAACTCAGAGTTAATGTTTCTAGGTGTAAATATGCCTTGTATTGTGGATGAATGTTCTGTAATACACATGTACACAACTTATAAAATATATTTCTCAAATCCGTGATTTATGTAGTGTGTTCGGAACACGGAATGTCACGTTGAAGGAACTTTGTAAATTACATATCTATTGGTGAGAACCCGCTCCAGGAGCATTTTACTGTAAAATCTACCTCTGTTTGGAAACTGGTGTTATGAAAACGATGCATAATCTGAGCAAATGCTTTAAGGTGACAATATGTATTCAATGGATTTTTAAAGATGTGTTATTCAGATTCTAACAACTAAGCAGTAAATATTTGTTGAATCCATGGTGCATGAACCTTTTTCGGACCACGGAATGTTACGGTGACGGTATCTATGAAAATGGGATGTCTATTAGATCGAACATGCAGCAAGAGAATTTTTCTGCGAAAACTGCCTGATTTTCATAACTGACGTTAAGAAAAATCAGCAAAAAATAAGTAAATATTTCTAGGTGTAAATATGCCTTGTATTGTGGTTGAAACATCGGTAATCCACATGCTCATGGTCATTAAATAATGTTTGTCGAAGATGTGATTTATGTAACATTTTTGTAACACGGAATGTCTCGATGAGTGTAACTAGGAAAATAAAAATTCTGCTGGATAGAACTCGCTTGAATTTAATTTTTCAGTGAAAATTTCATGATTTTCGAAACTGGATATTAGGAAAATCCTGCGAAATCAGAATAACTACATCTAGGTGTAAATATGCCTTATATGGTGGATGAAAGTTCGGTAATCCACATGCTCACACTCATTAATGAATGTCGAAATCGTGATGCATGTAACGTTTCCAGAATACGGAATGTCATATTGAAGGAAACAATGTAAATTACATGTCTATCAGGTAGAACTCGCTTGAAGAGAATTTTTCTGCGAAATGTGCCTCATTTTCAAAACTGCCATTAGGAGAACCATGTGAAATCGTAGAAAATGCTTCTAAGTGTCAATATGCCTTGAATGGTGAATGAAAGTCCAGTAATCCACATGCAAACAACTCTGTAGTGTATTTTTGTCGAATTCTATCTGCAGGCAGCGCGCTCCAAACACGGAATTTCACAGCGGGAGAATCTATGTAATTTACATATGTATTTTGTAGAACACGCTGCAACAGATTTTTCCTTAGGAAACTGCCTGAGTTTTGAAACTGGTTTTAGGAAATAGCTGCAAACTCAGAATTAATGTTTCTAGGTGTAAATATGCCTTATATGGTGGATGAAAGTTCTGTAATACACATGTACACAACTAATTAAAAATGTTTCTCAAATCCGTGATATATGTAGTGTGTTCGGAACACGGAATGTCACGTTAAAGGAAACTATTTAAATTACATATCTATTAGTGAGAACCCGCTCCAGGAGCATTTTACTGTAAAATCTACCAATGTTTGTAAACTGGTGTTATGAAAACTCTGCAAAATCTGAGCAAATGCTTTAAGGTGACAATATGTCTTCAATGGTTTTTTAAAGATGTGTAATTCACATTCTAACAACTCAGCAGTGAATATTTGTTGAATCCATGGTGCATGTATCTTTTTCGGAACACGGAATGTTACGGTGACGGTATCAGTGAAAATGGGATGTCTATTGGATCGAACATGCAACAAGAGAATTTTTGTGCGAAAACTGCCTGATTTTCGTAACTGACGTTAGGAAAAATCTGCGAAATCTAAGTAAATATTTCTAGGTGTAAATATGCCTTGTATTGTGGTTGAAACATCGGTAATCCACATGCTCACGGTCATTAAATAATGATTGTCGAAGCCGTGATTAATGTAACGTTTTCGGAACACGAAAAATCTCGGTGAGTGAAACTCGGAAAATTACAATTCTACTGGATAGAACTAGCTTGAATTGAATTTTCTGCGAAAATTTTATGATTTTCAAAACTGGATGTTAGGAAAAACCTGCGAAATTAGAATAACTACATCTAGGTGTAAATATGCCTTGTATGGTGGATGAAATTTCGGTAAACCACATGCTCACACTCATTAGAGAATGTTTGTCGAATTAGTGATGCATGTAAAGTGTACGGAATACAGAGTGTCATATTGAAGGAAACAATGTAAATTACATGTCTATTGGGTAGAACTCGCTTGAAGAGAATTTTTCTGCAAAATGTGCCTCATTTTCAAAACAGCCATTAGGAGGAACCTGTGAAATCTGAGAAAATGATTCTAAGTGTCAAAATGCCTTGAATGGCGAATGAAAGTCCTTTAATCCACAAGTTAATAACAGTTTAGTAATTATTTTTCAAAACGAGATTCCTGTAGAGATTTTGGAAAACATTATTTCACCATAATGAAATAATGTAAATTACAATTCTTTTTGGTAGAACTAGCTAGAATAGAATTTTTCGGCGAAAATTGCATGATTGTCGAATCTGAAGTTTGGAGAAAACTTCAAAATGAGAGTAAATATTTCTACGTGTAAATATGCCTTTATGTTGGAAGAAAGTTCGGTAATCCACATTTTCACAACATATTAAAGAATCTTTTTCTAATACGTGATGCATATACAGTGTTTGGAACGTGGAATTTCACAGTGACTGAAACAATGTAAATTACTTCTCTATTCGGTTGAACTCGCTCCAAGAGAATTTTTCTGCAAAAAATGCTTCATTTTTGAAACTGGCTTTTGGAATACACTGCAAAATCTGAGAAAATACTTCTAAGTATCAATATTCAATCTATTGTGATGAATGTTCGGTAATCCACATGCTAACAAATTTGTAGTGAATATTTGTCGAATCCATTATGCATGTAGCATGTTCGGAACACGGAATTTAATCGCCAGTGTGTTTATGTAAATTATATTTCTCTTGGTTAGAAATCACTCCAAGAGATTTTCCCAGAGAAATCTTCCTGATTTTTGAGACTGGCATTAGGAAAAAATTGCGAACTCAGATGAATAGATTCTCGGTGTAAATATGCCTTGTAGGGTGGATGAAAGTTCGGTAATCCGCATGCTAACAACTCTGTAGTGAATATATGTCGAATCCGAGATACATGAAGCGTGTTCGGAACACAGAATATCACGGTGAGCGAATGTATGTAAAATACATGTCACTTGGGTTGAACTCGCTCCAAGAGCTTTTTCTGCGAATTCTGCCTCATTTTCAAAACTGGCATTAGGAAAAACTTTCAAAATATGAGAAAATGCTTCAAAGTGTCAATATGGCTTTTATGGTGGATGAAAGTCCGTTATTCCTTATGATAACAACTCTGTAGTGAATATTTGTCGAAACCGTGATGCATGTAGCTTTTTCAGAACACGGAATATCACGATGACAGGTTCTATGTAAATTGCAAGTCTATTGGGTAGAACTTGCTCCAAGAGGATTTTTCTGCGAAAACTGCATGATTTAAAAACTGACATTAGGAGAAATCTACTAAATCAGAAAAAAATTTCTATGTATAAATATGCATTGTAAGGTCGATGAAAGTTCGGTAATACACATGTTCACAACTCTTTAAAGGATGTTTGTCGAATCCGTGATTCATGTTACGTGTTCACATCACAGTATGTCACGGTGAGTGAAACTAAGTAAATTACATATCTTTTGGTTAGAACTCTCTCCAAGAGCATTTTCCTGCCAAATCTGCCTCATTTTCAAACCTGGCATTTAAACTATACTGTGAAATCTGAGAAAAGACTTCAAAGATTCAGTAAGCCATGTATGGTGGATGAAACTGCTGTAATCCTGTTGCTAACAACTCTGTAGTGAATATTTGTCGAATCCGAAATGCATGTAGCGTGTTCGGAACACGGAATTTCACGGTGAGCGAATCCATGTAAATTACATGTCTATTGTTTTGAACCGGCTCCAAGAGGTTTTTGCCGTGAAATCTGCCTCAGTTTGGAAACTGGCGTTTGGAAAGCTCTGTGAAATCAGAGAAAATGCTTCTAAGCATCAATATGCCTTGTATTGTGATGAAAGTCCTGTAATCCACATGCAAACAACTCTGAAGTGTATTTTTGTTGAATCCCATCTGCATGTAGCGTGTGCGAAACACGGAATTTCACAGCGGGAAAATCCATGTAATTTACATATCTATTGGGTAGAACACGCTCCAACAGATTTTTCCTTAGGTAACAACCTGAGTTTTGAAACTGCTTTTAGGAAAAAGCTGCAAAATCAGAGTAAATATTTCTAGGTGTAAATATGCCTTGTATGGTGGATGAAAGTTCTGTAATACACATGTACACAACTTAAAAAATATATTTCTCAAATCCGTGATTTATGTAGTGTGTTTGGAACACGGAATGTCACGTTGAAGGAACTTTGTAAATTACATATCTATTGGTGAGTACCCGCTCCAGGAGCATTTTACTGGAATATCTACCTCTGTTTGGAAACTGGTGTTATGAAAATGATGCAAAATCTGAGCAAATGCTTTAAGGTGACCTTATGTATTCAGTGGATTTTTAAAGATGTGTAATTCAGATTCTAACAACTAAGCAGTAAATATTTGTTGAATCCATGGTGCATGTACCTTTTTCGGAACACGGAATGTTACGGTGACGGTATCTATGAAAATGGGATGTCTATTGGATCGAACATGCAGCAAGAGAATTTTTCTGCGAAAACTTCCTGATTTTCATAACTGACGTTAAGAAGAATCGGGAAAAAATAAGTAAATATTTCTAGGTGTAAATATGCCTTGTATTGTGGTTGAGACATCGGTAATCCACATGCTCATGGTCATTAAATAATGTTTGTCGAAGATGTGATATATGAAACATTTTTGTAACATGGAATGTCTCGATGAGTGTAACTAGGAAAATAACAATTCTACTGGATAGAACTCGCTTGAATTTAATTTTTCAGTCTAAATTTCATGATTTTCGAAACTGGATATTAGGAAAATCCTGCGAAATCAGAATAACTACATCTAGGTGTAAATATGCCTTATATGGTGGATGAAAGTTCGGTAATCCACATGCTCACACTAATTAATGAATGTCAAAGTCGTGATGCATGTAACGTTTCCAGAATACGGAATGTCATATTGAAGGAAAAAATTTAAATTACATGTCTGTTGCGTAGAACACGCTTGAAGAGAATTTTTCTGCGAAATGTGCCTCATTTTCAAAACTGCCATTAGGAGAACCATGTGAAATCGTAGAAAATGCTTCTAAGTGTCAATATGCCTTGAATGGTGAATGAAAGTCCAGTAATCCACATGCAAACAACTCTGTAGTGTATTTTTGTTGAATTCTATCTGCAGGCAGCGCGCTCCAAACACGGAATTTCACAGCGGGAGAATCTATGTAATTTACATATGTATTTTGTAGAACACGCTGCAACAGATTTTTCCTTAGGAAACTGCCTGAGTTTTGAAACTGGTTTTAGGAAATAGCTGCAAACTCAGAATTAATGTTTCTAGGTGTAAATATGCCTTATATGGTGGATGAAAGTTCTGTAATACACATGTACACAACTAATTAAAAATGTTTCTCAAATCCGTGATATATGTAGTGTGTTCGGAACACGGAATGTCACGTTAAAGGAAACTATTTAAATTACATATCTATTAGTGAGAACCCGCTCCAGGAGCATTTTACTGTAAAATCTACCAATGTTTGTAAACTGGTGTTATGAAAACTCTGCAAAATCTGAGCAAATGCTTTAAGGTGACAATATGTCTTCAATGGTTTTTTAAAGATGTGTAATTCACATTCTAACAACTCAGCAGTGAATATTTGTTGAATCCATGGTGCATGTATCTTTTTCGGAACACGGAATGTTACGGTGACGGTATGTGTGAAAATGGGATGTCTATTGGATCGAACATGCAACAAGAGAATTTTTGTGAGAAAACTGCCTGATTTTCGTAACTGACATTAGGAAAAATCTGCGAAATCTAAGTAAATATTTCTAGGTGTAAATATGCCTTGATGTTGGAAGAAAGTTCGGTAATCCACATTTTCACAACATATTAAAGAATCTTTTTCTAATACGTGATGCATATACCGTGTTTGGAACGTGGAATTTCACAGTGACTGAAACAATGTAAATTACTTCTCTATTCGGTAGAACTCGCTCCAAGAGAATTTTTCTGCAATAAATTCTTCATTTTTGAAACTGGCTTTTGGAAAACACTGCAAAATCTGAGAAAATACTTCTAAGTATCAATATTCAATCTATTGTGATGAAAGTTCAGTAATTCACATGCTAACAAATTTGTAGTGAATATTTGTCGAATCCATTATGCATGTAGCATGTTCGGAACACGGAAGTTAATCGCCAGTGTGTTTATGTAAATTACATTTCTCTTGGTTAGAATTCACTCCAAGAGATTTTCCCAGAGAAATCTTCCTGATTTTTGAGACTGGCATTAGGAAAACATTGCGAACTCAGATGAATAGATTCTCGGTGTAAATATGCCTTGTAGGGTGGATGAAAGTTCGGTAATCCGCATGCTAACAACTCTGTAGTGATTATTTGTCGAATCCGAGATACATGAAACGTGTTCGGAACACAGAATATCACGGTGAGCGAATGTATGTAAAATACATGTCACTTGGGTTGAACTCGCTCCAAGAGCTTTTTCTGCGAATTCTGCCTCATTTTCAAAACTGGCATTAGGAAAAACTTTCAAAATATGAGAAAATGCTTCAAAGTGTCAATATGGCTTTTATGGTGGATGAAAGTCCGTTATTACTTATGCTAACAACTCTGTAGTGAATATTTGTCGAAACCGTGATGCATGTAGCTTTTTCAGAACACAGAATATCACGATGACAGGTTCTATGTAAATTGCAAGTCTATTGGGTAGAACTCGCTCCAAGAGGATTTTTCTGCGAAAACTGCATGATTTAAAAACTGACATTAGGAGAAATCTACTAAATCAGAAAAAAATTTCTATGTATAAATATGCATTGTAAGGTCGATGAAAGTTCGGTAATACACATGTTCACAACTCTTTAAAGGATGTTTGTCGAATCCGTGATTCATGTTACGTGTTCAGATCACGGAACGTCACGGTGAGTGAAACTAAGTTAATTAAATATCTTTTGGTTAGAACTCGCTCCAAGAGCATTTTCCTGCCAAATCTGCCTCATTTTCAAACCTGGCATTAAAACTATCCTGTGAAATCTGAGAAAAGTCTTCAAAGTTTCAGTAAGCCATGTATGGTGGATGAAACTGCTTTAATCCACTTGCTAACAACTCTGTAGTGAATATTTGTCGAATCCGAGATGCATGTAGCGTGTTCGGAACACAGAATTTCACGGTGAGCGAATCCATGTAAATTACATGTCTATTGTTTTGAACCCGCTCCAAGAGGTTTTTGCCGTGAAATCTGCCTCAGTTTCGAAACTGGCGTTTGGAAAGCTCTGTGAAATCAGAGAAAATGCTTCTAAGCATCAATATGCCTTCTATTGTGATGAAAGTCTTGTAATCCACATGCAAACAACTCTGAAGTGTATTTTTGTTGAAACCCATCTGCATGAAGCGTGTGCGAAACACGGAATTTCACAGCGGGAGAATCTATTTAATTTACATATCTATTGGGTAGAACACGCTCCAACAGTCTTTCCTTAGGAAACTGCCTGATTTTCGAAAATGCTATTAGGAAAAACCTGCAAACCCAGAGTTAATGGTTCTAGGTATAAATATGCCTTGTATGGTGGATGAAAGTTCTGTAATACACATGTACATAACTCATTAAAAATGTTTCTCAAATCAGTGATGTATGTAGTGTGTTCGGAACACGTAATGTCACGTTGAAGGACAGTATGTAAATTACATATCTATTGGTGAGAACCCGCTCCAGGAGCATTTAACTGTAAAATCTACCTCTGTTTGGAAACTGGTGTTATGAAAACACTGCAAAACCTGAGCAAAAGCTTAAAGGTGGCAATATGTCTTCAATGGATTTTTAAAGATGTGTAATTCACATTCTAACAACTCAGGAGTGAATATTTGTTGAATCCATGGTGCATGTACCTTTTTCGGAACACGGAATGTTACGGTGACGGTATCTATGAAAATGGGATGTCTATTGGATCGAACATGCAGCAAGAGAATTTTTCTGCGAAAACTGCCTGATTTTCGTAACTGACATTAGGAAAAATCTCCGAAATATAAGTAAATATTTATAGGTGTAAATATGCCTTGTATTGTGGTTGAAACATCGGTAATCCACATGCTCACGGTCATTAAATAATGTTTGTCGAAGCCGTGATTAATGTAACGTTTTCGGAACACGGAATATCTCGGTGAGTGAAACTCGGTAAATTACAATTCTACTGGATAGAACTCGCTTGAATTGAATTTTTCTGTGAAAATTTCATTATTTTCAAAACTGGATGTTAGGAAAAACCTGCGAAATCAGAATAACTACAACTAGGTGTAAATATGCCTTGTATGGTGGATGAAATTTTGGTAATCCACATGCTCACACTAATTAGAGAATGTTTGTCGAATTCGTGATGCATGTAATGTGTATGGAATACAGAGTGTCATATTGAAGGAAACAATGAAATTTACATGTCTATTGGTTAGAACTTGCTTGAAGAGTATTTTTCTGTGAAATGTGCCTCATTTTCAAAACTGCCATTAGGTGAACACTGTGAATTCTGAGAAAAAGCTTCTAAGTGTCAATATGCCTTGAATGGTGAATGAAAGTCCGGTAATCCACATGTTAATAACAGTGTAGTAATTATTTTTCAAACCGTGATTCATGTAGGGCTTTTGGAAAATGGAATTTCACCGTAATGAAACAATGTAAATTAAATTTCTTTTGGGTAGAACTAGCTAGAATAGAATTTTTCTGTGAAAATTGCATGATTATCGAATCTGAAGTTTGGAGAAAGATTCAAAATGAGAGTAAATATTTCTAGGTGTAAATATGCCTTTATGTTGGAAGAAAGTTCGGTAATCCACATGCTAACAAGTCTGTAGTGAATATTTGTCGAATCCGGGATGCATGTAGCGTGTTCGGAACACAGAATTTCACGGTGAGCGAATCCATGTAAATTACATGTCTATTGTTTTGAACCCGCTCCAAGAGGTTTTTGCCGTGAAATCTGCCTCAGTTTGGAACCTGGCGTTTGGAGAGCTCTGTGAAATCAGAGAAAATGCTTCTAAGCATCAATATGCCTTTTATTGTGATGAAAGTCCTGTAATCCACATGCAAACAACTCTGTAGTGTATTTTTGTCGAATCCCATCTGCATGTAGCGTGTGCGAAACACGGAATTTCACAGCGGAGAATCTATTTAATTTACATATCTATTGGGTAGAACATGCTCCAGCAGTTTTTTCCTTAGGAAACTGCCTGATTTTCGAAAATGCTATTAGGAAAAATCTGCAAACCCAGAGTTAATATTTCTAGGTATAAATATGCCTTGTATGGTGGATGAAAGTTCTGTAATACACATGTACATAACTCATTAAAAATGTTTGTCCAATCCGTGAAGTATGTAGCGTGTTCGGAAATTGGAATGTCACTGTGAGGGAAACTATGTAAATTAAATTTCTATTGGGACGTCCTTCCTCCACGACAATTTTTTGTGAATCTGCATCATTTTCAAAACTGGCATTAGGAAAATCTTTTGAAATATGGGAAAGTGCTTCAAAGTGTCAATATGGCATTTATGGTGGATGAATGTTGGATAATCCTTTTGCTACCAACTCTGTAGTGAATATTTGTCGAATCCATGATGCATGTAGCTATTTAGGAACACGGAATTTCACGATGACGTGTTCTATGTAAATTGCATGTCTATTGGATAGATCTCACACCAAGAGGTTATCTCTGTGAATACTGCATGATTTTTGAAACTGACATTAGGAGAAATCTAGTAAATTAGTAAAAACATTCTATGTACAAATATGCCTTGTAAGGTGGATGAAAGTTCGGTAATACACATGTTCACAACTCATTAAAGGATGTTTGTCGAATCCGTGATGCATGTAACGTGTTCAGAACACGGAATGTCAAGGTGAGTTAAACTAGTTAAATTACATATCTTTAGGGTAGAACTCGCTCCAAGAGCATTTTCCTGCCAAATCTGCCTCATTTTCAAACCTGGCATTAAAACTAAACTGTGAAATTTGAGAAAAGTCTTCAAAGTGTCAGTAAGCCATGTATGGTGGATGAAAGTGCTGTAATCCACTTGCTAACAACTCTGTAGTGAATATTTGTCGAATCTGAGATGCATGTAGTGTGTTCGGAACACGGAATTTCACGGTGATCAAATCCATGTAAATTACATGTCTATTGTTTTGAACCTGCTCCAAGTGTTTTTTCCCGTGAAATCTGCCTCAGTTTCGAAACTGGCGTTTGGAAAGCTCTGTGAAATAAGAAAAAATGCTTCTAAGCATCAATATGCCTTGTATTGTGATGAAAGTCCAGTAATCCTCATGCAAACAACTCTGTAGTGTTTTTTTATCGAATCATATCTGCATGTAGCATGTTTGAATCACGGAAATTCACAGCGGGAGAATCCATGTAATTTACATATCTATTGGGTAGAACACGCTCCAACAGATTTTTCCTTAGGTAACAACCTGAGTTTTGAAACTGCTTTTAGGAAAAATCTGCAAACTCAGAGTTAATGTTTCTAGGTGTAAATATGCCTTGTATGGTGGATGAAAGTTCTGTAATACACATGTACACAACTTAAAAAATATATTTCTCAAATCCGTGATTTATGTAGTGTGTTCGGAACACGGAATGTCACGTTGAAGGAACTTTGTAAATTACATATCTATTGGTGAGAACCCGCTCCAGGAGCATTTTACTGTAAAATCTACCTCTGTTTGGAAACTGGTGTTATGAAAACGATGCAAAATCTGAGCAAATGCTTTAAGGTGACAATATGTATTCAATGGATTTTTAAAGATGTGTAATTCAGATTCTAACAACTAAGCAGTAAATATTTGTTGAATCCATGGTGCATGAACCTTTTTCGGACCACGGAATGTTACGGTGACGGTATCTATGAAAATGGGATGTCTATTGGATCGAACATGCAGCAAGAGAATTTTTCTGTGAAAACTGCCTGATTTTCATAACTGACGTTAAGAAAAATCGGCAAAAAATAAGTAAATATTTCTAGGTGTAAATATGCCTTGTATTGTGGTTGAAACATCGGTAATCCACATGCTCATGGTCATTAAATAATGTTTGTCGAAGATGTGATTTATGTAACGTTTCTGTAACATGGAATGTCTCGATGAGTGTAACTAGGAAAATAACAATTCTACTGGATAGAACTCGCTTGAATTTAATTTTTCAGTGAAAATTTCATGATTTTTGAAACTGGATATTAGGAAAATCCTGCGAAATCAGAATAACTACATCTAGGTGTAAATATGCCTTATATGGTGGATGAAAGTTCGGTAATCCACATGCTCACACTCATTAATGAATGTCGAAATCGTGATGCATGTAACGTTTCCAGAATACGGAATGTCATATTGAAGGAAACAATGTAAATTACATGTCTATCGGGTAGAACTCGCTTGAAGAGAATTTTTCTGCGAAATGTGCCTCATTTTCAAAACTGCCTTTAGGAGAACCATGTGAAATCGTAGAAAATGCTTCTAAGTGTCAATATGCCTTGAATGGTGAATGAAAGTCCAGTAATCCACATGCAAACAACACTGTAGTGTATTTTTGTCGAATTCTATCTGCAGGCAGTGCGCTCCAAACACGGAATTTCACAGCGGGAGAATCTATGTAATTTACATATGTATTTTGTAGAACACGCTGCAACAGATTTTTCCTTAGGAAACTGCCTGAGTTTTGAAACTGGTTTTAGGAAATAGCTGCAAACTCAGAATTAATGTTTCTAGGTGTAAATATGCCTTATATGGTGGATGAAAGTTCTGTAATACACATGTACACAACTAAATAAAAATGTTTCCCAAATCCGTGATATATGTAGTGTGTTCGGAACACGGAATGTCACGTTAAAGGAAACTATTTAAATTACATATCTATTAGTGAGAACCCGCTCCAGGAGCATTTTACTGTAAAATCTACCAATGTTTGTAAACTGGTGTTATGAAAACTCTGCAAAATCTGAGCAAATGCTTTAAGGTGACAATATGTCTTCAATGGTTTTTTAAAGATGTGTAATTCACATTCTAACAACTCAGCAGTGAATATTTGTTGAATCCATGGTGCATGTATCTTTTTCGGAACACTGAATGTTACGGTGACGGTATCTGTGAAAATGGGATGTCTATTGGATTGAAGATGCAGCAAGAGTATTTTTCTGCGAAAACTGCCTGATTTTCGTAATTGACGTTAGGAAAAATCTGCGAAATCTAAGTAAATATTTCTAGGTGTTAATATGTCTTGTATTGTGGTTGAAATATTGGTAATCCACATGGTCACATTGTTTAAATAATGTTTGCCGAAGCCGTGATTAATGTAACGTTTTTGGAACACGGAATGTCTCGGTGAGTGAAACTCGGAAAATAACAATTCTACGGGTTACAACTTGCTTGAATTGAAATTTTCTGCGAAAATTTCATGATTTTCAAAACTGGATGTTAGGAAAAACCTGCGAAATCAGAATAACTACATCTAGGTTTAAATATGCCTTGTATGGTGAATGAAATTTCGGTAAACCACATGCTCACACTCATTAGAGAATGTTTGACGAATTAGTGATGCATGTAAAATGTACGGAATACAGAGTGTCATATTGAAGGAAACAATGTAAATTACATGTCTATTGGGTAGAACTCGCTTGAAGAGAATTTTTCTGCAAAATGTGCCTCATTTTCAAAACAGCCATTAGGAGGTACCTGTGAAATCTGAGAAAATGCTTCTAAGTGTCAATATGCCTTGAATGGCGAATGAAAGTCCAGTAATCCACATGTTAATAACAGTTTATTAATTATTTTTTAAACCGAGATTCCTGTAGAGATTTTGGAAAACAGTATTTCACCATAATGAAACAATGTAAATTACAATTCCTTTGGGTAGAACTAGCTAGAATAGAATTTTTCGGTGAAAATTGCATGATTGTCGAATCTGAATATTGTAGAAAGCTTCAAAATGAGAGTAAATATTTCTAGGTGTAAATATGCCTTTATGTTGGAAGAAAGTTCGGTAATCCACATTTTCACAACATATTAAAGAATCTTTTTCTAATACGTGATGCATATACCGTGTTTGGAACGTGGAATTTCACAGTGACTGAAACAATGTAAATTACTTCTCTATTCGGTAGAACTCGCTCCAAGAGAATTTTTCTGCAATAAATGCTTCATTTTTGAAACTGGCTTTTGGAAAACACTGCAAAATCTGAGAAAATACTTCTAAGTATCAATATTCAATCTATTGTGATGAAAGTTCGGTAATCCACATGCTAACAAATTTGTAGTGAATATTTGTCGAATCCATTATGCATGTAGCATGTTCGGAACACGGAATTTAATCGCCAGTGTGTTTATGTAAATTACATTTCTCTTGGTTAGAAATCACTCCAAGAGATTTTCCCAGAGAAATCTTCCTGATTTTTGAGACTGGCATTAGGAAAACATTGCGAACTCAGATGAATAGATTCTCGGTGTAAATATGCCTTGTAGGGTGGATGAAAGTTCGGTAATCCGCATGCTAACAACTCTGTAGTGAATATTTGTCGAATCCGAGATACATGAAGCGTGTTCGGAACACAGAATATCACGGTGAGCGAATGTATGTAAAATACATGTCACTTGGGTTGAACTCGCTCCAAGAGCTTTTTCTGCGAATTCTGCCTCATTTTCAAAACTGGCATTAGGAAAAACTTTCAAAATATGAGAAAATGCTTCAAAGTGTCAATATGGCTTATATGGTGGATGAAAGTCCGGTATTCCTTATGCTAACAAATCTGTAGTGAATATTTGTCAAAACCGTGATGCATGTAGCTTTTTCAGAACACGGAATATCACGATGACAGGTTCTATGTAATTTGCAATTCTATTGGGTAGACTCGCTCCAAGAGGATTTTTCTGCGAAAACTGCATGATTTAAAAACTGACATTAGGAGAAATCTACTAAATCAGAAAAAAATTTCTATGTATAAATATGCATTGTAAGGTCGATGAAAGTTCGGTAATACACATGTTCACAACTCTTTAAAGGATGTTTGTCGAATCCGTGATTCATGTTACGTGTTCAGATCACGGAACGTCACGGTGAGTGAAACTAAGTTAATTAAATATCTTTTGGTTAGAACTCGCTCCAAGAGCATTTTCCTGCCAAATCTGCCTCATTTTCAAACCTGGCATTAAAACTATCCTGTGAAATCTGAGAAAAGTCTTCAAAGTTTCAGTAAGCCATGTATGGTGGATGAAACTGCTTTAATCCACTTGCTAACAACTCTGTAGTGAATATTTGTCGAATCCGAGATGCATGTAGCGTGTTCGGAACACAGAATTTCACGGTGAGCGAATCCATGTAAATTACATGTCTATTGTTTTGAACCCGCTCCAAGAGGTTTTTGCCGTGAAATCTGCCTCAGTTTCGAAACTGGCGTTTGGAAAGCTCTGTGAAATCAGAGAAAATGCTTCTAAGCATCAATATGCCTTCTATTGTGATGAAAGTCTTGTAATCCACATGCAAACAACTCTGTAGTGTATTTTTGTCGAATCCCATCTGCATGTAGCGTGTGCGAAACACGGAATTTCACAGCGGAGAATCTATTTAATTTACATATCTATTGGGTAGAACACGCTCCAACAGTCTTTCCTTAGGAAACTGCCTGATTTTCGAAAATGCTATTAGGAAAAACCTGCAAACCCAGAGTTAATGGTTCTAGGTATAAATATGCCTTGTATGGTGGATGAAAGTTCTGTAATACACATGTACATAACTCATTAAAAATGTTTCTCAAATCAGTGATGTATGTAGTGTGTTCGGAACACGTAATGTCACGTTGAAGGACAGTATGTAAATTACATATCTATTGGTGAGAACCCGCTCCAGGAGCATTTAACTGTAAAATCTACCTCTGTTTGGAAACTGGTGTTATGAAAACACTGCAAAACCTGAGCAAAAGCTTAAAGGTGGCAATATGTCTTCAATGGATTTTTAAAGATGTGTAATTCACATTCTAACAACTCAGGAGTGAATATTTGTTGAATCCATGGTGCATGTACCTTTTTCGGAACACGGAATGTTACGGTGACGGTATCTATGAAAATGGGATGTCTATTGGATCGAACATGCAGCAAGAGAATTTTTCTGCGAAAACTGCCTGATTTTCGTAACTGACATTAGGAAAAATCTCCGAAATATAAGTAAATATTTATAGGTGTAAATATGCCTTGTATTGTGGTTGAAACATCGGTAATCCACATGCTCACGGTCATTAAATAATGTTTGTCGAAGCCGTGATTAATGTAACGTTTTCGGAACACGGAATATCTCGGTGAGTGAAACTCGGTAAATTACAATTCTACTGGATAGAACTCGCTTGAATTGAATTTTTCTGTGAAAATTTCATTATTTTCAAAACTGGATGTTAGGAAAAACCTGCGAAATCAGAATAACTACAACTAGGTGTAAATATGCCTTGTATGGTGGATGAAATTTTGGTAATCCACATGCTCACACTAATTAGAGAATGTTTGTCGAATTCGTGATGCATGTAATGTGTATGGAATACAGAGTGTCATATTGAAGGAAACAATGAAATTTACATGTCTATTGGTTAGAACTTGCTTGAAGAGTATTTTTCTGTGAAATGTGCCTCATTTTCAAAACTGCCATTAGGTGAACACTGTGAATTCTGAGAAAAAGCTTCTAAGTGTCAATATGCCTTGAATGGTGAATGAAAGTCCGGTAATCCACATGTTAATAACAGTGTAGTAATTATTTTTCAAACCGTGATTCATGTAGGGCTTTTGGAAAATGGAATTTCACCGTAATGAAACAATGTAAATTAAATTTCTTTTGGGTAGAACTAGCTAGAATAGAATTTTTCTGTGAAAATTGCATGATTATCTAATCTGAAGTTTGGAGAAAGCTTCAAAATGAGAGTAAATATTTCTAGGTGTAAATATGCCTTTATGTTGGAAGAAAGTTCGGTAATCCACATGCTAACAAGTCTGTAGTGAATATTTGTCGAATCCGGGATGCATGTAGCGTGTTCGGAACACAGAATTTCACGGTGAGCGAATCCATGTAAATTACATGTCTATTGTTTTGAACCCGCTCCAAGAGGTTTTTGCCGTGAAATCTGCCTCAGTTTGGAACCTGGCGTTTGGAGAGCTCTGTGAAATCAGAGAAAATGCTTCTAAGCATCAATATGCCTTTTATTGTGATGAAAGTCCTGTAATCCACATGCAAACAACTCTGTAGTGTATTTTTGTCGAATCCCATCTGCATGTAGCGTGTGCGAAACACGGAATTTCACAGCGGAGAATCTATTTAATTTACATATCTATTGGGTAGAACATGCTCCAGCAGTTTTTTCCTTAGGAAACTGCCTGATTTTCGAAAATGCTATTAGGAAAAATCTGCAAACCCAGAGTTAATATTTCTAGGTATAAATATGCCTTGTATGGTGGATGAAAGTTCTGTAATACACATGTACATAACTCATTAAAAATGTTTGTCAAATCCGTGAAGTATGTAGCGTGTTCGGAAATTGGAATGTCACTGTGAGGGAAACTATGTAAATTAAATTTCTATTGGGACGTCCTTCCTCCACGACAATTTTTTGTGAATCTGCATCATTTTCAAAACTGGCATTAGGAAAATCTTTTGAAATATGGGAAAGTGCTTCAAAGTGTCAATATGGCATTTATGGTGGATGAATGTTGGATAATCCTTTTGCTACCAACTCTGTAGTGAATATTTGTCGAATCCATGATGCATGTAGCTATTTAGGAACACGGAATTTCACGATGACGTGTTCTATGTAAATTGCATGTCTATTGGATAGATCTCACACCAAGAGGTTATCTCTGTGAATACTGCATGATTTTTGAAACTGACATTAGGAGAAATCTAGTAAATTAGTAAAAACATTCTATGTACAAATATGCCTTGTAAGGTGGATGAAAGTTCGGTAATACACATGTTCACAACTCATTAAAGGATGTTTGTCGAATCCGTGATGCATGTAACGTGTTCAGAACACGGAATGTCAAGGTGAGTTAAACTAGTTAAATTACATATCTTTAGGGTAGAACTCGCTCCAAGAGCATTTTCCTGCCAAATCTGCCTCATTTTCAAACCTGGCATTAAAACTAAACTGTGAAATTTGAGAAAAGTCTTCAAAGTGTCAGTAAGCCATGTATGGTGGATGAAAGTGCTGTAATCCACTTGCTAACAACTCTGTAGTGAATATTTGTCGAATCTGAGATGCATGTAGCGTGTTCGGAACACAGAATTTCACGGTGAGCGAATCCATGTAAATTACATGTCTATTGTTTTGAACCCGCTCCAAGAGGTTTTTGCCGTGAAATCTGCCTCAGTTTCGAAACTGGCGTTTGGAAAGCTCTGTGAAATCAGAGAAAATGCTTCTAAGCATCAATATGCCTTCTATTGTGATGAAAGTCTTGTAATCCACATGCAAACAACTCTGAAGTGTATTTTTGTTGAAACCCATCTGCATGAAGCGTGTGCGAAACACGGAATTTCACAGCGGGAGAATCTATTTAATTTACATATCTATTGGGTAGAACACGCTCCAACAGACTTTCCTTAGGAAACTGCCTGATTTTCGAAAATGCTATTAGGAAAAACCTGCAAACCCAGAGTTAATGTTTCTAGGTATAAATATGCCTTGTATGGTGGATGAAATTTCTGTAATACACATGTACATAACTCATTAAAAATGTTTCTCAAATCAGTGATGTATGTAGTGTGTTCGGAACACGTAATGTCACGTTGAAGGACAGTATGTAAATTACATATCTATTGGTGAGAACCCGCTCCAGGAGCATTTAACTGTAAAATCTACCTCTGTTTGGAAACTGGTGTTATGAAAACACTGCAAAACCTGAGCAAAAGCTTAAAGGTGGCAATATGTCTTCAATGGATTTTTAAAGATGTGTAATTCACATTCTAACAACTCAGGAGTGAATATTTGTTGAATCCATGGTGCATGTACCTTTTTCGGAACACGGAATGTTACGGTGACGGTATCTATGAAAATGGGATGTCTATTGGATCGAACATGCAGCAAGAGAATTTTTCTGCGAAAACTGCCTGATTTTCGTAACTGACATTAGGAAAAATCTCCGAAATATAAGTAAATATTTATAGGTGTAAATATGCCTTGTATTGTGGTTGAAACATCGGTAATCCACATGCTCACGGTCATTAAATAATGTTTGTCGAAGCCGTGATTAATGTAACGTTTTCGGAACACGGAATATCTCGGTGAGTGAAACTCGGTAAATTACAATTCTACTGGATAGAACTCGCTTGAATTGAATTTTTCTGTGAAAATTTCATTATTTTCAAAACTGGATGTTAGGAAAAACCTGCGAAATCAGAATAACTACAACTAGGTGTAAATATGCCTTGTATGGTGGATGAAATTTTGGTAATCCACATGCTCACACTAATTAGAGAATGTTTGTCGAATTCGTGATGCATGTAATGTGTATGGAATACAGAGTGTCATATTGAAGGAAACAATGAAATTTACATGTCTATTGGTTAGAACTTGCTTGAAGAGTATTTTTCTGTGAAATGTGCCTCATTTTCAAAACTGCCATTAGGTGAACACTGTGAATTCTGAGAAAAAGCTTCTAAGTGTCAATATGCCTTGAATGGTGAATGAAAGTCCGGTAATCCACATGTTAATAACAGTGTAGTAATTATTTTTCAAACCGTGATTCATGTAGGGCTTTTGGAAAATGGAATTTCACCGTAATGAAACAATGTAAATTAAATTTCTTTTGGGTAGAACTAGCTAGAATAGAATTTTTCTGTGAAAATTGCATGATTATCGAATCTGAAGTTTGGAGAAAGATTCAAAATGAGAGTAAATATTTCTAGGTGTAAATATGCCTTTATGTTGGAAGAAAGTTCGGTAATCCACATGCTAACAAGTCTGTAGTGAATATTTGTCGAATCCGGGATGCATGTAGCGTGTTCGGAACACAGAATTTCACGGTGAGCGAATCCATGTAAATTACATGTCTATTGTTTTGAACCCGCTCCAAGAGGTTTTTGCCGTGAAATCTGCCTCAGTTTGGAACCTGGCGTTTGGAGAGCTCTGTGAAATCAGAGAAAATGCTTCTAAGCATCAATATGCCTTTTATTGTGATGAAAGTCCTGTAATCCACATGCAAACAACTCTGTAGTGTATTTTTGTCGAATCCCATCTGCATGTAGCGTGTGCGAAACACGGAATTTCACAGCGGAGAATCTATTTAATTTACATATCTATTGGGTAGAACATGCTCCAGCAGTTTTTTCCTTAGGAAACTGCCTGATTTTCGAAAATGCTATTAGGAAAAATCTGCAAACCCAGAGTTAATATTTCTAGGTATAAATATGCCTTGTATGGTGGATGAAAGTTCTGTAATACACATGTACATAAATCATTAAAAATGTTTGTCAAATCCCTGAAGTATGTAGCGTGTTCGGAAATTGGAATGTCACTGTGAGGGAAACTATGTAAATTAAATTTCTATTGGGACGTCCTTCCTCCACGACAATTTTTTGTGAATCTGCATCATTTTCAAAACTGGCATTAGGAAAATCTTTTGAAATATGGGAAAGTGCTTCAAAGTGTCAATATGGCATTTATGGTGGATGAATGTTGGATAATCCTTTTGCTACCAACTCTGTAGTGAATATTTGTCGAATCCATGATGCATGTAGCTATTTAGGAACACGGAATTTCACGATGACGTGTTCTATGTAAATTGCATGTCTATTGGATAGATCTCACACCAAGAGGTTATCTCTGTGAATACTGCATGATTTTTGAAACTGACATTAGGAGAAATCTAGTAAATTAGTAAAAACATTCTATGTACAAATATGCCTTGTAAGGTGGATGAAAGTTCGGTAATACACATGTTCACAACTCATTAAAGGATGTTTGTCGAATCCGTGATGCATGTAACGTGTTCAGAACACGGAATGTCAAGGTGAGTTAAACTAGTTAAATTACATATCTTTAGGGTAGAACTCGCTCCAAGAGCATTTTCCTGCCAAATCTGCCTCATTTTCAAACCTGGCATTAAAACTAAACTGTGAAATCTGAGAAAAGTCTTCAAAGTGTCAGTAAGCCATGTATGGTGGATGAAAGTGCTGTAATCCACTTGCTAACAACTCTGTAGTGAATATTTGTCGAATCTGAGATGCATGTAGTGTGTTCGGAACACGGAATTTCACGGTGATCAAATCCATGTAAATTACATGTCTATTGTTTTGAACCTGCTCCAAGTGTTTTTTCCCGTGAAATCTGCCTCAGTTTCGAAACTGGCGTTTGGAAAGCTCTGTGAAATAAGAAAAAATGCTTCTAAGCATCAATATGCCTTGTATTGTGATGAAAGTCCTGTAATCCTCATGCAAACAACTCTGTAGTGTTTTTTTATCGAATCATATCTGCATGTAGCATGTTTGAATCACGGAAATTCACAGCGGGAGAATCCATGTAATTTACATATCTATTGGGTAGAACACGCTCCAACAGATTTTTCCTTAGGTAACAACCTGAGTTTTGAAACTGCTTTTAGGAAAAAGCTGCAAACTCAGAGTTAATGTTTCTAGGTGTAAATATGCCTTGTATGGTGTATGAAAGTTCTCTAATACACATGTACACAACTTAAAAAATATATTTCTCAAATCCGTGATTTATGTAGTGTGTTCGGAACACGGAATGTCACGTTGAAGGAACTTTGTAAATTACATATCTATTGGTGAGAACCCGCTCCAGGAGCATTTTACTGTAAAATCTACCTCTGTTTGGAAACTGGTGTTATGAAAACGATGCAAAATCAGAGCAAATGCTTTAAGGTGACAATATGTATTCAATGGATTTTTAAAGATGTGTAATTCAGATTCTAACAACTAAGCAGTAAATATTTGTTGAATCCATGGTGCATGAACCTTTTTCGGACCACGGAATGTTACGGTGACGGTATCTATGAAAATGGGATGTCTATTGGATCGAACATGCAGCAAGAGAATTTTTCTGCGAAAACTGCCTGATTTTCATAACTGACGTTAAGAAAAATCGGCAAAAAATAAGTAAATATTTCTAGGTGTAAATATGCCTTGTATTGTGGTTGAAACATCGGTAATCCACATGCTCATGGTCATTAAATAATGTTTGTCGAAGATGTGATTTATGTAACGTTTCTGTAACATGGAATGTCTCGATGAGTGTAACTAGGAAAATAACAATTCTACTGGATAGAACTCGCTTGAATTTAATTTTTCAGTGAAAATTTCATGATTTTCGAAACTGGATATTAGGAAAATCCTGCGAAATCAGAATAACTACATCTAGGTGTAAATATGCCTTATATGGTGGATGAAAGTTCGGTAATCCACATGCTCACACTCATTAATGAATGTCGAAATCGTGATGCATGTAACGTTTCCAGAATACGGAATGTCATATTGAAGGAAACAATGTAAATTACATGTCTATCGGGTAGAACTCGCTTGAAGAGAATTTTTCTGCGAAATGTGCCTCATTTTCAAAACTGCCATTAGGAGAACCATGTGAAATCGTAGAAAATGCTTCTAAGTGTCAATATGCCTTGAATGGTGAATGAAAGTCCAGTAATCCACATGCAAACAACACTGTAGTGTATTTTTGTCGAATTCTATCTGCAGGCAGTGCGCTCCAAACACGGAATTTCACAGCGGGAGAATCTATGTAATTTACATATGTATTTTGTAGAACACGCTGCAACAGATTTTTCCTTAGGAAACTGCCTGAGTTTTGAAACTGGTTTTAGGAAATAGCTGCAAACTCAGAATTAATGTTTCTAGGTGTAAATATGCCTTATATGGTGGATGAAAGTTCTGTAATACACATGTACACAACTAATTAAAAATGTTTCCCAAATCCGTGATATATGTAGTGTGTTCGGAACACGGAATGTCACGTTAAAGGAAACTATTTAAATTACATATCTATTAGTGAGAACCCGCTCCAGGAGCATTTTACTGTAAAATCTACCAATGTTTGTAAACTGGTGTTATGAAAACTCTGCAAAATCTGAGCAAATGCTTTAAGGTGACAATATGTCTTCAATGGTTTTTTAAAGATGTGTAATTCACATTCTAACAACTCAGCAGTGAATATTTGTTGAATCCATGGTGCATGTATCTTTTTCGGAACACGGAATGTTACGGTGACGGTATCTGTGAAAATGGGATGTCTATTGGATTGAAGATGCAGCAAGAGTATTTTTCTGCGAAAACTGCCTGATTTTCGTAATTGACGTTAGGAAAAATCTGCGAAATCTAAGTAAATATTTCTAGGTGTTAATATGTCTTGTATTGTGGTTGAAATATTGGTAATCCACATGGTCACATTGTTTAAATAATGTTTGCCGAAGCCGTGATTAATGTAACGTTTTTGGAACACGGAATGTCTCGGTGAGTGAAACTCGGGAAATAACAATTCTACGGGTTACAACTTGCTTGAATTGAAATTTTCTGCGAAAATTTCATGATTTTCAAAACTGGATGTTAGGAAAAACCTGCGAAATCAGAATAACTACATCTAGGTTTAAATATGCCTTGTATGGTGAATGAAATTTTGGTAAACCACATGCTCACACTCATTAGAGAATGTTTGACGAATTAGTGATGCATGTAAAATGTACGGAATACAGAGTGTCATATTGAAGGAAACAATGTAAATTACATGTCTATTGGGTAGAACTCGCTTGAAGAGAATTTTTCTGCAAAATGTGCCTCATTTTCAAAACAGCCATTAGGAGGAACCTGTGAAATCTGAGAAAATGCTTCTAAGTGTCAATATGCCTTGAATGGCGAATGAAAGTCCAGTAATCCACATGTTAATAACAGTTTATTAATTATTTTTCAAACCGAGATTCCTGTAGAGATTTTGGAAAACAGTATTTCACCATAATGAAACAATGTAAATTACAATTCCTTTGGGTAGAACTAGCTAGAATAGAATTTTTCGGTGAAAATTGCATGATTGTCGAATCTGAAGTTTGGAGAAAACTTCAAAATGAGAGTAAATATTTCTACGTGTAAATATGCCTTTATGTTGGAAGAAAGTTCGGTAATCCACATTTTCACAACATATTAAAGAATCTTTTTCTAATACGTGATGCATATACCGTGTTTGGAACGTGGAATTTCACAGTGACTGAAACAATGTAAATTACTTCTCTATTCGGTAGAACTCGCTCCAAGAGAATTTTTCTGCAATAAATGCTTCATTTTTGAAACTGGCTTTTGGAAAACACTGCAAAATCTGAGAAAATACTTCTAAGTATCAATATTCAATCTATTGTGATGAAAGTTCGGTAATCCACATGCTAACAAATTTGTAGTGAATATTTGTCGAATCCATTATGCATGTAGCATGTTCGGAACACGGAATTTAATCGCCAGTGTGTTTATGTAAATTACATTTCTCTTGGTTAGAAATCACTCCAAGAGATTTTCCCAGAGAAATCTTCCTGATTTTTGAGACTGGCATTAGGAAAACATTGCGAACTCAGATGAATAGATTCTCGGTGTAAATATGCCTTGTAGGGTGGATGAAAGTTCGGTAATCCGCATGCTAACAACTCTGTAGTGAATATTTGTCGAATCCGAGATACATGAAGCGTGTTCGGAACACAGAATATCACGGTGAGCGAATGTATGTAAAATACATGTCACTTGGGTTGAACTCGCTCCAAGAGCTTTTTCTGCGAATTCTGCCTCATTTTCAAAACTGGCATTAGGAAAAACTTTCAAAATATGAGAAAATGCTTCAAAGTGTCAATATGGCTTTTATGGTGGATGAAAGTCCGGTATTCCTTATGCTAACAAATCTGTAGTGAATATTTGTCAAAACCGTGATGCATGTAGCTTTTTCAGAACACGGAATATCACGATGACAGGTTCTATGTAATTTGCAAGTCTATTGGGTAGACTCGCTCCAAGAGGATTTTTCTGCGAAAACTGCATGATTTAAAAACTGACATTAGGAGAAATCTACTAAATCAGAAAAAAATTTCTATGTATAAATATGCATTGTAAGGTCGATGAAAGTTAGGTAATACACATGTTCACAACTCTTTAAAGGATGTTTGTCGAATCCGTGATTCATGTTACGTGTTCAGATCACAGTATGTCACGGTGAGTGAATCTAAGTAAATTACATATCTTTTGGTTAGAACTCGCTCCAAGAGCATTTTCCTGCCAAATCTGCCTCATTTTCAAACCTGGCATTAAAACTATACTGTGAAATCTGAGAAAAGTCTTCAAAGTTTCAGTAAGCCATGTCTGGTGGATGAAACTGCTGTAATCCAGTTGCTAACAACTCTGTAGTGAATATTTGTCGAATCCGAGATGCATGTAGCGTGTTCGGAACACGGAATTTCACGGTGAGCGAATCCATGTAAATTACATGTCTATTGTTTTGAACCCGCTCCAAGAGGTATTTGCCGTGAAATCTGCCTCAGTTTGGAAACTGGCGTTTGGAAAGCTCTGTGAAATCAGAGAAAATGCTTCTAAGCATCAATATGCCTTTTATTGTGATGAAAGTCCTGTAATCCACATGCAAACAACTCTGAAGTGTATTTTTGTTGAATCCCATCTGCATGTAGCGTGTGCGAAACACGGAATTTCACAGCGGGAAAATCCATGTAATTTACATATCTATTGGGTAGAACACGCTCCAACAGATTTTTCCTTAGGTAACAACCTGAGTTTTGAAACTGCTTTTAGGAAAAAGCTGCAAACTCAGAGTTAATGTTTCTAGGTGTAAATATGCCTTGTATGGTGGATGAAAGTTCTGTAATACACATGTACACAACTTAAAAAATATATTTCTCAAATCCGTGATTTATGTAGTGTGTTCGGAACACGGAATGTCACGTTGAAGGAACTTTGTAAATTACATATCTATTGGTGAGAACCCGCTCCAGGAGCATTTTACTGTAAAATCTACCTCTGTTTGGAAACTGGTGTTATGAAAACGATGCAAAATCTGAGCAAATGCTTTAAGGTGACAATATGTATTCAATGGATTTTTAAAGATGTGTAATTCAGATTCTAACAACTAAGCAGTAAATATTTGTTGAATCCATGGTGCATGTACATTTTTCGGAATACGGAATGTTACGGTGACGGTATCTATGAAAATGGGATGTCTATTGGATCGAACATGCAGCAAGAGGATTTTTCTGCGAAAACTGCCTGATTTTCATAACTGACGTTAAGAAAAATCGGCAAAAAATAAGTAAATATTTCTAGGTGTAAATATGCCTTGTATTGTGGTTGAAACATCGGTAATCCACATGCTTATGGTCATTAAATAATGTTTGTCGAAGATGTGCTTTATGTAACGTTTTTGTAACACGGAATGTCTCGATGAGTGTAACAAGGAAAATGACAATTCTACTGGATAGAACTCGCTTGAATTTAATATTTCAGTGAAAATTTCATGATTTTCGAAACTGGATATTAGGAAAATCCTGCGAAATCAGAATAACTACATCTAGGTGTAAATATGCCTTATATGGTGGATGAAAGTTCGGTAATCCACATGCTCACATTCATTAATGAATGTCGAAATCGTGATGCATGTAACGTTTCCAGAATACGGAATGTCATATTGAAGGAAACAATGTAAATTACATGTCTATCGGGTAGAACTCGCTTGAAGAGAATTTTTCTGCGAAATGTGCCTCATTTTCAAAACTGCCATTAGGAGAACCATGTGAAATCGTAGAAAATGCTTCTAAGTGTCAATATGCATTGAATGGTGAATGAAAGCCCAGTAATCCACATGCAAACAACTCTGTAGTGTATTTTTGTCGAATTCTATCTGCAGGCAGTGCGCTCCAAACACGGAATTTCACAACGGGAGAATCTATGTAATTTACATATGTATTTTGTAGAACACGCTGCAACAGATTTTTCCTTAGGAAACTGCCTGAGTTTTGAAACTGGTTTTAGGAAATAGCTGCAAACTCAGAATTCATGTTTCTAGGTGTAAATATGCCTTATATGGTGGATGAAAGTTCTGTAATACACATGTACACAACTAATTAAAAATGTTTCCCAAATCCGTGATATATGTAGTGTGTTCGGAACACGGAATGTCACGTTAAAGGAAACTATTTAAATTACATATCTATTAGTGAGAACCCGCTCCAGGAGCATTTTACTGTAAAATCTACCAATGTTTGTAAACTGGTGTTATGAAAACTCTGCAAAATCTGAGCAAATGCTTTAAGGTGACAATATGTCTTCAATGGTTTTTTAAAGATGTGTAATTCACATTCTAACAACTCAGCAGTGAATATTTGTTGAATCCATGGTGCATGTATCTTTTTCGGAACACGGAATGTTACGGTGACGGTATCTGTTAAAATGGGATGTCTATTGGATTGAAGATGCAGCAAGAGTATTTTTCTGCGAAAACTGCCTGATTTTCGTAATTGACGTTAGGAAAAATCTGCGAAATCTAAGTAAATATTTCTAGGTGTTAATATGTCTTGTATTGTGGTTGAAATATTGGTAATCCACATGGTCACATTGTTTAAATAATGTTTGTCGAAGCCGTGATTAATGTAACGTTTTTGGAACACGGAATGTCTCGGTGAGTGAAACTCGGAAAATAACAATTCTACGGGATACAACTTGCTTGAATTGAAATTTTCTGCGAAAATTTCATGATTTTCAAAACTGGATGTTAGGAAAAACCTGCGAAATCAGAATAACTACATCTAGGTGTAAATATGCCTTGTATGGTGAATGAAATTTCGGTAAACCACATGCTCACACTCATTAGAGAATGTTTGACGAATTAGTGATGCATGTAAAGTGTACGGAATACAGAGTGTCATATTGAAGGAAACAATGTAAATTACATGTCTATTGGGTAGAACTCGCTTGAAGAGAATTTTTCTGCAAAATGTGCCTCATTTTCAAAACAGCCATTAGGAGGAACCTGTGAAATCTGAGAAAATGCTTCTAAGTGTCAATATGCCTTGAATGGCGAATGAAAGTCCAGTAATCCACATGTTAATAACAGTTTATTAATTATTTTTCAAACCGAGATTCCTGTAGAGATTTTGGAAAACAGTATTTCACCATAATGAAACAATGTAAATTACAATTCCTTTGGGTAGAACTAGCTAGAATAGAATTTTTCGGTGAAAATTGCATGATTGTCGAATCTGAAGTTTGGAGAAAACTTCAAAATGAGAGTAAATATTTCTACGTGTAAATATGCCTTTATGTTGGAAGAAAGTTCGGTAATCCACATTTTCACAACATATTAAAGAATCTTTTTCTAATACGTGATGCATATACCGTGTTTGGAACGTGGAATTTCACAGTGACTGAAACAATGTAAATTACTTCTCTATTCGGTAGAACTCGCTCCAAGAGAATTTTTCTGCAATAAATGCTTCATTTTTGAAACTGGCTTTTGGAAAACACTGCAAAATCTGAGAAAATACTTCTAAGTATCAATATTCAATCTATTGTGATGAAAGTTCGGTAATCCACATGCTAACAAATTTGTAGTGAATATTTGTCGAATCCTTTATGCATGTAGCATGTTCGGAACACGGAATTTAATCGCCAGTGTGTTTATGTAAATTACATTTCTCTTGGTTAGAAATCACTCCAAGAGACTTTCCCAGAGAAATATTCCTGATTTTTGAGATTGGCGTTAGGAAAAAATTGCATATTCAGATGAATAGATTCTCGGTGTAAATATGCCTGGTAGGGTGGATGAAAGTTCTGTAAGCCTTATGCTAACAACTCTGTAGTGTGTATTTGTCAAATCCGTGATGCATGTAGCTTTTTCAGAACACGGAATATCACGATGACGGGTTCTATGTAAATTGCATGTCTATTGGTTAGAACTCGCTCCAAGATGATTTTTCGGTGAAAACTGCATGATTTAAATACTGACATTAGGAGGAATCTACAAAAATCAGAAAATAATTTCTATGTATAAATATGCATTGTAAGGTGGATGAAAGTTCGGTAATACACATCTACAACACTCATTAAAGAATGTTGGTCGAATCCGTGATGCATGTAACGTGTTCAGATCACGGAATGTCACGGTGAGTGAAACTATGTAAATTAAATATCTTTTGGTTAGAACTCGCTGCAAGAGCATTTTCCTGCCCAATCTGCCTCATTTTCAAACCTGGCATTAAAACTAAACTGTGAAATCTGAGAAAATTCTTCAAAGTGTCAGTAAGGCATGTATGGTGGATGAAAGTGCTGTAATCCACTTGCTAACAACTCTGTAGTGAATATTTGTCGAATCTGAGATGCATGTAGCGTGTTCGGATCACGGAATTTCACGGTGAGCTAAACCATGTAAATTACATGTCTATTGTTTTGAACACGCTCCAAGAGGTTTTTGCCATTAAATCTGCCTCAGTTTCGAAACTGGCATTTGGAAAGCTCTGTGAAATCGGAGAAAATGCTTCTAAGCATCAATATGCCTTGTATTGTGATGAAAGATTTGCAATCAACATGCAAACAATTTTGTAGTGTATTTTGTCAAAACCTATCTGCATGTAGCATGTTCGAAACACGGAATTTCGCAGCGGGAGAATCTATGTAATTTACATATCTATTGGGTAGAACACGCTCCAACAGGTTTTTCTTTAGGAAACTTCATGATTTTCGAAACTATTATTAGGAAAATGCTGCGAACTCAGAGTTAATGTTTCTAGGAGTTAATATACCTTGTATTGTGGTTGAAACATCGGTAATCCACATGCTCACTGTCATTAAATAATGTTTGTCGAAGCCGTGATTAATGTAACGTTTTCGGAACACGGAATGTCTCGGTGAGTGAAACTCGAGGAATAACATTTCTAGTGGATAGAATTCGCTTGAATTTTAATTTTTCTGCGAAAATTTCATGATTTTCGTAACTGGATTTTAGGAAAAAACTGCGAAATTAGAATAACTACTTCTAGTTCTAAATATGCCTTTTATGGTGGATGAAAGTTCGGTAACCCACATGCTCACACTCATTAAAGAATGTTTGTCGAATTCGTGATGTATGAAACGTGTTAGGAATACGGAATGTTATATTGAAGGAAACAATGTAAATAACTTGTCTATTGGGTAGAACTCGCTTCAAGACTTTTTCTGCAAAACATGCCTCATTTTCAAAACAGCCATTAGGAGAACCCTTTGAAATCTGAGAAAATGCTTCTAAGTGTCAATATGCCTTCAATGGTGAATGAAAGTCCGGTAATCCACATGTTATAAACTATGAAGTGAATATTTTTCGAATCCATGATTTATATAGCGTGTTCAGAACACGAAATTTCACCGTAATGAAACAATGTAAATTACAATTCTTTTGCGTAGAACTAGCTAGAATAGAATTTTTCTGTGAAAATTGCATGATTATCGAATCTGAAGTTTGGAGAAAGCTTCAAAATGAGAGTAAATACTTCTAGGTGTAAATATGTCTTTATGTTTGAAGAAAGATAGGTAATCCACATTTTCACATCATATTAAAGAATCTTTTTCTAATCCGTGATGCATATACAGTGTTCGGAACATGGAATTTCATGATGATTGAAACAATGTAAGTTACTTCTCTATGGGGTATAACTGGCTCCAAGAGAATTTTTCTGTGAAAACGGCTTCATTTTTGAAACTGGCATTTGGAAAATGCAGCAAAATCTGAGAAAATAATTCTAAGTATCATTATTCAATCTATTGTGATGAAAGTTCGGTAATCCACATGCTAACAAATCTGTAGTGAATATTTGTCGAATCCATTATGCATGTAGCATGTTCGGAACACGGAATTTCATGGCCAGGGAGTTGATGTAAATTACATTTCTCTTGGTTAGAAATCACTCCAAGAGATTTTTCTTGAGAAATCTACCTGATTTTCAAAACTGGCATTAGGAAAACACTGCGAACTCAGATGAATAGATTCTCGGTGTAAATATGCCTGGTAAGGTGCATGAAAGTTCGGTAATCCGCATGCTAACATCTCTGTAGTGAATATTTGACGAATCCGAGATACACGAAGCGTGTTGGGAGCACAGAAGATCACGGTGAGCAAATATATGTAAAACACATGTCTCTTGGGTAGAACTCGCTCCAAGAGCTTTTTCTGCCAAATCTGCCTCATTTTCAAACCTGGCATTAAAAGTAAACTGTGAAATCTGAGAAAATTCTTCAAAGAGTCAGTAAGGCATGTATGGTGGATGAAAGTACTGTAATCCTCTTGCTAACAACTATGTAGTGAATATTTGTCAAATCCGAGTTGCATGTAGCGTGTTCGGAACACGGAATTTCATGGTAAGTGAACCCATGTAAATTACATGTCTATTGTTTTGAACCCTCTCCAAGAGGTTTTTGCCGTGAAATTTGCCTCAGTTTCAAAACTGGCATTTGGAAAGCTCTGTGAAATCAGAGAAAATGCTTCTAAGCATCAATATGCCTTGTATTGTGATGAAAGTTTGCAATCCACATGCAAACAATTCTGTAGTGTATTTTTGTCGAAACCTATCTGCATGTAGCGTGTTCGAAACATGGAATTTCACAGCGGGAGAATCTATGTAATTTACATATCTATTGGGTAGAACACGCTCCAACATTTTTTTCCTTAGGAAAATGCCTGGTTTTTGAAACTGCTATTAGGAAAACCTGCGAACTCAGAGTTAATGTTTCTACGTGTAAATATGCCTTGTATTGTGGTTGAAATATCGGTAATCCACATGCTCACGGTTATTAAATAATGTTTGTCGAAGCCGTGATTAATGTAACGTTTTCGGAACACGGAATGTCTCGGTGAGTGAAACTCGGATATTAAGATTTCTACTGGATAGAAATCGCTTGAATTGAATTTTTCTGTGGAAATTTCATGATTTTCGAAACTGGATGTTAGGAAAAAACTGCGAAATTAGAATAACTACTTCTAGGTGTAATTATGGCTTGTATGGTGGATGAAAGTTCGGTAAGCCACATGGTCACACTCATTAAAGAATGTTTGTCGAATTCGTGATGTATGTAACGTGTTTGGAATACGGAATGTTATATTGAAGGAAACAATGTAAATTACTTGTCAATTGGGTAAAACTCGCTTCAAGAGACTTTTTCTGCAAAATGTGCCTCATTTTTAAAACTGCGATTAGGAGAACCCTGTGAAATCTGAGAAAATGCTTCTAAGTGTCAATATGCCTTCTATAGTGAATGAAAGTCCGGTAATCCACATGTTATAAACTATGAAGTGAATATTTTTCGAATCCATGATTTATATAGCGTGTTCAGAACTCGAAATTTCACCGTAATGAAACAATGTAAATTACAATTCTATTGGGTAGAACTAGCTATTATAGAATTTTTCTGTGAAAATTGCATGATTATCGAATCTGAAGTTTGGAGAAAGCTTCAAAATGAGAGTAAATATTTCTAGGTGTATATATGCCTTTATGTTGGAAGAAAGATAGGTAATCCATATTTTCAAATCATATTAAAGAATCTTTTTCTAAACCGTGATGCATATACCGTGTTCGGAACGTGGAATTTCACGGTGATTGAAACAATGTAAGTTACTTCTATATTGGGTATAACTCGCTCCAAGAGAATTTTTCTGTGAAAACTGCTTCATTTTTGAAACTGGCTTTTGGAAAACGCAGCAAAATCTGAGAAAATACATCTAAGTAACATTATTCAATCTATTGTGATGAAAGTTCGGTAATCCACATGCTAACAAATCTGAAGTGAATATTTGTCGAATCCATTATGCATGTAGCATGTTCGGATCACGGAATTTCATGGCCAGGCAGTTGATATAAATAACATTTCTCTTGGTTAGAAAACACTCCAAGAGTTTTTCTTAAGAAATCTACCTGATTTTCAAAACTGGCGTTACGAAAACACTGCGAACTCAGATGAATAGTTTCTCGGTGTAAATATGCCTGGTAGGGTGGATGAAAGTTCGGTAATCCTTATGCTAACAACTCTGTAGTGAATATTTTTCGAATCCTTGATGCATGTAGCTTTTTCTGAACATGGAATTTCATGATGACGGTTTCTATGTAAATTGCATGTCTATTGGGTAGAACTCGCTCCAAGAGGATTTTTCTGCGAAAACTGCATGATTAAAAAACTGACATTAGGAGAAACTACTAAATCAGAAAAAAATTTATATGTATAAAAATGCATTGTAAGGTGGATGAAAGTTCTGTAATAGACGTGTACACAACTCATTAAAAATGTTCCTTAAATCCGTGATGTATGTAATTTGTTTAGAACACGGAATGTCACGTTGAAGGAAACTATGTAAGTTACATATCTATTGGTGAGAACCCGCTCCAGGAGCATTTTACTGTAAAATCTACCTCTGTTTGGAAACTAGTGTTATGAAAACACTGCAAAACCTGAGCAAAAGCTTTAAGGTGACAATATGTCTTCAATGGTTTACTAATGATGTGTAATTCACATTCTAACAACTCAGGAGTGAATATTTGTTGAATCCATGGTGCATGTACCTTTTTTGGAACACGGAATGTTACGGTGACGGTATCTATAAAAATGGGTTGTCTATTGGATCGAACATGCAACAAGAGAATTTTTCTGCAAAAACTTCCTGATTTTCGTAACAGACATTAGGAAAAATCTGCGAAATTTAAGTGAATATTTCTAGGTGTAAATATGCCTTGTATTGTTGTTGAAACATCGGTAATTCACATGCTCACGGTCATTAAATAATGTTTGTCAAAGCCGTGATTAATGTAACGTTTTCGAAACACGGAATGTCTTGGTGAGTGAAACTCGGGAAAATAACAATTCTACAGGATAGAACTCGCTTGAATTGAAATTTTCAGCGAAAATTTCATGATTTTCGAAACTGGATGTTAGGAAAAACCTGCTAAATCTGAATAACTATTTCTAGGTGTAATTATGGCTTGTAGGTTGGATGAAAGTTCAGTAATCCAGATGCTCACACTCATTAAAGAATGTTTGTCGAATTCGTGATGCATGTAACGTGTTCGGATTACGGAATGTCATACTGAAGGAAACAATGTAAATTACATGTCTATTGGGTAGAACTTGCTTGAAGTGAATTTTTCTGCCAAATGTGCCTCATTTTCAAAGCTGCTATTAGGAGGACCCTGTGAAATCTGAGAAAATCCTTTTAGTTTCAATATGCATTTAATGGTGAATGAAAGTCCGGTAATCCACATGTTAATACAAGTTTAGTAATTATTTTTCAAACCGTGATTCATATAGCGCTTTTGAAAAACGGAATTTCACCGTTATGAAACAATGTAAATTACAATTCTATTGGGTAGAACTAGCTAGAATAGAATTTTTCTTTGAAAATTGCATGATTATCGAATCTGAAGTTTGGAGAAAGCTTCAAAATGGGAGTAAATATTTCTAGGTGTAAATATGCATTTATGTTGGAAGAAAGATAGGTAATCCACATTTTCACAACATATTAAAGAATCTTTTTCTAATCCGTGATGCATATACCGTGCTGGAAACGTGGAATTTCACGGTGATTGAAACCATGTAAGTTACATCTCTATTGGGTAGAACTCGCTCCAAGAGTATTTTTCTATGAAAACTGTTTCATTTTTGAAACTGGCGTTTGGAAAACGCTGCAAAATCTGAGAAAATACTTCTAAGTATCAATATTCAATCTGTTGTCATGAAAGTTCGGTAATCCACATGCTAACAAATCTGTAGTGAATAATTGTTGAATCCATTATGCATGTAGCATGTTCGTAAGATGGAATTTCATGGCCAGGGATTTTATGTAAATTACATTTCTCTTGGTTAGAAATCACTCCAAGAGATTTTTCCTCAGAAATCTGCCTGATTTTTGAAATGACATTAGGAAAACACTGCGAACTCAGATGAATAGATTCTCGGTGTAAATATTCCTTGTATGGTGGATAAAAGTTCGGTAATCCACTTGCAAACAACTCTGTAGTGAATATTTGACGAATCTGAGATACACGAAGCGTGTTGGGAACACAGAAGATCACGGTGAGCAAATATATGTAAAACACATGTTTCTTGGTTAGAACTCGCTCCAAGAGCTTTTTCTGCCAAATCTGCCTCATTTTCAAACCTGGCATTAAAAGTAACCAGTGAAATCTGAGAAAATTCTTCAAAGTGTCAGTAAGGCATGTATGGTGGATGAAAGTACTGTAATCCTCTTGCTAACAACTATGTAGTGAATATTTGTCAAATCCGAGTTGCATGTAGCGTGTTCGGAACACGGAATTTCATCGTTAGTGAATCCATGTAAATTGCATGTCTATTGTTTTGAACCCGCTCCAAGAGGTTTTTGTGGTGAAATTTGCCACAGTTTCAAAACTGGCTCTTTGAAAGCCCTGTGAAATCAGAGAAAATGCTTCTAAGCATCAATATGCCTTGAATTGTGATGAAAGTCCTGTAATCCACATGCAAACAACTCTGTAGTGTATTTATGTCGAATCCTATCTGCATGTATCGTGTTTGAAACACGGAATTTCACAGCGGGAGAAACTATTTAATTTACAGATCTATTGGGTAGGACATGCTCCAACAGTTTTTTCCTAAGGAAACTGCCTGATTTTCGAAACTGCTATTAGGTAAAAGCTGCAAACTCAGAATTAATGTTTCTAGGTGTAAAAATGCCTTGTATGGTGAATGAAAGTTCTGTAATACACATGTACACAACTCATTAAAAATGTTTCTCAAATCCGTGATGTATGTAGTGTGTTCAGAACACGGAAATTCACGTTGAAGGAAACTATGTAAATTACATATCTATTGGTGAGAACCCGCTCCAGGAGCATTTTACTGTAAAATCTACCTCTGTTTGCAAACTGGTGTTATGAAAACACTGCAAAATGTGAGCAAATGCTTTAAGGTGACAATATGTCTTCAATGGTTTATGAAAGATGTGTAATTCACATTCTAACAACACAGGAGTGAATATTTGTTCAATCCATGGTGCATGTACCTTTTTTGGAACACGGAATATTACTGTGACGGTATCTATGAAAATGGGATGTCTATTGGATCGAACATGCAGCAAGAGGATTTTTCTGCGAAAACTGCCTGATTTTCGTAAAGGATCTTAGGGAAATTCTGCGAAATCTAAGTAAATATTTCTAGGGGTAAATATGCCTTGTATTGTGGTTGAAATATCGGTAATCCACATACTCATGGTCATTAAATAATGTTTGTCGAAGCCGTGATTAATGTAACTTTTTCGGAACACGGAATATCTCGGTGAGTGAAACTTGGGAAATAACAATTCTACTGGATAGAACTCGCTTGAATTGAATTTTTCTGCGAAAATTTGATGATTTTCGAAACTGGATGTTAGGAAAAACCAGCGAAATCAGAATAACTACTTCTAGGTGTAATTATGTCCTGTATGTTGGATGAAAGTTCAGTAATCCAGATGCTCACACTCATTAAAGAATGTTTGTCGAATTCATGATGCATGTAACGTGTTCGGAATACGGAATGTCATATTGAAGGAAACAATGTAAATTACATGTCTATTGGGTAGAACTCGCTTGAAGAGACTTTTTCTGTGAAATCTGACTCATTTTGAAAACTGGCGTTTCGAAGAAACTGAGAAGTCTGGGAAAATTCTTCTAAGTGTGAATATGCCTTGAATGGTGAATGAAAGTCCGGTAATGCACATGTTAATAATAGTGTAGCAATTATTTTTTAAACCGTGATTCATGTAGTGATTTTGGAAAACTGAATTTCACTGTAATGAAACAATGTAAATAACAATTCTATTGGGTAGAACTAGCTAGAATAGAATTTTTCTGCGAAAATTGCATGATTATCGAATCTGAAGTTTGGAGAAAGCTTCAAAATGAGAGTAAATATTTCTAGGTGTAAATATGCCTTTATGTTGGAAGAAAGTACGTTTATCCGCATTTTCACAACATATTAAAGAAACTTTTTCTAATCCGTGATGCATATACCGTGTTCGGAACGGGGAATTTCACGGCGATAGAAACCATGTAAGTTACTTCTCTATTGGGTATAACAAGCTCCAAGGGAATTTTTCTGTGAAAACTGCTTCATTTTTGAAACTGGCATTTGGAAATCACTGCAAAATCTGAGAAAATACTTCTTAGTATCAATATTCAATCTATTGTGATGAAAGTTCGGTAATCCACATGCTAACAAGTCTGTAGTGAATATTTGTCGAATCCATTATGCATGTAGCATGTTCGTAAGATGGAATTTCATGGCCAGGAAGTTGATGTAAATTACATTTCTCTTGGTTAGAAATCAATCCAAGGGATTTTTCTTGAGAAATCTACCTGATTTTCAAAACTGGCGTTAGGAAAACACTGCGAACTCAGATGAATAGATTCTCGGTGTAAATATGTCTTGTAGGGTGGATGAAAGTTCGGTAATCCTTATGCTAACATCTCTGTAGTGAATATTTGACGAATCCGAGATACACGAACCGTGTTCGGAACACAGAAGATCACGGTGAGCGAATATATGTAAAACACATGTCTCTTGGGTAGGGCTCGCTCCAAGAGATTATTCTGCAAATTCTGCCTCATTTTCAAAACTGGCATTAGGAAAAAATTTCGAAATATGAGAAAATGCTTCAAAGTGTCAATATGGCTTTTATGGTGGATGAAATTTCGGTAATCCTTATGCTTACAACACTGTAGTATTTGTCGAATCCGTGATGCATGTAGCTTTTTTGGAACACAGAATATCACGATGACGGGTTCTGTGTAAATTGCATGTCTATTGGGTAGAACTCGCTCCGAGATTATTTTTCGGTGAACATTGCATGATTTAAATACTGACATTAGGAGGAATCTACTAAAACAGAAAATAATTTCTATGTATAAATATGCATTGTAAGGTGATGAAAGTTTGGTAAGACACATGTTCAACACTCATTAAAGAATGTTTTTCGAATCCGAAATGCATGTAACGTGTTCAGATCACGGAATGTCACGGTGAGTGAAACTATGTAAATTACATATCTTTTGGTTAGAACTCGCTGCAAGAGCATTTTCCTGCCCAATCTGCCTCATTTTGAAACCTGGCATTAAAACTAAACTTTGAAATCTGAGAAAATTATTCAAAGTGTCAGTAAGGCATGTATGGTGGATGAAAGTGCTGTAATACACTTGCTAACAACTCTGTAGCGAATATTTTTCGAATCGGATTTTCATGTAGCGTGTTCGGAACACGGAATTTCATGGTGAGCAAATCCATTTAAATTTCATGTCTATTGTTTTGAACCCGCTCCAAGAGGTTTTTGCCGTGAAAATTGCAACAGTTTCGAAACTGGCATTTGGAAAGCTCTGTGAAATCAGAGAAAATGCTTCTAAGCATCAATATCCCTTGTATTGTGATGAAAGTTTTGCATCCACATGCAAACAATTCTGTAGTGTATTTTTGTCGAAACCTATCTGCATGTAGCTTGTTCGAAACACGGAATTTCACAGCGGGAGTATCTATGTAATTTACATATCTATTGGTAGAACACGCTCCAACAGTTTTTTCCTTAGGAAAAAGCCTGGTTTTTGAAACTGCTATTAGGAAAATGCTGCGAACTCAGAGTTAATATTTCTACGTGTAAATATGCCTTGTATTGTGGTTGAAATATCGGTAATCCACATGCTCACGGTCATTAAATAATATTTGTCGAAGCCGTGATTAATGTAACGTTTTCGGAACACGGAATGTCTCGGTGAGTGAAACTCGGAGAATAAGATTTCTAATGAATAGAACTCGCTTGAATTGAATTTTTCAGCGGAAATTTCATGATTTTCAAAACTGGATGTAAGGAAAAAACTGCGAAATTAGAATAACTACTTCTAGGTGTAATTATGGCTTCTATGGTGGATGAAAGTTCGGTAACCCACATGTTCTAACTCATTAAAGAATGTTTGTCGAATTCGTGATGTATGTAACGTGTTTGGAATACAGATTGTTATATTGAAGGAAACAATTTATATTACATGTCTATTGGGTAGAACTCGCTTCAAGAGAATTTTCTGCAAAATGTGCCTCATTTTCAAAACTGTCATTAGGAGAACCGTGTGAAATCTTAGAAAATGCTTCTAAGTGTCAATATGCCTTCAATGGTGAATGAAAGTCCGGTAATCCACATGTTATAAACTATGAATTGAAAATTTTTCGAATCCGTGATTTATATAGCGTGTTTTGAACACGAAATTTCACCGTAAAGAAACAATGTAAATTACAATTCTATTGGGTAGAACTAGCTAGAATAGAATTTTTCTGCGAAAATTGCATGATTATCGAATCTGAAGTTTGGAGAAAGCTTCAAATGAGAGTAAATATTTCTAGGTGTAAATATGCCTTTATGTTGGAACAAAGTTCGGTAATCCACATTTACGCAACATACTAAAGAATCTTTTTCTAATCCGTGATGCATATACCGTGTTTAGAACGTGGAATTTCCCGGTGACGGAAACAATGTAAATTACTTCTCTATTGGGTAGAACTCGCTCCAAGAGAATTTTTCTGTGATAAATGCTTCATTTTTGAAACTGGCGTTTGGAAAACACTGCAAAATCTGAGAAAATACTTCTAAGTATCAATATTCAATCTATTGTGATGAAAGTTCGGTAATCCACATGCTAACAAATCTGTAGTGAATATTTGTCGAATCCATTATGCATGTAGCATGTTCGGAACACGGAATTTCATGGCCAGGGAGTTTATGTAAATTACATTTCTCTTGGTTAGAAATCACTCCAAGAGCTCTTTCCTGAGAAATATGCCTGAATTTCAAAACTGGATTTAGGAAAACACTGCGAACTCAGAAGAAAAGATTCTCGGTGTAAATATGACTTGTAGGGTGGATGTAAGTTCGGTAATCCGCATGTTAACATCTCTGTAGTGAACATTTGTCGAATCCGAGATACATGAAGCGTGTTCGGAACACAGAATATCACAGTGAGCGAATGTATGTAAAATATATGTCACTTGGGTAGAACTCGCTCCAAGAGCTTTTTTCTGCGAATTCTGCCTCATTTTGAAAACTGGCATTAGGAAAAACTTTCGAAATATGAGAAAATGCTTTACAGTGTCAATATGGCTTTTATGGTGGATGAAAGTCCGGTAATCCTTATGCTAACAACACTGTAGTGAATATTTGTCGAATCCGGGATGCATGTAGCTTTTTCGGAACACGGAATTTCACGATGACAGGTTCTATGTAAATTGCATGTCTATTGGGTAGAACACTCTCCAGGAGGATTTTTCTGCGAAAACTGCATGACTTAAAATCTGACATTTGGAGAAATCTACTAAATCAGAAAATAACTTCTATGTATAAATATGCATTGTAAGGTGGATGAGAGTTCGGTAATACACATGTTAAGAACTCATTAAAGAATGTCGAATCTGTGATGCATGTAAAGTGTTCAGAACACGGAAAGTCACGGTGAGTGAAACTGGGTAAATTAAATATCTTTTGGTTAGAACGCACTCCAAGAGCATTTTCCTGCCAAATCTGCCTCATTTTCAAACCTGGCATTAAAACTAAACTGTGAAATCTGAGAAAAGTCTTCAAAGTGTCAGTAAGCCTTGTATGGTGGATGAAAATGCTGTAGTCGACTTGCTAACAACTCTGTAGTGAATATTTGTCGAATCCGAGTTGCATGTAGCGTGTTCAGAACATGGAAATTCACAGTGAGTGAATCCATGTTAATTACATGTCTATTGTTTTGAACCCGCTCCAAGAGGTTTTTGCCATGAAATCTGCCTCAGTTACAAAACTGGCGTTGGAAAGCTCTGTGAAATCAGAGAAAATGCTTCTAAGCATCAATATGCCTTGTATTGTGATGAAAGTCCTTTAATCCACATGCAAACAACTCTGTAGTGTATTTTTGTCGAATCCTATCTGCATGTAGCGTGTGCAAAACACGGAATTTCACAGCGGGAAAATCTATGTAATTTACATATCTATTGGGTAGGACACGCTCAAAATTTTTTTCCTTAGGAAACTGCCTGATTTTGAAACTGGTATTAGGAAAAAGCTGCAATCTCCGAGTTAATGTTTCTAGGTGTAAATATGCCTTGTATGGTGGATGAAAGTTCTGTAATACACATGTACACAACTCATTAAAAATGTTTCTCAAATGCAATATGTATGTAGTCTGTTCGGTACACGGAATGTCACGTTGAAGGAAACTATGTAAATTACATATCTATTGGTGAGAATCCGCTCCAGGAGCATTTTACTGTAAAATCTACCTCTGATTGGAAACTGGTGTTATGAAAACGCTGCAAAATATGAGCAAATGCTTTAAAGTGACTATATGTATTCAATGGTTTATTAAAGATATGTAATTCACATTCTTACAACTCAGCAGTGAATATTTGTTGAATCCATGGTGCATGTACATTTTTCATAACACGGAATGTTACGGTGACGGTATCTATGAAAATGGGATGTCTATTTCATCAAACATGCAGCAAGAGAATTTTTCTGCGAAAACTGCCTGATTTTGGTAACTGACATTAGGAATAATCTGCGAAAATTAAGTAAATATTTCTAGGTGTAATTATGCCTTGTATTGTGGTTGAAACATCGGTAATCCACATGCTCACGGTCATTAAGTAATGTTTGTCGAAGCCGTGATTAATGTAACATTTTCGGAACACGGAATGTCTCGGTGAGTGAAACTCGGAAAATAACAATTCTACTGGATAGAACTCGCTTGAATTGAAATTTTCAGTGAAAATTTCATGATTTTCGAAACTGGATGTTAAGAAAAACCTGCGAAATCAGAATAACTACTTCTAGGTGTAAATATGCCTTGTATGGTGGATGAAAGTTCGGTTATCCACATGCTCACACACATTAAAGATTATTTGTCGAATTCGTGTTGCATGTAACGTGTTCGGATTATGGAATGTCATATTGAAGGAAACAATGTAAATTACATGTCTATTGGGTAGAACTCGATTCAAGAGACTTTTTCTGTGAAATCTGCCTCATTTTGAAAACTGGCGTTAGGAAAAACCTGAGAAGTCTGGGAAAATGCTTCTAAGTTTCAATATGCCTTGAATGGTGAATGAAAGTCCGGTAATGCACATGTTATAAACTATGAATTGAAAATTTTTCGAATCCGAGATTTATATAGCGTGTTTTGAACACGAAATTTCACCGTAAAGAAACAATGTAAATTACAATTCTATTGGGTAGAACTAGCTAGAATAGAATTTTTCTGCGAAAATTGCATGATTATCGAATCTGAAGTTTGGAGAAAGCTTCAAATGAGAGTAAATATTTCTAGGTGTAAATATGCCTTTATGTTGGAACAAAGTTCGGTAATCCACATTTACGCAACATACTAAAGAATCTTTTTCTAATCCGTGATGCATATACCGTGTTTAGAACGTGGAATTTCCCGGTGACGGAAACAATGTAAATTACTTCTCTATTGGGTAGAACTCGCTCCAAGAGAATTTTTCTGTGATAAATGCTTCATTTTTGAAACTGGCGTTTGGAAAACACTGCAAAATCTGAGAAAATACTTCTAAGTATCAATATTCAATCTATTGTGATGAAAGTTCGGTAATCCACATGCTAACAAATCTGTAGTGAATATTTGTCGAATCCATTATGCATGTAGCATGTTCGGAACACGGAATTTCATGGCCAGGGAGTTTATGTAAATTACATTTCTCTTGGTTAGAAATCACTCCAAGAGCTCTTTCCTGAGAAATATGCCTGAATTTCAAAACTGGATTTAGGAAAACACTGCGAACTCAGAAGAAAAGATTCTCGGTGTAAATATGACTTGTAGGGTGGATGTAAGTTCGGTAATCCGCATGTTAACATCTCTGTAGTGAACATTTGTCGAATCCGAGATACATGAAGCGTGTTCGGAACACAGAATATCACAGTGAGCGAATGTATGTAAAATATATGTCACTTGGGTAGAACTCGCTCCAAGAGCTTTTTTCTGCGAATTCTGCCTCATTTTGAAAACTGGCATTAGGAAAAACTTTCGAAATATGAGAAAATGCTTTACAGTGTCAATATGGCTTTTATGGTGGATGAAAGTCCGGTAATCCTTATGCTAACAACACTGTAGTGAATATTTGTCGAATCCGGGATGCATGTAGCTTTTTCGGAACACGGAATTTCACGATGACAGGTTCTATGTAAATTGCATGTCTATTGGGTAGAACACTCTCCAGGAGGATTTTTCTGCGAAAACTGCATGACTTAAAATCTGACATTTGGAGAAATCTACTAAATCAGAAAATAACTTCTATGTATAAATATGCATTGTAAGGTGGATGAGAGTTCGGTAATACACATGTTAAGAACTCATTAAAGAATGTCGAATCTGTGATGCATGTAAAGTGTTCAGAACACGGAAAGTCACGGTGAGTGAAACTGGGTAAATTAAATATCTTTTGGTTAGAACGCACTCCAAGAGCATTTTCCTGCCAAATCTGCCTCATTTTCAATCCTGGCATTAAAACTAAACTGTGAAATCTGAGAAAAGTCTTCAAAGTGTCAGTAAGCCTTGTATGGTGGATGAAAATGCTGTAGTCGACTTGCTAACAACTCTGTAGTGAATATTTGTCGAATCCGAGTTGCATGTAGCGTGTTCAGAACATGGAAATTCACAGTGAGTGAATCCATGTTAATTACATGTCTATTGTTTTGAACCCGCTCCAAGAGGTTTTTGCCATGAAATCTGCCTCAGTTACAAAACTGGCGTTGGAAAGCTCTGTGAAATCAGAGAAAATGCTTCTAAGCATCAATATGCCTTGTATTGTGATGAAAGTCCTTTAATCCACATGCAAACAACTCTGTAGTGTATTTTTGTCGAATCCTATCTGCATGTAGCGTGTGCAAAACACGGAATTTCACAGCGGGAAAATCTATGTAATTTACATATCTATTGGGTAGGACACGCTCAAAATTTTTTTCCTTAGGAAACTGCCTGATTTTGAAACTGGTATTAGGAAAAAGCTGCAATCTCCGAGTTAATGTTTCTAGGTGTAAATATGCCTTGTATGGTGGATGAAAGTTCTGTAATACACATGTACACAACTCATTAAAAATGTTTCTCAAATGCAATATGTATGTAGTCTGTTCGGTACACGGAATGTCACGTTGAAGGAAACTATGTAAATTACATATCTATTGGTGAGAATCCGCTCCAGGAGCATTTTACTGTAAAATCTACCTCTGATTGGAAACTGGTGTTATGAAAACGCTGCAAAATATGAGCAAATGCTTTAAAGTGACTATATGTATTCAATGGTTTATTAAAGATATGTAATTCACATTCTTACAACTCAGCAGTGAATATTTGTTGAATCCATGGTGCATGTACATTTTTCATAACACGGAATGTTACGGTGACGGTATCTATGAAAATGGGATGTCTATTTCATCAAACATGCAGCAAGAGAATTTTTCTGCGAAAACTGCCTGATTTTGGTAACTGACATTAGGAATAATCTGCGAAATCTAAGTAAATATTTCTAGGTGTAATTATGCCTTGTATTGTGGTTGAAACATCGGTAATCCACATGCTCACGGTCATTAAGTAATGTTTGTCGAAGCCGTGATTAATGTAACATTTTCGGAACACGGAATGTCTCGGTGAGTGAAACTCGGAAAATAACAATTCTACTGGATAGAACTCGCTTGAATTGAAATTTTCAGTGAAAATTTCATGATTTTCGAAACTGGATGTTAAGAAAAACCTGCGAAATCAGAATAACTACTTCTAGGTGTAAATATGCCTTGTATGGTGGATGAAAGTTCGGTTATCCACATGCTCACACACATTAAAGATTATTTGTCGAATTCGTGTTGCATGTAACGTGTTCGGATTATGGAATGTCATATTGAAGGAAACAATGTAAATTACATGTCTATTGGGTAGAACTCGATTCAAGAGACTTTTTCTGTGAAATCTGCCTCATTTTGAAAACTGGCGTTAGGAAAAACCTGAGAAGTCTGGGAAAAAGCTTCTAAGTTTCAATATGCCTTGAATGGTGAATGAAAGTCCGGTAATGCACATGTTATAAACTATGAATTGAAAATTTTTCGAATCCGAGATTTATATAGCGTGTTTTGAACACGAAATTTCACCGTAAAGAAACAATGTAAATTACAATTCTATTGGGTAGAACTAGCTAGAATAGAATTTTTCTGCGAAAATTGCATGATTATCGAATCTGAAGTTTGGAGAAAGCTTCAAATGAGAGTAAATATTTCTAGGTGTAAATATGCCTTTATGTTGGAACAAAGTTCGGTAATCCACATTTACGCAACATACTAAAGAATCTTTTTCTAATCCGTGATGCATATACCGTGTTTAGAACGTGGAATTTCCCGGTGACGGAAACAATGTAAATTACTTCTCTATTGGGTAGAACTCGCTCCAAGAGAATTTTTCTGTGATAAATGCTTCATTTTTGAAACTGGCGTTTGGAAAACACTGCAAAATCTGAGAAAATACTTCTAAGTATCAATATTCAATCTATTGTGATGAAAGTTCGGTAATCCACATGCTAACAAATCTGTAGTGAATATTTGTCGAATCCATTATGCATGTAGCATGTTCGGAACACGGAATTTCATGGCCAGGGAGTTTATGTAAATTACATTTCTCTTGGTTAGAAATCACTCCAAGAGCTCTTTCCTGAGAAATATGCCTGAATTTCAAAACTGGATTTAGGAAAACACTGCGAACTCAGAAGAAAAGATTCTCGGTGTAAATATGACTTGTAGGGTGGATGTAAGTTCGGTAATCCGCATGCTAACATCTCTGTAGTGAACATTTGTCGAATCCGAGATACATGAAGCGTGTTCGGAACACAGAATATCACAGTGAGCGAATGTATGTAAAATACATGTCACTTGGGTAGAACTCGCTCCAAGAGCTTTTTTCTGCGAATTCTGCCTCATTTTGAAAACTGGCATTAGGAAAAACTTTCGAAATATGAGAAAATGCTTCACAGTGTCAATATGGCTTTTATGGTGGATGAAAGTCCGGTAATCCTTATGCTAACAACACTGTAGTGAATATTTGTCGAATCCGGGATGCATGTAGCTTTTTCGGAACACGGAATTTCACGATGACAGGTTCTATGTAAATTGCATGTCTATTGGGTAGAACACTCTCCAGGAGGATTTTTCTGCGAAAACTGCATGACTTAAAATCTGACATTTGGAGAAATCTACTAAATCAGAAAATAACTTCTATGTATAAATATGCATTGTAAGGTGGATGAGAGTTCGGTAATACACATGTTAAGAACTCATTAAAGAATGTCGAATCTGTGATGCATGTAAAGTGTTCAGAACACGGAAAGTCACGGTGAGTGAAACTGGGTAAATTAAATATCTTTTGGTTAGAACGCACTCCAAGAGCATTTTCCTGCCAAATCTGCCTCATTTTCAAACCTGGCATTAAAACTAAACTGTGAAATCTGAGAAAAGTCTTCAAAGTGTCAGTAAGCCTTGTATGGTGGATGAAAATGCTGTAGTCGACTTGCTAACAACTCTGTAGTGAATATTTGTCGAATCCGAGTTGCATGTAGCGTGTTCAGAACACGGAAATTCACAGTGAGTGAATCCATGTTAATTACATGTCTATTGTTTTGAACCCGCTCCAAGAGGTTTTTGCCATGAAATCTGCCTCAGTTACAAAACTGGCGTTGGAAAGCTCTGTGAAATCAGAGAAAATGCTTCTAAGCATCAATATGCCTTGTATTGTGATGAAAGTCCTTTAATCCACATGCAAACAACTCTGTAGTGTATTTTTGTCGAATCCTATCTGCATGTAGCGTGTGCAAAACACGGAATTTCACAGCGGGAAAATCTATGTAATTTACATATCTATTGGGTAGGACACGCTCAAAATTTTTTTCCTTAGGAAACTGCCTGATTTTGAAACTGGTATTAGGAAAAAGCTGCAATCTCCGAGTTAATGTTTCTAGGTGTAAATATGCCTTGTATGGTGGATGAAAGTTCTGTAATACACATGTACACAACTCATTAAAAATGTTTCTCAAATGCAATATGTATGTAGTCTGTTCGGTACACGGAATGTCACGTTGAAGGAAACTATGTAAATTACATATCTATTGGTGAGAATCCGCTCCAGGAGCATTTTACTGTAAAATCTACCTCTGATTGGAAACTGGTGTTATGAAAACGCTGCAAAATATGAGCAAATGCTTTAAAGTGACTATATGTATTCAATGGTTTATTAAAGATGTGTAATTCACATTCTTACAACTCAGCAGTGAATATTTGTTGAATCCATGGTGCATGTACATTTTTCATAACACGGAATGTTACGGTGACGGTATCTATGAAAATGGGATGTCTATTTCATCAAACATGCAGCAAGAGAATTTTTCTGCGAAAACTGCCTGATTTTGGTAACTGACATTAGGAATAATCTGCGAAATCTAAGTAAATATTTCTAGGTGTAATTATGCCTTGTATTGTGGTTGAAACATCGGTAATCCACATGCTCACGGTCATTAAGTAATGTTTGTCGAAGCCGTGATTAATGTAACATTTTCGGAACACGGAATGTCTCGGTGAGTGAAACTCGGAAAATAACAATTCTACTGGATAGAACTCGCTTGAATTGAAATTTTCAGTGAAAATTTCATGATTTTCGAAACTGGATGTTAAGAAAAACCTGCGAAATCAGAATAACTACTTCTAGGTGTAAATATGCCTTGTATGGTGGATGAAAGTTCGGTTATCCACATGCTCACACACATTAAAGATTATTTGTCGAATTCGTGTTGCATGTAACGTGTTCGGATTATGGAATGTCATATTGAAGGAAACAATGTAAATTACATGTCTATTGGGTAGAACTCGATTCAAGAGACTTTTTCTGTGAAATCTGCCTCATTTTGAAAACTGGCGTTAGGAAAAACCTGAGAAGTCTGGGAAAATGCTTCTAAGTTTCAATATGCCTTGAATGGTGAATGAAAGTCCGGTAATGCACATGTTATAAACTATGAATTGAAAATTTTTCGAATCCGAGATTTATATAGCGTGTTTTGAACACGAAATTTCACCGTAAAGAAACAATGTAAATTACAATTCTATTGGGTAGAACTAGCTAGAATAGAATTTTTCTGCGAAAATTGCATGATTATCGAATCTGAAGTTTGGAGAAAGCTTCAAATGAGAGTAAATATTTCTAGGTGTAAATATGCCTTTATGTTGGAACAAAGTTCGGTAATCCACATTTACGCAACATACTAAAGAATCTTTTTCTAATCCGTGATGCATATACCGTGTTTAGAACGTGGAATTTCCCGGTGACGGAAACAATGTAAATTACTTCTCTATTGGGTAGAACTCGCTCCAAGAGAATTTTTCTGTGATAAATGCTTCATTTTTGAAACTGGCGTTTGGAAAACACTGCAAAATCTGAGAAAATACTTCTAAGTATCAATATTCAATCTATTGTGATGAAAGTTCGGTAATCCACATGCTAACAAATCTGTAGTGAATATTTGTCGAATCCATTATGCATGTAGCATGTTCGGAACACGGAATTTCATGGCCAGGGAGTTTATGTAAATTACATTTCTCTTGGTTAGAAATCACTCCAAGAGCTCTTTCCTGAGAAATATGCCTGAATTTCAAAACTGGATTTAGGAAAACACTGCGAACTCAGAAGAAAAGATTCTCGGTGTAAATATGACTTGTAGGGTGGATGTAAGTTCGGTAATCCGCATGCTAACATCTCTGTAGTGAACATTTGTCGAATCCGAGATACATGAAGCGTGTTCGGAACACAGAATATCACAGTGAGCGAATGTATGTAAAATACATGTCACTTGGGTAGAACTCGCTCCAAGAGCTTTTTTCTGCGAATTCTGCCTCATTTTGAAAACTGGCATTAGGAAAAACTTTCGAAATATGAGAAAATGCTTCACAGTGTCAATATGGCTTTTATGGTGGATGAAAGTCCGGTAACCCTTATGCTAACAACACTGTAGTGAATATTTGTCGAATCCGGGATGCATGTAGCTTTTTCGGAACACGGAATTTCACGATGACAGGTTCTATGTAAATTGCATGTCTATTGGGTAGAACACTCTCCAGGAGGATTTTTCTGCGAAAACTGCATGACTTAAAATCTGACATTTGGAGAAATCTACTAAATCAGAAAATAACTTCTATGTATAAATATGCATTGTAAGGTGGATGAGAGTTCGGTAATACACATGTTAAGAACTCATTAAAGAATGTCGAATCTGTGATGCATGTAAAGTGTTCAGAACACGGAAAGTCACGGTGAGTGAAACTGGGTAAATTAAATATCTTTTGGTTAGAACGCACTCCAAGAGCATTTTCCTGCCAAATCTGCCTCATTTTCAATCCTGGCATTAAAACTAAACTGTGAAATCTGAGAAAAGTCTTCAAAGTGTCAGTAAGCCTTGTATGGTGGATGAAAATGCTGTAGTCGACTTGCTAACAACTCTGTAGTGAATATTTGTCGAATCCGAGTTGCATGTAGCGTGTTCAGAACATGGAAATTCACAGTGAGTGAATCCATGTTAATTACATGTCTATTGTTTTGAACCCGCTCCAAGAGGTTTTTGCCATGAAATCTGCCTCAGTTACAAAACTGGCGTTGGAAAGCTCTGTGAAATCAGAGAAAATGCTTCTAAGCATCAATATGCCTTGTATTGTGATGAAAGTCCTTTAATCCACATGCAAACAACTCTGTAGTGTATTTTTGTCGAATCCTATCTGCATGTAGCGTGTGCAAAACACGGAATTTCACAGCGGGAAAATCTATGTAATTTACATATCTATTGGGTAGGACACGCTCAAAATTTTTTTCCTTAGGAAACTGCCTGATTTTGAAACTGGTATTAGGAAAAAGCTGCAATCTCCGAGTTAATGTTTCTAGGTGTAAATATGCCTTGTATGGTGGATGAAAGTTCTGTAATACACATGTACACAACTCATTAAAAATGTTTCTCAAATGCAATATGTATGTAGTCTGTTCGGTACACGGAATGTCACGTTGAAGGAAACTATGTAAATTACATATCTATTGGTGAGAATCCGCTCCAGGAGCATTTTACTGTAAAATCTACCTCTGATTGGAAACTGGTGTTATGAAAACGCTGCAAAATATGAGCAAATGCTTTAAAGTGACTATATGTATTCAATGGTTTATTAAAGATATGTAATTCACATTCTTACAACTCAGCAGTGAATATTTGTTGAATCCATGGTGCATGTACATTTTTCATAACACGGAATGTTACGGTGACGGTATCTATGAAAATGGGATGTCTATTTCATCAAACATGCAGCAAGAGAATTTTTCTGCGAAAACTGCCTGATTTTGGTAACTGACATTAGGAATAATCTGCGAAATCTAAGTAAATATTTCTAGGTGTAATTATGCCTTGTATTGTGGTTGAAACATCGGTAATCCACATGCTCACGGTCATTAAGTAATGTTTGTCGAAGCCGTGATTAATGTAACATTTTCGGAACACGGAATGTCTCGGTGAGTGAAACTCGGAAAATAACAATTCTACTGGATAGAACTCGCTTGAATTGAAATTTTCAGTGAAAATTTCATGATTTTCAAAACTGGATGTTAAGAAAAACCTGCGAAATCAGAATAACTACTTCTAGGTGTAAATATGCCTTGTATGGTGGATGAAAGTTCGGTTATCCACATGCTCACACACATTAAAGATTATTTGTCGAATTCGTGTTGCATGTAACGTGTTCGGATTATGGAATGTCATATTGAAGGAAACAATGTAAATTACATGTCTATTGGGTAGAACTCGATTCAAGAGACTTTTTCTGTGAAATCTGCCTCATTTTGAAAACTGGCGTTAGGAAAAACCTGAGAAGTCTGGGAAAATGCTTCTAAGTTTCAATATGCCTTGAATGGTGAATGAAAGTCCGGTAATGCACATGTTATAAACTATGAATTGAAAATTTTTCGAATCCGAGATTTATATAGCGTGTTTTGAACACGAAATTTCACCGTAAAGAAACAATGTAAATTACAATTCTATTGGGTAGAACTAGCTAGAATAGAATTTTTCTGCGAAAATTGCATGATTATCGAATCTGAAGTTTGGAGAAAGCTTCAAATGAGAGTAAATATTTCTAGGTGTAAATATGCCTTTATGTTGGAACAAAGTTCGGTAATCCACATTTACGCAACATACTAAAGAATCTTTTTCTAATCCGTGATGCATATACCGTGTTTAGAACGTGGAATTTCCCGGTGACGGAAACAATGTAAATTACTTCTCTATTGGGTAGAACTCGCTCCAAGAGAATTTTTCTGTGATAAATGCTTCATTTTTGAAACTGGCGTTTGGAAAACACTGCAAAATCTGAGAAAATACTTCTAAGTATCAATATTCAATCTATTGTGATGAAAGTTCGGTAATCCACATGCTAACAAATCTGTAGTGAATATTTGTCGAATCCATTATGCATGTAGCATGTTCGGAACACGGAATTTCATGGCCAGGGAGTTTATGTAAATTACATTTCTCTTGGTTAGAAATCACTCCAAGAGCTCTTTCCTGAGAAATATGCCTGAATTTCAAAACTGGATTTAGGAAAACACTGCGAACTCAGAAGAAAAGATTCTCGGTGTAAATATGACTTGTAGGGTGGATGTAAGTTCGGTAATCCGCATGCTAACATCTCTGTAGTGAACATTTGTCGAATCCGAGATACATGAAGCGTGTTCGGAACACAGAATATCACAGTGAGCGAATGTATGTAAAATACATGTCACTTGGGTAGAACTCGCTCCAAGAGCTTTTTTCTGCGAATTCTGCCTCATTTTGAAAACTGGCATTAGGAAAAACTTTCGAAATATGAGAAAATGCTTCACAGTGTCAATATGGCTTTTATGGTGGATGAAAGTCCGGTAACCCTTATGCTAACAACACTGTAGTGAATATTTGTCGAATCCGGGATGCATGTAGCTTTTTCGGAACACGGAATTTCACGATGACAGGTTCTATGTAAATTGCATGTCTATTGGGTAGAACACTCTCCAGGAGGATTTTTCTGCGAAAACTGCATGACTTAAAATCTGACATTTGGAGAAATCTACTAAATCAGAAAATAACTTCTATGTATAAATATGCATTGTAAGGTGGATGAGAGTTCGGTAATACACATGTTAAGAACTCATTAAAGAATGTCGAATCTGTGATGCATGTAAAGTGTTCAGAACACGGAAAGTCACGGTGAGTGAAACTGGGTAAATTAAATATCTTTTGGTTAGAACGCACTCCAAGAGCATTTTCCTGCCAAATCTGCCTCATTTTCAAACCTGGCATTAAAACTAAACTGTGAAATCTGAGAAAAGTCTTCAAAGTGTCAGTAAGCCTTGTATGGTGGATGAAAATGCTGTAGTCGACTTGCTAACAACTCTGTAGTGAATATTTGTCGAATCCGAGTTGCATGTAGCGTGTTCAGAACACGGAAATTCACAGTGAGTGAATCCATGTTAATTACATGTCTATTGTTTTGAACCCGCTCCAAGAGGTTTTTGCCATGAAATCTGCCTCAGTTACAAAACTGGCGTTGGAAAGCTCTGTGAAATCAGAGAAAATGCTTCTAAGCATCAATATGCCTTGTATTGTGATGAAAGTCCTTTAATCCACATGCAAACAACTCTGTAGTGTATTTTTGTCGAATCCTATCTGCATGTAGCGTGTGCAAAACACGGAATTTCACAGCGGGAAAATCTATGTAATTTACATATCTATTGGGTAGGACACGCTCAAAATTTTTTTCCTTAGGAAACTGCCTGATTTTGAAACTGGTATTAGGAAAAAGCTGCAATCTCCGAGTTAATGTTTCTAGGTGTAAATATGCCTTGTATGGTGGATGAAAGTTCTGTAATACACATGTACACAACTCATTAAAAATGTTTCTCAAATGCAATATGTATGTAGTCTGTTCGGTACACGGAATGTCACGTTGAAGGAAACTATGTAAATTACATATCTATTGGTGAGAATCCGCTCCAGGAGCATTTTACTGTAAAATCTACCTCTGATTGGAAACTGGTGTTATGAAAACGCTGCAAAATATGAGCAAATGCTTTAAAGTGACTATATGTATTCAATGGTTTATTAAAGATGTGTAATTCACATTCTTACAACTCAGCAGTGAATATTTGTTGAATCCATGGTGCATGTACATTTTTCATAACACGGAATGTTACGGTGACGGTATCTATGAAAATGGGATGTCTATTTCATCAAACATGCAGCAAGAGAATTTTTCTGCGAAAACTGCCTGATTTTGGTAACTGACATTAGGAATAATCTGCGAAATCTAAGTAAATATTTCTAGGTGTAATTATGCCTTGTATTGTGGTTGAAACATCGGTAATCCACATGCTCACGGTCATTAAGTAATGTTTGTCGAAGCCGTGATTAATGTAACATTTTCGGAACACGGAATGTCTCGGTGAGTGAAACTCGGAAAATAACAATTCTACTGGATAGAACTCGCTTGAATTGAAATTTTCAGTGAAAATTTCATGATTTTCGAAACTGGATGTTAAGAAAAACCTGCGAAATCAGAATAACTACTTCTAGGTGTAAATATGCCTTGTATGGTGGATGAAAGTTCGGTTATCCACATGCTCACACACATTAAAGATTATTTGTCGAATTCGTGTTGCATGTAACGTGTTCGGATTATGGAATGTCATATTGAAGGAAACAATGTAAATTACATGTCTATTGGGTAGAACTCGATTCAAGAGACTTTTTCTGTGAAATCTGCCTCATTTTGAAAACTGGCGTTAGGAAAAACCTGAGAAGTCTGGGAAAATGCTTCTAAGTTTCAATATGCCTTGAATGGTGAATGAAAGTCCGGTAATGCACATGTTATAAACTATGAATTGAAAATTTTTCGAATCCGAGATTTATATAGCGTGTTTTGAACACGAAATTTCACCGTAAAGAAACAATGTAAATTACAATTCTATTGGGTAGAACTAGCTAGAATAGAATTTTTCTGCGAAAATTGCATGATTATCGAATCTGAAGTTTGGAGAAAGCTTCAAATGAGAGTAAATATTTCTAGGTGTAAATATGCCTTTATGTTGGAACAAAGTTCGGTAATCCACATTTACGCAACATACTAAAGAATCTTTTTCTAATCCGTGATGCATATACCGTGTTTAGAACGTGGAATTTCCCGGTGACGGAAACAATGTAAATTACTTCTCTATTGGGTAGAACTCGCTCCAAGAGAATTTTTCTGTGATAAATGCTTCATTTTTGAAACTGGCGTTTGGAAAACACTGCAAAATCTGAGAAAATACTTCTAAGTATCAATATTCAATCTATTGTGATGAAAGTTCGGTAATCCACATGCTAACAAATCTGTAGTGAATATTTGTCGAATCCATTATGCATGTAGCATGTTCGGAACACGGAATTTCATGGCCAGGGAGTTTATGTAAATTACATTTCTCTTGGTTAGAAATCACTCCAAGAGCTCTTTCCTGAGAAATATGCCTGAATTTCAAAACTGGATTTAGGAAAACACTGCGAACTCAGAAGAAAAGATTCTCGGTGTAAATATGACTTGTAGGGTGGATGTAAGTTCGGTAATCCGCATGTTAACATCTCTGTAGTGAACATTTGTCGAATCCGAGATACATGAAGCGTGTTCGGAACACAGAATATCACAGTGAGCGAATGTATGTAAAATATATGTCACTTGGGTAGAACTCGCTCCAAGAGCTTTTTTCTGCGAATTCTGCCTCATTTTGAAAACTGGCATTAGGAAAAACTTTCGAAATATGAGAAAATGCTTTACAGTGTCAATATGGCTTTTATGGTGGATGAAAGTCCGGTAACCCTTATGCTAACAACACTGTAGTGAATATTTGTCGAATCCGGGATGCATGTAGCTTTTTCGGAACACGGAATTTCACGATGACAGGTTCTATGTAAATTGCATGTCTATTGGGTAGAACACTCTCCAGGAGGATTTTTCTGCGAAAACTGCATGACTTAAAATCTGACATTTGGAGAAATCTACTAAATCAGAAAATAACTTCTATGTATAAATATGCATTGTAAGGTGGATGAGAGTTCGGTAATACACATGTTAAGAACTCATTAAAGAATGTCGAATCTGTGATGCATGTAAAGTGTTCAGAACACGGAAAGTCACGGTGAGTGAAACTGGGTAAATTAAATATCTTTTGGTTAGAACGCACTCCAAGAGCATTTTCCTGCCAAATCTGCCTCATTTTCAATCCTGGCATTAAAACTAAACTGTGAAATCTGAGAAAAGTCTTCAAAGTGTCAGTAAGCCTTGTATGGTGGATGAAAATGCTGTAGTCGACTTGCTAACAACTCTGTAGTGAATATTTGTCGAATCCGAGTTGCATGTAGCGTGTTCAGAACATGGAAATTCACAGTGAGTGAATCCATGTTAATTACATGTCTATTGTTTTGAACCCGCTCCAAGAGGTTTTTGCCATGAAATCTGCCTCAGTTACAAAACTGGCGTTGGAAAGCTCTGTGAAATCAGAGAAAATGCTTCTAAGCATCAATATGCCTTGTATTGTGATGAAAGTCCTTTAATCCACATGCAAACAACTCTGTAGTGTATTTTTGTCGAATCCTATCTGCATGTAGCGTGTGCAAAACACGGAATTTCACAGCGGGAAAATCTATGTAATTTACATATCTATTGGGTAGGACACGCTCAAAATTTTTTTCCTTAGGAAACTGCCTGATTTTGAAACTGGTATTAGGAAAAAGCTGCAATCTCCGAGTTAATGTTTCTAGGTGTAAATATGCCTTGTATGGTGGATGAAAGTTCTGTAATACACATGTACACAACTCATTAAAAATGTTTCTCAAATGCAATATGTATGTAGTCTGTTCGGTACACGGAATGTCACGTTGAAGGAAACTATGTAAATTACATATCTATTGGTGAGAATCCGCTCCAGGAGCATTTTACTGTAAAATCTACCTCTGATTGGAAACTGGTGTTATGAAAACGCTGCAAAATATGAGCAAATGCTTTAAAGTGACTATATGTATTCAATGGTTTATTAAAGATGTGTAATTCACATTCTTACAACTCAGCAGTGAATATTTGTTGAATCCATGGTGCATGTACATTTTTCATAACACGGAATGTTACGGTGACGGTATCTATGAAAATGGGATGTCTATTTCATCAAACATGCAGCAAGAGAATTTTTCTGCGAAAACTGCCTGATTTTGGTAACTGACATTAGGAATAATCTGCGAAATCTAAGTAAATATTTCTAGGTGTAATTATGCCTTGTATTGTGGTTGAAACATCGGTAATCCACATGCTCACGGTCATTAAGTAATGTTTGTCGAAGCCGTGATTAATGTAACATTTTCGGAACACGGAATGTCTCGGTGAGTGAAACTCGGAAAATAACAATTCTACTGGATAGAACTCGCTTGAATTGAAATTTTCAGTGAAAATTTCATGATTTTCGAAACTGGATGTTAAGAAAAACCTGCGAAATCAGAATAACTACTTCTAGGTGTAAATATGCCTTGTATGGTGGATGAAAGTTCGGTTATCCACATGCTCACACACATTAAAGATTATTTGTCGAATTCGTGTTGCATGTAACGTGTTCGGATTATGGAATGTCATATTGAAGGAAACAATGTAAATTACATGTCTATTGGGTAGAACTCGATTCAAGAGACTTTTTCTGTGAAATCTGCCTCATTTTGAAAACTGGCGTTAGGAAAAACCTGAGAAGTCTGGGAAAATGCTTCTAAGTTTCAATATGCCTTGAATGGTGAATGAAAGTCCGGTAATGCACATGTTATAAACTATGAATTGAAAATTTTTCGAATCCGTGATTTATATAGCGTGTTTTGAACACGAAATTTCACCGTAAAGAAACAATGTAAATTACAATTCTATTGGGTAGAACTAGCTAGAATAGAATTTTTCTGCGAAAATTGCATGATTATCGAATCTGAAGTTTGGAGAAAGCTTCAAATGAGAGTAAATATTTCTAGGTGTAAATATGCCTTTATGTTGGAACAAAGTTCGGTAATCCACATTTACGCAACATACTAAAGAATCTTTTTCTAATCCGTGATGCATATACCGTGTTTAGAACGTGGAATTTCCCGGTGACGGAAACAATGTAAATTACTTCTCTATTGGGTAGAACTCGCTCCAAGAGAATTTTTCTGCGATAAATGCTTCATTTTTGAAACTGGCGTTTGGAAAACACTGCAAAATCTGAGAAAATACTTCTAAGTATCAATATTCAATCTATTGTGATGAAAGTTCGGTAATCCACATGCTAACAAATCTGTAGTGAATATTTGTCGAATCCATTATGCATGTAGCATGTTCGGAACACGGAATTTCATGGCCAGGGAGTTTATGTAAATTACATTTCTCTTGGTTAGAAATCACTCCAAGAGCTCTTTCCTGAGAAATATGCCTGAATTTCAAAACTGGATTTAGGAAAACACTGCGAACTCAGAAGAAAAGATTCTCGGTGTAAATATGACTTGTAGGGTGGATGTAAGTTCGGTAATCCGCATGCTAACATCTCTGTAGTGAACATTTGTCGAATCCGAGATACATGAAGCGTGTTCGGAACACAGAATATCACAGTGAGCGAATGTATGTAAAATACATGTCACTTGGGTAGAACTCGCTCCAAGAGCTTTTTCTGCGAATTCTGCCTCATTTTGAAAACTGGCATTAGGAAAAACTTTCGAAATATGAGAAAATGCTTCACAGTGTCAATATGGCTTTTATGGTGGATGAAAGTCCGGTAACCCTTATGCTAACAACACTGTAGTGAATATTTGTCGAATCCGGGATGCATGTAGCTTTTTCGGAACACGGAATTTCACGATGACAGGTTCTATGTAAATTGCATGTCTATTGGGTAGAACACTCTCCAGGAGGATTTTTCTGCGAAAACTGCATGACTTAAAATCTGACATTTGGAGAAATCTACTAAATCAGAAAATAACTTCTATGTATAAATATGCATTGTAAGGTGGATGAGAGTTCGGTAATACACATGTTAAGAACTCATTAAAGAATGTCGAATCTGTGATGCATGTAAAGTGTTCAGAACACGGAAAGTCACGGTGAGTGAAACTGGGTAAATTAAATATCTTTTGGTTAGAATGCACTCCAAGAGCATTTTCCTGCCAAATCTGCCTCATTTTCAAACCTGGCATTAAAACTAAACTGTGAAATCTGAGAAAAGTCTTCAAAGTGTCAGTAAGCCTTGTATGGTGGATGAAAATGCTGTAGTCGACTTGCTAACAACTCTGTAGTGAATATTTGTCGAATCCGAGTTGCATGTAGCGTGTTCAGAACACGGAAATTCACAGTGAGTGAATCCATGTTAATTACATGTCTATTGTTTTGAACCCGCTCCAAGAGGTTTTTGCCATGAAATCTGCCTCAGTTACAAAACTGGCATTGGAAAGCTCTGTGAAATCAGAGAAAATGCTTCTAAGCATCAATATGCCTTGTATTGTGATGAAAGTCCTTTAATCCACATGCAAACAACTCCGTAGTGTATTTTTGTCGAATCCTATCTGCATGTAGCGTGTGCAAAACACGGAATTTCACAGCGGGAAAATCTATGTAATTTACATATCTATTGGGTAGGACACGCTCAAAATTTTTTTCCTTAGGAAACTGCCTGATTTTGAAACTGGTATTAGGAAAAAGCTGCAATCTCCGAGTTAATGTTTCTAGGTGTAAATATGCCTTGTATGGTGGATGAAAGTTCTGTAATACACATGTACACAACTCATTAAAAATGTTTCTCAAATGCAATATGTATGTAGTCTGTTCGGTACACGGAATGTCACGTTGAAGGAAACTATGTAAATTACATATCTATTGGTGAGAATCCGCTCCAGGAGCATTTTACTGTAAAATCTACCTCTGATTGGAAACTGGTGTTATGAAAACGCTGCAAAATATGAGCAAATGCTTTAAAGTGACTATATGTATTCAATGGTTTATTAAAGATGTGTAATTCACATTCTTACAACTCAGCAGTGAATATTTGTTGAATCCATGGTGCATGTACATTTTTCATAACACGGAATGTTACGGTGACGGTATCTATGAAAATGGGATGTCTATTTCATCAAACATGCAGCAAGAGAATTTTTCTGCGAAAACTGCCTGATTTTGGTAACTGACATTAGGAATAATCTGCGAAATCTAAGTAAATATTTCTAGGTGTAATTATGCCTTGTATTGTGGTTGAAACATCGGTAATCCACATGCTCACGGTCATTAAGTAATGTTTGTCGAAGCCGTGATTAATGTAACATTTTCGGAACACGGAATGTCTCGGTGAGTGAAACTCGGAAAATAACAATTCTACTGGATAGAACTCGCTTGAATTGAAATTTTCAGTGAAAATTTCATGATTTTCGAAACTGGATGTTAAGAAAAACCTGCGAAATCAGAATAACTACTTCTAGGTGTAAATATGCCTTGTATGGTGGATGAAAGTTCGGTTATCCACATGCTCACACACATTAAAGATTATTTGTCGAATTCGTGTTGCATGTAACGTGTTCGGATTATGGAATGTCATATTGAAGGAAACAATGTAAATTACATGTCTATTGGGTAGAACTCGATTCAAGAGACTTTTTCTGTGAAATCTGCCTCATTTTGAAAACTGGCGTTAGGAAAAACCTGAGAAGTCTGGGAAAATGCTTCTAAGTTTCAATATGCCTTGAATGGTGAATGAAAGTCCGGTAATGCACATGTTATAAACTATGAATTGAAAATTTTTCGAATCCGTGATTTATATAGCGTGTTTTGAACACGAAATTTCACCGTAAAGAAACAATGTAAATTACAATTCTATTGGGTAGAACTAGCTAGAATAGAATTTTTCTGCGAAAATTGCATGATTATCGAATCTGAAGTTTGGAGAAAGCTTCAAATGAGAGTAAATATTTCTAGGTGTAAATATGCCTTTATGTTGGAACAAAGTTCGGTAATCCACATTTACGCAACATACTAAAGAATCTTTTTCTAATCCGTGATGCATATACCGTGTTTAGAACGTGGAATTTCCCGGTGACGGAAACAATGTAAATTACTTCTCTATTGGGTAGAACTCGCTCCAAGAGAATTTTTCTGCGATAAATGCTTCATTTTTGAAACTGGCGTTTGGAAAACACTGCAAAATCTGAGAAAATACTTCTAAGTATCAATATTCAATCTATTGTGATGAAAGTTCGGTAATCCACATGCTAACAAATCTGTAGTGAATATTTGTCGAATCCATTATGCATGTAGCATGTTCGGAACACGGAATTTCATGGCCAGGGAGTTTATGTAAATTACATTTCTCTTGGTTAGAAATCACTCCAAGAGCTCTTTCCTGAGAAATATGCCTGAATTTCAAAACTGGATTTAGGAAAACACTGCGAACTCAGAAGAAAAGATTCTCGGTGTAAATATGACTTGTAGGGTGGATGTAAGTTCGGTAATCCGCATGCTAACATCTCTGTAGTGAACATTTGTCGAATCCGAGATACATGAAGCGTGTTCGGAACACAGAATATCACAGTGAGCGAATGTATGTAAAATACATGTCACTTGGGTAGAACTCGCTCCAAGAGCTTTTTTCTGCGAATTCTGCCTCATTTTGAAAACTGGCATTAGGAAAAACTTTCGAAATATGAGAAAATGCTTCACAGTGTCAATATGGCTTTTATGGTGGATGAAAGTCCGGTAACCCTTATGCTAACAACACTGTAGTGAATATTTGTCGAATCCGGGATGCATGTAGCTTTTTCGGAACACGGAATTTCACGATGACAGGTTCTATGTAAATTGCATGTCTATTGGGTAGAACACTCTCTAGGAGGATTTTTCTGCGAAAACTGCATGACTTAAAATCTGACATTTGGAGAAATCTACTAAATCAGAAAATAACTTCTATGTATAAATATGCATTGTAAGGTGGATGAGAGTTCGGTAATACACATGTTAAGAACTCATTAAAGAATGTCGAATCTGTGATGCATGTAAAGTGTTCAGAACACGGAAATTCACGGTGAGTGAAACTGGGTAAATTAAATATCTTTTGGTTAGAACGCACTCCAAGAGCATTTTCCTGCCAAATCTGCCTCATTTTCAAACCTGGCATTAAAACTAAACTGTGAAATCTGAGAAAAGTCTTCAAAGTGTCAGTAAGCCTTGTATGGTGGATGAAAATGCTGTAGTCGACTTGCTAACAACTCTGTAGTGAATATTTGTCGAATCCGAGTTGCATGTAGCGTGTTCAGAACACGGAAATTCACAGTGAGTGAATCCATGTTAATTACATGTCTATTGTTTTGAACCCGCTCCAAGAGGTTTTTGCCATGAAATCTGCCTCAGTTACAAAACTGGCGTTGGAAAGCTCTGTGAAATCAGAGAAAATGCTTCTAAGCATCAATATGCCTTGTATTGTGATGAAAGTCCTTTAATCCACATGCAAACAACTCTGTAGTGTATTTTTGTCGAATCCTATCTGCATGTAGCGTGTGCAAAACACGGAATTTCACAGCGGGAAAATCTATGTAATTTACATATCTATTGGGTAGGACACGCTCAAAATTTTTTTCCTTAGGAAACTGCCTGATTTTGAAACTGGTATTAGGAAAAAGCTGCAATCTCCGAGTTAATGTTTCTAGGTGTAAATATGCCTTGTATGGTGGATGAAAGTTCTGTAATACACATGTACACAACTCATTAAAAATGTTTCTCAAATGCAATATGTATGTAGTCTGTTCGGTACACGGAATGTCACGTTGAAGGAAACTATGTAAATTACATATCTATTGGTGAGAATCCGCTCCAGGAGCATTTTACTGTAAAATCTACCTCTGATTGGAAACTGGTGTTATGAAAACGCTGCAAAATATGAGCAAATGCTTTAAAGTGACTATATGTATTCAATGGTTTATTAAAGATGTGTAATTCACATTCTTACAACTCAGCAGTGAATATTTGTTGAATCCATGGTGCATGTACATTTTTCATAACACGGAATGTTACGGTGACGGTATCTATGAAAATGGGATGTCTATTTCATCAAACATGCAGCAAGAGAATTTTTCTGCGAAAACTGCCTGATTTTGGTAACTGACATTAGGAATAATCTGCGAAATCTAAGTAAATATTTCTAGGTGTAATTATGCCTTGTATTGTGGTTGAAACATCGGTAATCCACATGCTCACGGTCATTAAGTAATGTTTGTCGAAGCCGTGATTAATGTAACATTTTCGGAACACGGAATGTCTCGGTGAGTGAAACTCGGAAAATAACAATTCTACTGGATAGAACTCGCTTGAATTGAAATTTTCAGTGAAAATTTCATGATTTTCGAAACTGGATGTTAAGAAAAACCTGCGAAATCAGAATAACTACTTCTAGGTGTAAATATGCCTTGTATGGTGGATGAAAGTTCGGTTATCCACATGCTCACACACATTAAAGATTATTTGTCGAATTCGTGTTGCATGTAACGTGTTCGGATTATGGAATGTCATATTGAAGGAAACAATGTAAATTACATGTCTATTGGGTAGAACTCGATTCAAGAGACTTTTTCTGTGAAATCTGCCTCATTTTGAAAACTGGCGTTAGGAAAAACCTGAGAAGTCTGGGAAAATGCTTCTAAGTTTCAATATGCCTTGAATGGTGAATGAAAGTCCGGTAATGCACATGTTATAAACTATGAATTGAAAATTTTTCGAATCCGTGATTTATATAGCGTGTTTTGAACACGAAATTTCACCGTAAAGAAACAATGTAAATTACAATTCTATTGGGTAGAACTAGCTAGAATAGAATTTTTCTGCGAAAATTGCATGATTATCGAATCTGAAGTTTGGAGAAAGCTTCAAATGAGAGTAAATATTTCTAGGTGTAAATATGCCTTTATGTTGGAACAAAGTTCGGTAATCCACATTTACGCAACATACTAAAGAATCTTTTTCTAATCCGTGATGCATATACCGTGTTTAGAACGTGGAATTTCCCGGTGACGGAAACAATGTAAATTACTTCTCTATTGGGTAGAACTCGCTCCAAGAGAATTTTTCTGCGATAAATGCTTCATTTTTGAAACTGGCGTTTGGAAAACACTGCAAAATCTGAGAAAATACTTCTAAGTATCAATATTCAATCTATTGTGATGAAAGTTCGGTAATCCACATGCTAACAAATCTGTAGTGAATATTTGTCGAATCCATTATGCATGTAGCATGTTCGGAACACGGAATTTCATGGCCAGGGAGTTTATGTAAATTACATTTCTCTTGGTTAGAAATCACTCCAAGAGCTCTTTCCTGAGAAATATGCCTGAATTTCAAAACTGGATTTAGGAAAACACTGCGAACTCAGAAGAAAAGATTCTCGGTGTAAATATGACTTGTAGGGTGGATGTAAGTTCGGTAATCCGCATGCTAACATCTCTGTAGTGAACATTTGTCGAATCCGAGATACATGAAGCGTGTTCGGAACACAGAATATCACAGTGAGCGAATGTATGTAAAATACATGTCACTTGGGTAGAACTCGCTCCAAGAGCTTTTTTCTGCGAATTCTGCCTCATTTTGAAAACTGGCATTAGGAAAAACTTTCGAAATATGAGAAAATGCTTCACAGTGTCAATATGGCTTTTATGGTGGATGAAAGTCCGGTAACCCTTATGCTAACAACACTGTAGTGAATATTTGTCGAATCCGGGATGCATGTAGCTTTTTCGGAACACGGAATTTCACGATGACAGGTTCTATGTAAATTGCATGTCTATTGGGTAGAACACTCTCTAGGAGGATTTTTCTGCGAAAACTGCATGACTTAAAATCTGACATTTGGAGAAATCTACTAAATCAGAAAATAACTTCTATGTATAAATATGCATTGTAAGGTGGATGAGAGTTCGGTAATACACATGTTAAGAACTCATTAAAGAATGTCGAATCTGTGATGCATGTAAAGTGTTCAGAACACGGAAATTCACGGTGAGTGAAACTGGGTAAATTAAATATCTTTTGGTTAGAACGCACTCCATGAGCATTTTCCTGCCAAATCTGCCTCATTTTCAAACCTGGCATTAAAACTAAACTGTGAAATCTGAGAAAAGTCTTCAAAGTGTCAGTAAGCCTTGTATGGTGGATGAAAATGCTGTAGTCGACTTGCTAACAACTCTGTAGTGAATATTTGTCGAATCCGAGTTGCATGTAGCGTGTTCAGAACACGGAAATTCACAGTGAGTGAATCCATGTTAATTACATGTCTATTGTTTTGAACCCGCTCCAAGAGGTTTTTGCCATGAAATCTGCCTCAGTTACAAAACTGGCGTTGGAAAGCTCTGTGAAATCAGAGAAAATGCTTCTAAGCATCAATATGCCTTGTATTGTGATGAAAGTCCTTTAATCCACATGCAAACAACTCTGTAGTGTATTTTTGTCGAATCCTATCTGCATGTAGCGTGTGCAAAACACGGAATTTCACAGCGGGAAAATCTATGTAATTTACATATCTATTGGGTAGGACACGCTCAAAATTTTTTTCCTTAGGAAACTGCCTGATTTTGAAACTGGTATTAGGAAAAAGCTGCAATCTCCGAGTTAATGTTTCTAGGTGTAAATATGCCTTGTATGGTGGATGAAAGTTCTGTAATACACATGTACACAACTCATTAAAAATGTTTCTCAAATGCAATATGTATGTAGTCTGTTCGGTACACGGAATGTCACGTTGAAGGAAACTATGTAAATTACATATCTATTGGTGAGAATCCGCTCCAGGAGCATTTTACTGTAAAATCTACCTCTGATTGGAAACTGGTGTTATGAAAACGCTGCAAAATATGAGCAAATGCTTTAAAGTGACTATATGTATTCAATGGTTTATTAAAGATGTGTAATTCACATTCTTACAACTCAGCAGTGAATATTTGTTGAATCCATGGTGCATGTACATTTTTCATAACACGGAATGTTACGGTGACGGTATCTATGAAAATGGGATGTCTATTTCATCAAACATGCAGCAAGAGAATTTTTCTGCGAAAACTGCCTGATTTTGGTAACTGACATTAGGAATAATCTGCGAAATCTAAGTAAATATTTCTAGGTGTAATTATGCCTTGTATTGTGGTTGAAACATCGGTAATCCACATGCTCACGGTCATTAAGTAATGTTTGTCGAAGCCGTGATTAATGTAACATTTTCGGAACACGGAATGTCTCGGTGAGTGAAACTCGGAAAATAACAATTCTACTGGATAGAACTCGCTTGAATTGAAATTTTCAGTGAAAATTTCATGATTTTCGAAACTGGATGTTAAGAAAAACCTGCGAAATCAGAATAACTACTTCTAGGTGTAAATATGCCTTGTATGGTGGATGAAAGTTCGGTTATCCACATGCTCACACACATTAAAGATTATTTGTCGAATTCGTGTTGCATGTAACGTGTTCGGATTATGGAATGTCATATTGAAGGAAACAATGTAAATTACATGTCTATTGGGTAGAACTCGATTCAAGACACTTTTTCTGTGAAATCTGCCTCATTTTGAAAACTGGCGTTAGGAAAAACCTGAGAAGTCTGGGAAAATGCTTCTAAGTTTCAATATGCCTTGAATGGTGAATGAAAGTCCGGTAATGCACATGTTATAAACTATGAATTGAAAATTTTTCGAATCCGTGATTTATATAGCGTGTTTTGAACACGAAATTTCACCGTAAAGAAACAATGTAAATTACAATTCTATTGGGTAGAACTAGCTAGAATAGAATTTTTCTGCGAAAATTGCATGATTATCGAATCTGAAGTTTGGAGAAAGCTTCAAATGAGAGTAAATATTTCTAGGTGTAAATATGCCTTTATGTTGGAACAAAGTTCGGTAATCCACATTTACGCAACATACTAAAGAATCTTTTTCTAATCCGTGATGCATATACCGTGTTTAGAACGTGGAATTTCCCGGTGACGGAAACAATGTAAATTACTTCTCTATTGGGTAGAACTCGCTCCAAGAGAATTTTTCTGCGATAAATGCTTCATTTTTGAAACTGGCGTTTGGAAAACACTGCAAAATCTGAGAAAATACTTCTAAGTATCAATATTCAATCTATTGTGATGAAAGTTCGGTAATCCACATGCTAACAAATCTGTAGTGAATATTTGTCGAATCCATTATGCATGTAGCATGTTCGGAACACGGAATTTCATGGCCAGGGAGTTTATGTAAATTACATTTCTCTTGGTTAGAAATCACTCCAAGAGCTCTTTCCTGAGAAATATGCCTGAATTTCAAAACTGGATTTAGGAAAACACTGCGAACTCAGAAGAAAAGATTCTCGGTGTAAATATGACTTGTAGGGTGGATGTAAGTTCGGTAATCCGCATGCTAACATCTCTGTAGTGAACATTTGTCGAATCCGAGATACATGAAGCGTGTTCGGAACACAGAATATCACAGTGAGCGAATGTATGTAAAATACATGTCACTTGGGTAGAACTCGCTCCAAGAGCTTTTTTCTGCGAATTCTGCCTCATTTTGAAAACTGGCATTAGGAAAAACTTTCGAAATATGAGAAAATGCTTCACAGTGTCAATATGGCTTTTATGGTGGATGAAGGTCCGGTAACCCTTATGCTAACAACACTGTAGTGAATATTTGTCGAATCCGGGATGCATGTAGCTTTTTCGGAACACGGAATTTCACGATGACAGGTTCTATGTAAATTGCATGTCTATTGGGTAGAACACTCTCCAGGAGGATTTTTCTGCGAAAACTGCATGACTTAAAATCTGACATTTGGAGAAATCTACTAAATCAGAAAATAACTTCTATGTATAAATATGCATTGTAAGGTGGATGAGAGTTCGGTAATACACATGTTAAGAACTCATTAAAGAATGTCGAATCTGTGATGCATGTAAAGTGTTCAGAACACGGAAAGTCACGGTGAGTGAAACTGGGTAAATTAAATATCTTTTGGTTAGAACGCACTCCATGAGCATTTTCCTGCCAAATCTGCCTCATTTTCAAACCTGGCATTAAAACTAAACTGTGAAATCTGAGAAAAGTCTTCAAAGTGTCAGTAAGCCTTGTATGGTGGATGAAAATGCTGTAGTCGACTTGCTAACAGCTCTGTAGTGAATATTTGTCGAATCCGAGTTGCATGTAGCGTGTTCAGAACACGGAAATTCACAGTGAGTGAATCCATGTTAATTACATGTCTATTGTTTTGAACCCGCTCCAAGAGGTTTTTGCCATGAAATCTGCCTCAGTTACAAAACTGGCGTTGGAAAGCTCTGTGAAATCAGAGAAAATGCTTCTAAGCATCAATATGCCTTGTATTGTGATGAAAGTCCTTTAATCCACATGCAAACAACTCTGTAGTGTATTTTTGTCGAATCCTATCTGCATGTAGCGTGTGCAAAACACGGAATTTCACAGCGGGAAAATCTATGTAATTTACATATCTATTGGGTAGGACACGCTCAAAATTTTTTTCCTTAGGAAACTGCCTGATTTTGAAACTGGTATTAGGAAAAAGCTGCAATCTCCGAGTTAATGTTTCTAGGTGTAAATATGCCTTGTATGGTGGATGAAAGTTCTGTAATACACATGTACACAACTCATTAAAAATGTTTCTCAAATGCAATATGTATGTAGTCTGTTCGGTACACGGAATGTCACGTTGAAGGAAACTATGTAAATTACATATCTATTGGTGAGAATCCGCTCCAGGAGCATTTTACTGTAAAATCTACCTCTGATTGGAAACTGGTGTTATGAAAACGCTGCAAAATATGAGCAAATGCTTTAAAGTGACTATATGTATTCAATGGTTTATTAAAGATGTGTAATTCACATTCTTACAACTCAGCAGTGAATATTTGTTGAATCCATGGTGCATGTACATTTTTCATAACACGGAATGTTACGGTGACGGTATCTATGAAAATGGGATGTCTATTTCATCAAACATGCAGCAAGAGAATTTTTCTGCGAAAACTGCCTGATTTTGGTAACTGACATTAGGAATAATCTGCGAAATCTAAGTAAATATTTCTAGGTGTAATTATGCCTTGTATTGTGGTTGAAACATCGGTAATCCACATGCTCACGGTCATTAAGTAATGTTTGTCGAAGCCGTGATTAATGTAACATTTTCGGAACACGGAATGTCTCGGTGAGTGAAACTCGGAAAATAACAATTCTACTGGATAGAACTCGCTTGAATTGAAATTTTCAGTGAAAATTTCATGATTTTCGAAACTGGATGTTAAGAAAAACCTGCGAAATCAGAATAACTACTTCTAGGTGTAAATATGCCTTGTATGGTGGATGAAAGTTCGGTTATCCACATGCTCACACACATTAAAGATTATTTGTCGAATTCGTGTTGCATGTAACGTGTTCGGATTATGGAATGTCATATTGAAGGAAACAATGTAAATTACATGTCTATTGGGTAGAACTCGATTCAAGAGACTTTTTCTGTGAAATCTGCCTCATTTTGAAAACTGGCGTTAGGAAAAACCTGAGAAGTCTGGGAAAATGCTTCTAAGTTTCAATATGCCTTGAATGGTGAATGAAAGTCCGGTAATGCACATGTTATAAACTATGAATTGAAAATTTTTCGAATCCGTGATTTATATAGCGTGTTTTGAACACGAAATTTCACCGTAAAGAAACAATGTAAATTACAATTCTATTGGGTAGAACTAGCTAGAATAGAATTTTTCTGCGAAAATTGCATGATTATCGAATCTGAAGTTTGGAGAAAGCTTCAAATGAGAGTAAATATTTCTAGGTGTAAATATGCCTTTATGTTGGAACAAAGTTCGGTAATCCACATTTACGCAACATACTAAAGAATCTTTTTCTAATCCGTGATGCATATACCGTGTTTAGAACGTGGAATTTCCCGGTGACGGAAACAATGTAAATTACTTCTCTATTGGGTAGAACTCGCTCCAAGAGAATTTTTCTGCGATAAATGCTTCATTTTTGAAACTGGCGTTTGGAAAACACTGCAAAATCTGAGAAAATACTTCTAAGTATCAATATTCAATCTATTGTGATGAAAGTTCGGTAATCCACATGCTAACAAATCTGTAGTGAATATTTGTCGAATCCATTATGCATGTAGCATGTTCGGAACACGGAATTTCATGGCCAGGGAGTTTATGTAAATTACATTTCTCTTGGTTAGAAATCACTCCAAGAGCTCTTTCCTGAGAAATATGCCTGAATTTCAAAACTGGATTTAGGAAAACACTGCGAACTCAGAAGAAAAGATTCTCGGTGTAAATATGACTTGTAGGGTGGATGTAAGTTCGGTAATCCGCATGCTAACATCTCTGTAGTGAACATTTGTCGAATCCGAGATACATGAAGCGTGTTCGGAACACAGAATATCACAGTGAGCGAATGTATGTAAAATACATGTCACTTGGGTAGAACTCGCTCCAAGAGCTTTTTTCTGCGAATTCTGCCTCATTTTGAAAACTGGCATTAGGAAAAACTTTCGAAATATGAGAAAATGCTTCACAGTGTCAATATGGCTTTTATGGTGGATGAAGGTCCGGTAACCCTTATGCTAACAACACTGTAGTGAATATTTGTCGAATCCGGGATGCATGTAGCTTTTTCGGAACACGGAATTTCACGATGACAGGTTCTATGTAAATTGCATGTCTATTGGGTAGAACACTCTCCAGGAGGATTTTTCTGCGAAAACTGCATGACTTAAAATCTGACATTTGGAGAAATCTACTAAATCAGAAAATAACTTCTATGTATAAATATGCATTGTAAGGTGGATGAGAGTTCGGTAATACACATGTTAAGAACTCATTAAAGAATGTCGAATCTGTGATGCATGTAAAGTGTTCAGAACACGGAAAGTCACGGTGAGTGAAACTGGGTAAATTAAATATCTTTTGGTTAGAACGCACTCCATGAGCATTTTCCTGCCAAATCTGCCTCATTTTCAAACCTGGCATTAAAACTAAACTGTGAAATCTGAGAAAAGTCTTCAAAGTGTCAGTAAGCCTTGTATGGTGGATGAAAATGCTGTAGTCGACTTGCTAACAGCTCTGTAGTGAATATTTGTCGAATCCGAGTTGCATGTAGCGTGTTCAGAACACGGAAATTCACAGTGAGTGAATCCATGTTAATTACATGTCTATTGTTTTGAACCCGCTCCAAGAGGTTTTTGCCATGAAATCTGCCTCAGTTACAAAACTGGCGTTGGAAAGCTCTGTGAAATCAGAGAAAATGCTTCTAAGCATCAATATGCCTTGTATTGTGATGAAAGTCCTTTAATCCACATGCAAACAACTCTGTAGTGTATTTTTGTCGAATCCTATCTGCATGTAGCGTGTGCAAAACACGGAATTTCACAGCGGGAAAATCTATGTAATTTACATATCTATTGGGTAGGACACGCTCAAAATTTTTTTCCTTAGGAAACTGCCTGATTTTGAAACTGGTATTAGGAAAAAGCTGCAATCTCCGAGTTAATGTTTCTAGGTGTAAATATGCCTTGTATGGTGGATGAAAGTTCTGTAATACACATGTACACAACTCATTAAAAATGTTTCTCAAATGCAATATGTATGTAGTCTGTTCGGTACACGGAATGTCACGTTGAAGGAAACTATGTAAATTACATATCTATTGGTGAGAATCCGCTCCAGGAGCATTTTACTGTAAAATCTACCTCTGATTGGAAACTGGTGTTATGAAAACGCTGCAAAATATGAGCAAATGCTTTAAAGTGACTATATGTATTCAATGGTTTATTAAAGATGTGTAATTCACATTCTTACAACTCAGCAGTGAATATTTGTTGAATCCATGGTGCATGTACATTTTTCATAACACGGAATGTTACGGTGACGGTATCTATGAAAATGGGATGTCTATTTCATCAAACATGCAGCAAGAGAATTTTTCTGCGAAAACTGCCTGATTTTGGTAACTGACATTAGGAATAATCTGCGAAATCTAAGTAAATATTTCTAGGTGTAATTATGCCTTGTATTGTGGTTGAAACATCGGTAATCCACATGCTCACGGTCATTAAGTAATGTTTGTCGAAGCCGTGATTAATGTAACATTTTCGGAACACGGAATGTCTCGGTGAGTGAAACTCGGAAAATAACAATTCTACTGGATAGAACTCGCTTGAATTGAAATTTTCAGTGAAAATTTCATGATTTTCGAAACTGGATGTTAAGAAAAACCTGCGAAATCAGAATAACTACTTCTAGGTGTAAATATGCCTTGTATGGTGGATGAAAGTTCGGTTATCCACATGCTCACACACATTAAAGATTATTTGTCGAATTCGTGTTGCATGTAACGTGTTCGGATTATGGAATGTCATATTGAAGGAAACAATGTAAATTACATGTCTATTGGGTAGAACTCGATTCAAGAGACTTTTTCTGTGAAATCTGCCTCATTTTGAAAACTGGCGTTAGGAAAAACCTGAGAAGTCTGGGAAAATGCTTCTAAGTTTCAATATGCCTTGAATGGTGAATGAAAGTCCGGTAATGCACATGTTATAAACTATGAATTGAAAATTTTTCGAATCCGTGATTTATATAGCGTGTTTTGAACACGAAATTTCACCGTAAAGAAACAATGTAAATTACAATTCTATTGGGTAGAACTAGCTAGAATAGAATTTTTCTGCGAAAATTGCATGATTATCGAATCTGAAGTTTGGAGAAAGCTTCAAATGAGAGTAAATATTTCTAGGTGTAAATATGCCTTTATGTTGGAACAAAGTTCGGTAATCCACATTTACGCAACATACTAAAGAATCTTTTTCTAATCCGTGATGCATATACCGTGTTTAGAACGTGGAATTTCCCGGTGACGGAAACAATGTAAATTACTTCTCTATTGGGTAGAACTCGCTCCAAGAGAATTTTTCTGCGATAAATGCTTCATTTTTGAAACTGGCGTTTGGAAAACACTGCAAAATCTGAGAAAATACTTCTAAGTATCAATATTCAATCTATTGTGATGAAAGTTCGGTAATCCACATGCTAACAAATCTGTAGTGAATATTTGTCGAATCCATTATGCATGTAGCATGTTCGGAACACGGAATTTCATGGCCAGGGAGTTTATGTAAATTACATTTCTCTTGGTTAGAAATCACTCCAAGAGCTCTTTCCTGAGAAATATGCCTGAATTTCAAAACTGGATTTAGGAAAACACTGCGAACTCAGAAGAAAAGATTCTCGGTGTAAATATGACTTGTAGGGTGGATGTAAGTTCGGTAATCCGCATGCTAACATCTCTGTAGTGAACATTTGTCGAATCCGAGATACATGAAGCGTGTTCGGAACACAGAATATCACAGTGAGCGAATGTATGTAAAATACATGTCACTTGGGTAGAACTCGCTCCAAGAGCTTTTTTCTGCGAATTCTGCCTCATTTTGAAAACTGGCATTAGGAAAAACTTTCGAAATATGAGAAAATGCTTCACAGTGTCAATATGGCTTTTATGGTGGATGAAAGTCCGGTAACCCTTATGCTAACAACACTGTAGTGAATATTTGTCGAATCCGGGATGCATGTAGCTTTTTCGGAACACGGAATTTCACGATGACAGGTTCTATGTAAATTGCATGTCTATTGGGTAGAACACTCTCCAGGAGGATTTTTCTGCGAAAACTGCATGACTTAAAATCTGACATTTGGAGAAATCTACTAAATCAGAAAATAACTTCTATGTATAAATATGCATTGTAAGGTGGATGAGAGTTCGGTAATACACATGTTAAGAACTCATTAAAGAATGTCGAATCTGTGATGCATGTAAAGTGTTCAGAACACGGAAAGTCACGGTGAGTGAAACTGGGTAAATTAAATATCTTTTGGTTAGAATGCACTCCAAGAGCATTTTCCTGCCAAATCTGCCTCATTTTCAAACCTGGCATTAAAACTAAACTGTGAAATCTGAGAAAAGTCTTCAAAGTGTCAGTAAGCCTTGTATGGTGGATGAAAATGCTGTAGTCGACTTGCTAACAACTCTGTAGTGAATATTTGTCGAATCCGAGTTGCATGTAGCGTGTTCAGAACACGGAAATTCACAGTGAGTGAATCCATGTTAATTACATGTCTATTGTTTTGAACCCGCTCCAAGAGGTTTTTGCCATGAAATCTGCCTCAGTTACAAAACTGGCGTTGGAAAGCTCTGTGAAATCAGAGAAAATGCTTCTAAGCATCAATATGCCTTGTATTGTGATGAAAGTCCTTTAATCCACATGCAAACAACTCTGTAGTGTATTTTTGTCGAATCCTATCTGCATGTAGCGTGTGCAAAACACGGAATTTCACAGCGGGAAAATCTATGTAATTTACATATCTATTGGGTAGGACACGCTCAAAATTTTTTTCCTTAGGAAACTGCCTGATTTTGAAACTGGTATTAGGAAAAAGCTGCAATCTCCGAGTTAATGTTTCTAGGTGTAAATATGCCTTGTATGGTGGATGAAAGTTCTGTAATACACATGTACACAACTCATTAAAAATGTTTCTCAAATGCAATATGTATGTAGTCTGTTCGGTACACGGAATGTCACGTTGAAGGAAACTATGTAAATTACATATCTATTGGTGAGAATCCGCTCCAGGAGCATTTTACTGTAAAATCTACCTCTGATTGGAAACTGGTGTTATGAAAACGCTGCAAAATATGAGCAAATGCTTTAAAGTGACTATATGTATTCAATGGTTTATTAAAGATGTGTAATTCACATTCTTACAACTCAGCAGTGAATATTTGTTGAATCCATGGTGCATGTACATTTTTCATAACACGGAATGTTACGGTGACGGTATCTATGAAAATGGGATGTCTATTTCATCAAACATGCAGCAAGAGAATTTTTCTGCGAAAACTGCCTGATTTTGGTAACTGACATTAGGAATAATCTGCGAAATCTAAGTAAATATTTCTAGGTGTAATTATGCCTTGTATTGTGGTTGAAACATCGGTAATCCACATGCTCACGGTCATTAAGTAATGTTTGTCGAAGCCGTGATTAATGTAACATTTTCGGAACACGGAATGTCTCGGTGAGTGAAACTCGGAAAATAACAATTCTACTGGATAGAACTCGCTTGAATTGAAATTTTCAGTGAAAATTTCATGATTTTCGAAACTGGATGTTAAGAAAAACCTGCGAAATCAGAATAACTACTTCTAGGTGTAAATATGCCTTGTATGGTGGATGAAAGTTCGGTTATCCACATGCTCACACACATTAAAGATTATTTGTCGAATTCGTGTTGCATGTAACGTGTTCGGATTATGGAATGTCATATTGAAGGAAACAATGTAAATTACATGTCTATTGGGTAGAACTCGATTCAAGACACTTTTTCTGTGAAATCTGCCTCATTTTGAAAACTGGCGTTAGGAAAAACCTGAGAAGTCTGGGAAAATGCTTCTAAGTTTCAATATGCCTTGAATGGTGAATGAAAGTCCGGTAATGCACATGTTATAAACTATGAATTGAAAATTTTTCGAATCCGTGATTTATATAGCGTGTTTTGAACACGAAATTTCACCGTAAAGAAACAATGTAAATTACAATTCTATTGGGTAGAACTAGCTAGAATAGAATTTTTCTGCGAAAATTGCATGATTATCGAATCTGAAGTTTGGAGAAAGCTTCAAATGAGAGTAAATATTTCTAGGTGTAAATATGCCTTTATGTTGGAACAAAGTTCGGTAATCCACATTTACGCAACATACTAAAGAATCTTTTTCTAATCCGTGATGCATATACCGTGTTTAGAACGTGGAATTTCCCGGTGACGGAAACAATGTAAATTACTTCTCTATTGGGTAGAACTCGCTCCAAGAGAATTTTTCTGCGATAAATGCTTCATTTTTGAAACTGGCGTTTGGAAAACACTGCAAAATCTGAGAAAATACTTCTAAGTATCAATATTCAATCTATTGTGATGAAAGTTCGGTAATCCACATGCTAACAAATCTGTAGTGAATATTTGTCGAATCCATTATGCATGTAGCATGTTCGGAACACGGAATTTCATGGCCAGGGAGTTTATGTAAATTACATTTCTCTTGGTTAGAAATCACTCCAAGAGCTCTTTCCTGAGAAATATGCCTGAATTTCAAAACTGGATTTAGGAAAACACTGCGAACTCAGAAGAAAAGATTCTCGGTGTAAATATGACTTGTAGGGTGGATGTAAGTTCGGTAATCCGCATGCTAACATCTCTGTAGTGAACATTTGTCGAATCCGAGATACATGAAGCGTGTTCGGAACACAGAATATCACAGTGAGCGAATGTATGTAAAATACATGTCACTTGGGTAGAACTCGCTCCAAGAGCTTTTTTCTGCGAATTCTGCCTCATTTTGAAAACTGGCATTAGGAAAAACTTTCGAAATATGAGAAAATGCTTCACAGTGTCAATATGGCTTTTATGGTGGATGAAAGTCCGGTAATCCTTATGCTAACAACACTGTAGTGAATATTTGTCGAATCCGGGATGCATGTAGCTTTTTCGGAACACGGAATTTCACGATGACAGGTTCTATGTAAATTGCATGTCTATTGGGTAGAACACTCTCCAGGAGGATTTTTCTGCGAAAACTGCATGACTTAAAATCTGACATTTGGAGAAATCTACTAAATCAGAAAATAACTTCTATGTATAAATATGCATTGTAAGGTGGATGAGAGTTCGGTAATACACATGTTAAGAACTCATTAAAGAATGTCGAATCTGTGATGCATGTAAAGTGTTCAGAACACGGAAAGTCACGGTGAGTGAAACTGGGTAAATTAAATATCTTTTGGTTAGAACGCACTCCAAGAGCATTTTCCTGCCAAATCTGCCTCATTTTCAAACCTGGCATTAAAACTAAACTGTGAAATCTGAGAAAAGTCTTCAAAGTGTCAGTAAGCCTTGTATGGTGGATGAAAATGCTGTAGTCCACTTGCTAACAACTCTGTAGTGAATATTTGTCGAATCCGAGTTGCATGTAGCGTGTTCAGAACACGGAAATTCACAGTGAGTGAATCCATGTTAATTACATGTCTATTGTTTTGAACCCGCTCCAAGAGGTTTTTGCCATGAAATCTGCCTCAGTTACAAAACTGGCGTTGGAAAGCTCTGTGAAATCAGAGAAAATGCTTCTAAGCATCAATATGCCTTGTATTGTGATGAAAGTCCTTTAATCCACATGCAAACAACTCTGTAGTGTATTTTTGTCGAATCCTATCTGCATGTAGCGTGTGCAAAACACGGAATTTCACAGCGGGAAAATCTATGTAATTTACATATCTATTGGGTAGGACACGCTCAAAATTTTTTTCCTTAGGAAACTGCCTGATTTTGAAACTGGTATTAGGAAAAAGCTGCAATCTCCGAGTTAATGTTTCTAGGTGTAAATATGCCTTGTATGGTGGATGAAAGTTCTGTAATACACATGTACACAACTCATTAAAAATGTTTCTCAAATGCAATATGTATGTAGTCTGTTCGGTACACGGAATGTCACGTTGAAGGAAACTATGTAAATTACATATCTATTGGTGAGAATCCGCTCCAGGAGCATTTTACTGTAAAATCTACCTCTGATTGGAAACTGGTGTTATGAAAACGCTGCAAAATATGAGCAAATGCTTTAAAGTGACTATATGTATTCAATGGTTTATTAAAGATGTGTAATTCACATTCTTACAACTCAGCAGTGAATATTTGTTGAATCCATGGTGCATGTACATTTTTCATAACACGGAATGTTACGGTGACGGTATCTATGAAAATGGGATGTCTATTTCATCAAACATGCAGCAAGAGAATTTTTCTGCGAAAACTGCCTGATTTTGGTAACTGACATTAGGAATAATCTGCGAAATCTAAGTAAATATTTCTAGGTGTAATTATGCCTTGTATTGTGGTTGAAACATCGGTAATCCACATGCTCACGGTCATTAAGTAATGTTTGTCGAAGCCGTGATTAATGTAACATTTTCGGAACACGGAATGTCTCGGTGAGTGAAACTCGGAAAATAACAATTCTACTGGATAGAACTCGCTTGAATTGAAATTTTCAGTGAAAATTTCATGATTTTCGAAACTGGATGTTAAGAAAAACCTGCGAAATCAGAATAACTACTTCTAGGTGTAAATATGCCTTGTATGGTGGATGAAAGTTCGGTTATCCACATGCTCACACACATTAAAGATTATTTGTCGAATTCGTGTTGCATGTAACGTGTTCGGATTATGGAATGTCATATTGAAGGAAACAATGTAAATTACATGTCTATTGGGTAGAACTCGATTCAAGAGACTTTTTCTGTGAAATCTGCCTCATTTTGAAAACTGGCGTTAGGAAAAACCTGAGAAGTCTGGGAAAATGCTTCTAAGTTTCAATATGCCTTGAATGGTGAATGAAAGTCCGGTAATGCACATGTTATAAACTATGAATTGAAAATTTTTCGAATCCGTGATTTATATAGCGTGTTTTGAACACGAAATTTCACCGTAAAGAAACAATGTAAATTACAATTCTATTGGGTAGAACTAGCTAGAATAGAATTTTTCTGCGAAAATTGCATGATTATCGAATCTGAAGTTTGGAGAAAGCTTCAAATGAGAGTAAATATTTCTAGGTGTAAATATGCCTTTATGTTGGAACAAAGTTCGGTAATCCACATTTACGCAACATACTAAAGAATCTTTTTCTAATCCGTGATGCATATACCGTGTTTAGAACGTGGAATTTCCCGGTGACGGAAACAATGTAAATTACTTCTCTATTGGGTAGAACTCGCTCCAAGAGAATTTTTCTGCGATAAATGCTTCATTTTTGAAACTGGCGTTTGGAAAACACTGCAAAATCTGAGAAAATACTTCTAAGTATCAATATTCAATCTATTGTGATGAAAGTTCGGTAATCCACATGCTAACAAATCTGTAGTGAATATTTGTCGAATCCATTATGCATGTAGCATGTTCGGAACACGGATTTTCATGGCCAGGGAGTTTATGTAAATTACATTTCTCTTGGTTAGAAATCACTCCAAGAGCTCTTTCCTGAGAAATATGCCTGAATTTCAAAACTGGATTTAGGAAAACACTGCGAACTCAGAAGAAAAGATTCTCGGTGTAAATATGACTTGTAGGGTGGATGTAAGTTCGGTAATCCGCATGCTAACATCTCTGTAGTGAACATTTGTCGAATCCGAGATACATGAAGCGTGTTCGGAACACAGAATATCACAGTGAGCGAATGTATGTAAAATACATGTCACTTGGGTAGAACTCGCTCCAAGAGCTTTTTTCTGCGAATTCTGCCTCATTTTGAAAACTGGCATTAGGAAAAACTTTCGAAATATGAGAAAATGCTTCACAGTGTCAATATGGCTTTTATGGTGGATGAAAGTCCGGTAACCCTTATGCTAACAACACTGTAGTGAATATTTGTCGAATCCGGGATGCATGTAGCTTTTTCGGAACACGGAATTTCACGATGACAGGTTCTATGTAAATTGCATGTCTATTGGGTAGAACACTCTCCAGGAGGATTTTTCTGCGAAAACTGCATGACTTAAAATCTGACATTTGGAGAAATCTACTAAATCAGAAAATAACTTCTATGTATAAATATGCATTGTAAGGTGGATGAGAGTTCGGTAATACACATGTTAAGAACTCATTAAAGAATGTCGAATCTGTGATGCATGTAAAGTGTTCAGAACACGGAAAGTCACGGTGAGTGAAACTGGGTAAATTAAATATCTTTTGGTTAGAACGCACTCCAAGAGCATTTTCCTGCCAAATCTGCCTCATTTTCAAACCTGGCATTAAAACTAAACTGTGAAATCTGAGAAAAGTCTTCAAAGTGTCAGTAAGCCTTGTATGGTGGATGAAAATGCTGTAGTCGACTTGCTAACAGCTCTGTAGTGAATATTTGTCGAATCCGAGTTGCATGTAGCGTGTTCAGAACACGGAAATTCACAGTGAGTGAATCCATGTTAATTACATGTCTATTGTTTTGAACCCGCTCCAAGAGGTTTTTGCCATGAAATCTGCCTCAGTTACAAAACTGGCGTTGGAAAGCTCTGTGAAATCAGAGAAAATGCTTCTAAGCATCAATATGCCTTGTATTGTGATGAAAGTCCTTTAATCCACATGCAAACAACTCTGTAGTGTATTTTTGTCGAATCCTATCTGCATGTAGCGTGTGCAAAACACGGAATTTCACAGCGGGAAAATCTATGTAATTTACATATCTATTGGGTAGGACACGCTCAAAATTTTTTTCCTTAGGAAACTGCCTGATTTTGAAACTGGTATTAGGAAAAAGCTGCAAACTCAGAGTTAATGTTTCTTGTTGTAAATATGCCTTGTATGGTGGATGAAAGTTCTGTAATACACATGTACACAACTCATTAATAATGTTTCTCAAATCCGTGATGTATGTAGTGTGTTCGGCACACGGAATGTCACGTTGAAGGAAATTATGTAAATTACATATCTATTGGTGAGAACCCGCTCAAGGAGCATTTTACTGTAATATCTACCTCTGTTTGGAAACTGGTGTTATGAAAACACTGCAAAACCTGAGCAAAAGCTTTAAGGTGACAATATGTCTTCAATGGTTTATTAAAGATGTGTAATTCACATTCTAACAACTCAGGAGTGAATATTAGTTGAATCCATGGTGCATGTACCTGTTTCGGAACACGGAATGTTACGGTGACGGTATCTATGAAAATGGGATGTCTATTGGTTCGAACATGCAGCAAGAGAATTTTTTTGCGAAAACTGCCTGATGTTCGTAACTGACGTTAGGAAAAATCTGCGAAATCTAAGTAAATATTTCTAGGTGTAAATATGCCTTGTATTGTGGTTGAAACATCGGTAATCCACATGCTCACGGTCATTAAATAATGTTTGTCGAAGCCGTGATTAATGTAACGTTTTCGGAACACCAAATGTCTCGGTGAGTGAAACTCGGAACATAAAAATTCTACTGGATAGAACTCGCTTGAATTGAATTTTTCTGCGAAAATTTCTTGATTTTTAAAACTGGATGTTAGGAAAAACTTGCGAAATCCGAATAACTACAACTAGGTGTAAATATGCCTTGTATGGTGGATGAAATTTTGGTAATCCACATGCTCACACTCATTAGGGAATGTTTGTCGAATTCGTGATGCATGAAATGTGTACCTAATACAGAGTGTCATATTGAAGGAAACGATGTAAATTATACATCTATTGTTGAGAACCCGCTCCAGGAGATTTTTACTGTAAAATCTACCTTTGTTTGGGAACTGGTGTTATGAAAACACTGCAAAATCTGAGCAAATGCCTTAAGGTGACAATATGTCTTCAATGGTTTATTAAAGATGTGTAATTCACTTCTAACAACTCAGGAGTGAATATTTGTTGAATCCATGGTGCATGTACCTTTTTCGGAACACGGAATGTTACCGTGACGGTATCTATGAAAATGGGATGTCTATTGGATCAAACATGCAGCAAGAGAATTTTTCGGCGCAAACTGCCTGATATTCGTAACTGACGTTAGGAAAAATCTGCGAAATCTAAGTAAATATTTCTAGGTGTAAATATGCCTTGTATTGTGGTTGAAACATCGGTAATCCACATGATCACGGTCATTAAATAATGTTTGTCGAAGCAGTGATTAATATAACGTTTTCGGAACACGGAATGTCTCGGTGAGTGAAACTCGGAAAATAACAATTCTACTGGATAGAACTTTCTTGAATTGAATTTTTCTGCGAACATTTCATGATTTTCGAAACTGGATGTTAGGAAAAATCTGTGAAATCAGAATAACTACTTCTAGTTGTAAATATGCCTTGTATGGTGGATGAAAGTTCAGGAATCCACATGCTCACACACATTAAAGAATGTTTGTCGAATTCGTGATGCATGTAACGTGTTCGGAATATGGAATGTCATATTGAAGGAAACAATGTAAATTACATGTCTATTGGGTAGAACTCGCTTGAAGAGAATTTTTCTGCGAAATGTGCCTCATTTTCAAATCTGCCAATAGGAGAACTCTGTGAAATCTGAGAAAATGCTTCTAAGTGTCAATATGCATTGAATGTTGAATGAAAGTCCGGTAATCCACATGTTAATAACAGTGTAGTAATTATTTTTCAAACCGTGATTCATGTAGCGCTTTTGGAAAACGGAATTTCACCGTAATGAAACAATGTAAATTACAATTCTATTGGGTAGAACGAGCTAGAATAGAATTTTTCTGCGAAAATTGCATGATTATCGAATCTGAATTTTGGAGAAAGCTTCAAATGAGAGTAAATATTTCTAGGTGTAAATATGCCTTTATATTGGAACAAAGTTCGGTAATCCACATTTACGCAACATATTAAAGAATCTTTTTCTAATCCGTGATGCATGTAACGTGTTTGGAACGTGGAATTTCACGGTGAATGAAACAACGTAAATTACTTCTCTATTGGTTAGAACTCACTCCAAGAGAATTTTTCTGCGATAAATGCTTCATTTTTGAAACTGGCGTTTGGAAAACACTGCAAAATCTGAGAAAATACTTCTAAGTATCAATATTCAATCTATTGTGATGAAAGTTCGGTAATCCACATGCTAACAAATCTGTAGTGTATAATTGTCGAATCCATTATGCATGTAGCATGTTCGGAACACGGAATTTCATGGCCAGGGAGTTTATGTAAATTACATTTCTCTTGGTTAGTAAACACTCCAAGAGATTTTTCCTGGAAATATGCCTGAATTTCAAAACTGGTTTTAGGAAAACACTGCGAACACAGATGAATAGATTCTCGGTGTAAATATGCCTTGTAGGGTGGATGAAAGTTCGGTAATCCGCATGCTAACAACTCTGTAGTGAATATTTGTCGAATCCGAGATACATGAAGTGTGTTCGGAACACAGAATATCACGGTGAGCGAATCTATGTAAAATAAATGTCACTTGGGTAGAAAGCATTCCAAGAGCTTTTTCTGCGAATTCTGCCTCATTTTCAAAACTGGCATTAGGAAAAATTTTCGAAATATGAGAAAATGCTTCAAAGTGTCAATATGGCTTTTATCGTGGATGAAAGTTCGGTAATCCTTATGCTAACAACTCTGAAGTGAATAATTGTCGAATACTTGATGCATGTAGCTTTTTCAGAACACGGAATTTCACGATGACTGGTTTTATGTAAATTGCATGTCAAATGGGTAGAACTCGCTCCAAGAGGATTTTTCTGCGAAAACTGCATGACTTAAAAACTGACATTTGGGGAAATCTAATAAATCAGAATATAATTTCTATGTATAAATATGCATTGTAATGTGGATGAGAGTTCGGTAATACACATGTTAAGAACTCATTAAAGATTGTCGAATCTGTGATGCATGTAACGTGTTCAGAACATGGAATGTCACGGTGAGTGAAACTGGGTAAATTACATATCTTTTGGTTAGAACTCGCTCCAAGAGCATTTTCCTGCCAAATCTGCCTCATTTTCAAACCTGGCATTAAAACTAACCTGTGAAATCTGAGAAAAGTCTTCAAAGTGTCAGTAAGCCATGTGTGGTGGTTGAAAGTGCTGTAATCAACTTGCTAACAACTCTGTAGTGAATATTTTTCGAATCCGAGATGCATGTAGCATGTTCAGAACACGGAATTTCACGGTGAGTGAATCCATCTAAATTACATGTCTATTGTTTTGAACGCGTTCCAACAGGTTATTGCCATGAAATGTGCCTCAGTTTCGAAACTGGCGTTTGGAAAGCTCTGTGCAATCAGAGAAAATGCTTCTAAGCATCAATATGCCTTGTATTGTGATGAAAGTCCTTTAATCCACATGCAAACAACTCTGTAGTGTATTTTTGTCGAATCCTATCTGCATGAATCGTGTTCGAAACACGGATTTCACAGCGATAGAATCTATGTAATTTACATATCTATTGGGTAGAACACGCTCCAACAGTTTTTCCTTAGGAAACTGCCTAATTTTCGAAACTGCTTTTAGGAAAAAGCTGCAAACTCAGAATTAATGTTTCTAGGTGTAAATATGCCTTGTATGGTGGATGAAAGTTCTGTAATACACATGTACACAACTCATTAAAAATGTTTCTCAAATCCAATATGTATGTAGTGTGTTCGGCACACGGAATGTCACGTTGAAGGAAACTATGTAAATTACATATCTATTGGTGAGAACCCGCTCCAGGAGATTTTTACTGTAAAATCTACCTTTGTTTGGGAACTGGTGTTATGAAAACACTGCAAAATCTGAGCAAATGCCTTAAGGTGACAATATGTCTTCAATGGTTTATTAAAGATGTGTAATTCACTTCTAACAACTCAGGAGTGAATATTTGTTGAATCCATGGTGCATGTACCTTTTTCGGAACACGGAATGTTACCGTGACGGTATCTATGAAAATGGGATGTCTATTGGATCAAACATGCAGCAAGAGAATTTTTCGGCGCAAACTGCCTGATTTTCGTAACTGACGTTAGGAAAAATCTGCGAAATCTAAGTAAATATTTCTAGGTGTAAATATGCCTTGTATTGTGGTTGAAACATCGGTAATCCACATGATCACGGTCATTAAATAATGTTTGTCGAAGCCGTGATTAATATAACGTTTTCGGAACACGGAATGTCTCGGTGAGTGAAACTCGGAAAATAACAATTCTACTGGATAGAACTTTCTTGAATTGAATTTTTCTGCGAACATTTCATGATTTTCGAAACTGGATGTTAGGAAAAATCTGTGAAATCAGAATAACTACTTCTAGTTGTAAATATGCCTTGTATGGTGGATGAAATTTTGGTAATCCACATGCTCACACACATTAAAGAATGTTTGTCGAATTCGTGATGCATGTAACGTGTTCGGAATACGGAATGTCATATTGAAGGAAACAATGTAAATTACATGTCTATTGGGTAGAACTCGCTTGAAGAGAATTTTTCTGCGAAATGTGCCTCATTTTCAAATCTGCCAATAGGAGAACTCTGTGAAATCTGAGAAAATGCTTCTAAGTGTCAATATGCGTTGAATGTTGAATGAAAGTCCGGTAATCCACATGTTAATAACAGTGTAGTAATTATTTTTCAAACCGTGATTCATGTAGCGCTTTTGGAAAACGGAATTTCACCGTAATGAAACAATGTAAATTACAATTCTATTGGGTAGAACGAGCTAGAATAGAATTTTTCTGCGAAAATTGCATGATTATCGAATCTGAAGTTTGGAGAAAGCTTCAAATGAGAGTAAATATTTCTAGGTGTAAATATGCCTTTATGTTGTAAGAATGTTCGTAATCCACATTTTCACAACATATTAAAGAATCTTTTTCTAATCCGTGATGCATATACCGTTTTCGGAACGTGGAATTTCACGGTGAGTGAAACAATGTAAATTATTTCTCTATTGGGTAGAACTCGCTCCAAGAGAATTTTTCTGCGAAAAATGCTTCATTTTTGAAACTGGCGTTTGGAAAACACTGCAAAATCTGAGAAAATACTTCTAAGTATCAATATTCAATCTATTGTGATGAAAGTTCGGTAATCCACATGCTAACAAATCTGTAGTGTATAATTGTCGAATCCATTATGCATGTAGCATGTTCGGAACACGGAATTTCATGGCCAGGGAGTTTATGTAAATTATATTTCTCTTGGTTAGTAATCACTCCAAGAGATTTTTCCTGAGAAATATGCCTGAATTTCAAAACTGGTTTTAGGAAAACACTGGGAACACAGATGAATAGATTCTCGGTGTAAATATGCCTTGTAGGGTGGATGAAAGTTCGGTAATCCGCATGCTAACAACTCTGTAGTGAATATTTGTCGAATCCGAGATACATGAAGCGTGTTCAGAACACAGAATATCATGGTGAGCGAATGTAGGTAAAATACATGTCACTTGGGTAGAACTCGCTCCAAGAGCTTTTTCTGCGAATTCTGCCTCATTTTGAAAACTGGCATTAGGAAAAACTTTCGAAATATGAGAAAATGCTTCAAAGTGTCAATATGGCTTTTATCGTGGATGAAAGTTCGGTAATCCTTATGCTAACAACTCTGAAGTGAATAATTGTCGAATACTTGATGCATGTAGCTTTTTCAGAACACGGAATTTCACGATGACTGGTTTTATGTAAATTGCATGTCAAATGGGTAGAACTCGTTCCAAGAGGATTTTTCTGCGAAAACTGCATGACTTAAAAACTGACATTTGGGGAAATCTAATAAATCAGAATATAATTTCTATGTATAAATATGCATTGTAATGTGGATGAGAGTTCGGTAATACACATGTTAAGAACTCATTAAAGATTGTCGAATCTGTGATGCATGTAACGTGTTCAGAACATGGAATGTTACGGTGAGTGAAACTGGGTAAATTACATATCTTTTGGTTAGAACTCGCTCCAAGAGCATTTTCCTGCCAAATCTGCCTCATTTTCAAACCTGGCATTAAAACTAACCTGTGAAATCTGAGAAAAGTCTTCAAAGTGTCAGTAAGCCATGTGTGGTGGTTGAAAGTGCTGTAATCAACTTGCTAACAACTCTGTAGTGAATATTTTTCGAATCCGAGATGCATGTAGCATGTTCAGAACACGGAATTTCACGGTGAGTGAATCCATCTAAATTACATGTCTATTGTTTTGAACGCGTTCCAACAGGTTATTGCCGTGAAATGTGCCTCAGTTTCGAAACTGGCGTTTGGAAAGCTCTGTGCAATCAGAGAAAATGCTTCTAAGCATCAATATGCCTTGTATTGTGATGAAAGTCCTTTAATCCACATGCAAACAACTCTGTAGTGTATTTTTGTCGAATCCTATCTGCATGAATCGTGTTCGAAACACGGATTTCACAGTGATAGAATCTATGTAATTTACATATCTATTGGGTAGAACACGCTCCAACAGTTTTTCCTTAGGAAACTGCCTAATTTTCGAAACTGCTTTTAGGAAAAAGCTGCAAACTCAGAATTAATGTTTCTAGGTGTAAATATGCCTTGTATGGTGGATGAAAGTTCTGTAATACACATGTACACAACTCATTAAAAATGTTTCTCAAATCCAATATGTATGTAGTGTGTTCGGCACACGGAATGTCACGTTGAAGGAAACTATGTAAATTACATATCTATTGGTGAGAACCCGCTCCAGGAGCATTTTACTGTAAAATCTACCTCTGTTTGGAAACTGGTGTTATGAAAACACTGCAAAACCTGAGCAAAAGCTTTAAGGTGACAATATGTCTTCAATGGTTTATTAAAGATGTGTAATTCACATTCTAACAACTCAGGAGTGAATATTAGTTGAATCCATGGTGCATGTACCTGTTTCGGAACACGGAATGTGACGGTGATGGTATCTATGAAAATGGGATGTCTATTGGATCGAACATGCAGCAAGAGAATTTTTCTGCGAAAACTGCCTGATTTTCGTAACTGACGTTAGGAAAAATCTGCGAAATCTAAGTAAATATTTCTAGGTGTAAATATGCCTTGTATTGTGGTTGAAACATCGGTAATCCACATGCTCACGGTCATTAAATAATGTTTGTCGAAGCCATGATTAATGTAACGTTTTCAGAACACCGAATGTCTCGGTGAGTGAAACTCGGAACATAAAAATTCTACTGGATAGAACTCGCTTGAATTGAATTTTTCTGCGAAAATTTCATGATTTTCAAAACTGGATGTTAGGAAAAACTTGCGAAATCCGAATAACTACAACTAGGTGTAAATATGCCTTGTATGGTGGATGAAATTTTGGTAATCCACATGCTCACACTCATTAGGGAATGTTTGTCGAATTCGTGATGCATGAAATGTGTACCTAATACAGAGTGTCATATTGAAGGAAACGATGTAAATTATACATCTATTGTTGAGAACCCGCTCCAGGAGATTTTTACTGTAAAATCTACCTTTGTTTGGGAACTGGTGTTATGAAAACACTGCAAAATCTGAGCAAATGCCTTAAGGTGACAATATGTCTTCAATGGTTTATTAAAGATGTGTAATTCACTTCTAACAACTCAGGAGTGAATATTTGTTGAATCCATGGTGCATGTACCTTTTTCGGAACACGGAATGTTACCGTGACGGTATCTATGAAAATGGGATGTCTATTGGATCAAACATGCAGCAAGAGAATTTTTCGGCGCAAACTGCCTGATATTCGTAACTGACGTTAGGAAAAATCTGCGAAATCTAAGTAAATATTTCTAGGTGTAAATATGCCTTGTATTGTGGTTGAAACATCGGTAATCCACATGATCACGGTCATTAAATAATGTTTGTCGAAGCAGTGATTAATATAACGTTTTCGGAACACGGAATGTCTCGGTGAGTGAAACTCGGAAAATAACAATTCTACTGGATAGAACTTTCTTGAATTGAATTTTTCTGCGAACATTTCATGATTTTCGAAACTGGATGTTAGGAAAAATCTGTGAAATCAGAATAACTACTTCTAGTTGTAAATATGCCTTGTATGGTGGATGAAAGTTCAGGAATCCACATGCTCACACACATTAAAGAATGTTTGTCGAATTCGTGATGCATGTAACGTGTTCGGAATACGGAATGTCATATTGAAGGAAACAATGTAAATTACATGTCTATTGGGTAGAACTCGCTTGAAGAGAATTTTTCTGCGAAATGTGCCTCATTTTCAAATCTGCCAATAGGAGAACTCTGTGAAATCTGAGAAAATGCTTCTAAGTGTCAATATGCATTGAATGTTGAATGAAAGTCCGGTAATCCACATGTTAATAACAGTGTAGTAATTATTTTTCAAACCGTGATTCATGTAGCGCTTTTGGAAAACGGAATTTCACCGTAATGAAACAATGTAAATTACAATTCTATTGGGTAGAACGAGCTAGAATAGAATTTTTCTGCGAAAATTGCATGATTATCGAATCTGAAGTTTGGAGAAAGCTTCAAATGAGAGTAAATATTTCTAGGTGTAAATATGCCTTTATATTGGAACAAAGTTCGGTAATCCACTTTTACGCAACATATTAAAGAATCTTTTTCTAATCCGTGATGCATGTAACGTGTTTGGAACGTGGAATTTCACGGTTAATGAAACAACGTAAATTACTTCTCTATTGGGTAGAACTCGCTCCAAGAGAATTTTTCTGCGAATAATGCTTCATTTTTGAAACTGGCATTTGGAAATCACTGCAAAATCTGAGAAAATACTTCTAAGTATCAATATTCAATCTATTGTGATGAAAGTTCGGTAATCCACATGCTAACAAATCTGTAGTGAATATTTGTCGAATCCATTATGCATGTAGCATGTTCGGAACACGGAATTTCATGGCCAGGGAGTTTATGTAAATTACATTTCTCTTGGTTAGTAATCACTCCAAGAGATTTTTCCTGAGATATATGCCTGAATTTCAAAACTGGTTTTAGGAAAACACTGCGAACACAGATGAATAGATTCTCGGTGTAAATATGCCTTGTAGGGTGGATGAAAGTTCGGTAATCCGCATGCTAACAACTCTGTAGTGAATATTTGTCGAATCCGAGATACATGAAGTGTGTTCAGAACACAGAATATCACGGTGAGCGAATCTATGTAAAATAAATGTCACTTGGGTAGAAAGCATTCCAAGAGCTTTTTCTGCGAATTCTGCCTCATTTTCAAAACTGGCATTAGGAAAAACTTTCGAAATATGAGAAAATGCTTCAAAGTGTCAATATGGCTTTTATCGTGGATGAAAGTTCGGTAATCCTTATGCTAACAACTCTGAAGTGAATAATTGTCGAATACTTGATGCATGTAGCTTTTTCAGAACACGGAATTTCACGATGACTGGTTTTATGTAAATTGCATGTCAAATGGTTAGAACTCGCTCCAAGAGGATTTTTCTGCAAAAACTGCATGACTTAAAAACTGACATTTGGGGAAATCTAATAAATCAGAATATAATTTCTATGTATACATATGCATTGTAATGTGGATGAGAGTTCGGTAATACACATGTTAAGAACTCATTAAAGATTGTCGAATCTGTGATGCATGTAACGTGTTCAGAACATGGAATGTCACGGTGAGTGAAACTGGGTAAATTACATATCTTTTGGTTAGAACTCGCTCCAAGAGCATTTTCCTGCCAAATCTGCCTCATTTTCAAACCTGGCATTAAAACTAACCTGTGAAATCTGAGAAAAGTCTTCAAAGTGTCAGTAAGCCATGTGTGGTGGTTGAAAGTGCTGTAATCAACTTGCTAACAACTCTGTAGTGAATATTTTTCGAATCCGAGATGCATGTAGCATGTTCAGAACACGGAATTTCACGGTGAGTGAATCCATCTAAATTACATGTCTATTGTTTTGAACGCGTTCCAACAGGTTATTGCCGTGAAATGTGCCTCAGTTTCGAAACTGGCGTTTGGAAAGCTCTGTGCAATCAGAGAAAATGCTTCTAAGCATCAATATGCCTTGTATTGTGATGAAAGTCCTTTAATCCACATGCAAACAACTCTGTAGTGTATTTTTGTCGAATCCTATCTGCATGAATCGTGTTCGAAACACGGATTTCACAGCGATAGAATCTATGTAATTTACATATCTATTGGGTAGAACACGCTCCAACAGTTTTTCCTTAGGAAACTGCCTAATTTTCGAAACTGCTTTTAGGAAAAAGCTGCAAACTCAGAATTAATGTTTCTAGGTGTAAATATGCCTTGTATGGTGGATGAAAGTTCTGTAATACACATGTACACAACTCATTAAAAATGTTTCTCAAATCCAATATGTATGTAGTGTGTTCGGCACACGGAATGTCACGTTGAAGGAAACTATGTAAATTACATATCTATTGGTGAGAACCCGCTCCAGGAGCATTTTACTGTAAAATCTACCTCTGTTTGGAAACTGGTGTTATGAAAACACTGCAAAACCTGAGCAAAAGCTTTAAGGTGACAATATGTCTTCAATGGTTTATTAAAGATGTGTAATTCACATTCTAACAACTCAGGAGTGAATATTAGTTGAATCCATGGTGCATGTACCTGTTTCGGAACACGGAATGTGACGGTGATGGTATCTATGAAAATGGGATGTCTATTGGGTCGAACATGCAGCAAGAGAATTTTTCTGCGAAAACTGCCTGATTTTCGTAACTGACGTTAGGAAAAATCTGCGAAATCTAAGTAAATATTTCTAGGTGTAAATATGCCTTGTATTGTGGTTGAAACATCGGTAGTCCACATGCTCACGGTCATTAAATAATGTTTGTCGAAGCCGTGATTAATGTAACGTTTTCAGAACACCGAATGTCTCGGTGAGTGAAACTCGGAACATAAAAATTCTACTGGATAGAACTCGCTTGAATTGAATTTTTCTGCGAAAATTTCATGATTTTCAAAACTGGATGTTAGGAAAAACTTGCGAAATCTGAATAACTACAACTAGGTGTAAATATGCCTTGTATGGTGGATGAAATTTTGGTAATCCACATGCTCACACTCATTAGGGAATGTTTGTCGAATTCGTGATGCATGAAATGTGTACCTTATACAGAGTGTCATATTGAAGGAAACGATGTAAATTATACATCTATTGTTGAGAACCCGCTCCAGGAGATTTTTACTGTAAAATCTACCTTTGTTTGGGAACTGGTGTTATGAAAACACTGCAAAATCTGAGCAAATGCCTTAAGGTGACAATATGTCTTCAATGGTTTATTAAAGATGTGTAATTCACTTCTAACAACTCAGGAGTGAATATTTGTTGAATCCATGGTGCATGTACCTTTTTCGGAACACGGAATGTTACCGTGACGGTATCTATGAAAATGGGATGTCTATTGGATCAAACATGCAGCAAGAGAATTTTTCGGCGCAAACTGCCTGATATTCGTAACTGACGTTAGGAAAAATCTGCGAAATCTAAGTAAATATTTCTAGGTGTAAATATGCCTTGTATTGTGGTTGAAACATCGGTAATCCACATGATCACGGTCATTAAATAATGTTTGTCGAAGCAGTGATTAATATAACGTTTTCGGAACACGGAATGTCTTGGTGAGTGAAACTCGGAAAATAACAATTCTACTGGATAGAACTTTCTTGAAATGAATTTTTCTGCGAAAATTTCATGATTTTTGAAACTGGATGTTAGGAAAAATCTGTGAAATCAGAATAACTACTTCTAGTTGTAAATATGCCTTGTATGGTGGATGAAAGTTCAGGAATCCACATGCTCACACACATTAAAGAATGTTTGTCGAATTCGTGATGCATGTAACGTGTTCGGAATACGGAATGTCATATTGAAGGAAACAATGTAAATTACATGTCTATTGGGTAGAACTCGCTTGAAGAGAATTTTTCTGCGAAATGTGCCTCATTTTCAAATCTGCCAATAGGAGAACTCTGTGAAATCTGAGAAAATGCTTCTAAGTGTCAATATGCGTTGAATGTTGAATGAAAGTCCGGTAATCCACATGTTAATAACAGTGTAGTAATTATTTTTCAAACCGTGATTCATGTAGCGCTTTTGGAAAACGGAATTTCACCGTAATGAAACAATTTAAATTACAATTCTATTGGGTAGAACGAGCTAGAATAGAATTTTTCTGCGAAAATTGCATGATTATCGAATCTGAAGTTTGGAGAAAGCTTCAAATGAGAGTAAATATTTCTAGGTGTAAATATGCCTTTATGTTGTAAGAATGTTCGTAATCCACATTTTCACAACATATTAAAGAATCTTTTTCTAATCCGTGATGCATATACCGTTTTCGGAACGTGGAATTTCACGGTGGGTGAAACAATGTAAATTACTTCTCTATTGGGTAGAACTCGCTCCAAGAGAATTTTTCTGCGAAAAATGCTTCATTTTTGAAACTGGCGTTTGGAAAACACTGCAAAATCTGAGAAAATACTTCTAAGTATCAATATTCAATCTATTGTGATGAAAGTTCGGTAATCCACATGCTAACAAATCTGTAGTGAATATTTGTCGAATGCATTATGCATGTAGCATGTTCGGAACACGGAATTTCATGGCCAGGGAGTTTATGTAAATTACATTTCTCTTGGTTAGTAATCACTCCAAGAGATTTTTCCTGAGAAATATGCCTGAATTTCAAAACTGGTTTTAGGAAAACACTGCGAACACAGATGAATAGATTCTCGGTGTAAATATGCCTTGTAGGGTGGATGAAAGTTCGGTAATCCGCATGCTAACAACTCTGTAGTGAATATTTGTCGAATCCGAGATACATGAAGCGTGTTCGGAACACAGAATATCACGGTGAGCGAATCTATGTAAAATAAATGTCCATTGGGTAGAAAGCATTCCAAGAGTTTTTCTGCGAATTCTGCCTCATTTTGAAAACTGGCATTAGGAAAAACTTTCGAAATATGAGAAAATGCTTCAAAGTGTCAATATGGCTTTTATTGTGGATGAAAGTTCGGTAATCCTTATGCTAACAACTCTGAAGTGAATAATTGTCGAATACTTGATGCATGTAGCTTTTTCAGAACACGGAATTTCACGATGACTGGTTTTATGTAAATTGCATGTCAAATGGGTAGAACTCGCTCCAAGAGGATTTTTCTGCGAAAACTGCATGACTTAAAAACTGACATTTGGGGAAATCTAATAAATCAGAATATAATTTCTATGTATACATATGCATTGTAATGTGGATGAGAGTTCGGTAATACACATGTTAAGAACTCATTAAAGATTGTCGAATCTGTGATGCATGTAACGTGTTCAGAACATGGAATGTCACGGTGAGTGAAACTGGGTAAATTACATATCTTTTGGTTAGAACTCGCTCCAAGAGCATTTTCCTGCCAAATCTGCCTCATTTTCAAACCTGGCATTAAAACTAACCTGTGAAATCTGAGAAAAGTCTTCAAAGTGTCAGTAAGCCATGTGTGGTGGTTGAAAGTGCTGTAATCAACTTGCTAACAACTCTGTAGTGAATATTTTTCGAATCCGAGATGCATGTAGCATGTTCAGAACACGGAATTTCACGGTGAGTGAATCCATCTAAATTACATGTCTATTGTTTTGAACGCGTTCCAACAGGTTATTGCCGTGAAATGTGCCTCAGTTTCGAAACTGGCGTTTGGAAAGCTCTGTGCAATCAGAGAAAATGCTTCTAAGCATCAATATGCCTTGTATTGTGATGAAAGTCCTTTAATCCACATGCAAACAACTCTGTAGTGTATTTTTGTCGAATCCTATCTGCATGAATCGTGTTCGAAACACGGATTTCACAGCGATAGAATCTATGTAATTTACATATCTATTGGGTAGAACACGCTCCAACAGTTTTTCCTTAGGAAACTGCCTAATTTTCGAAACTGCTTTTAGGAAAAAGCTGCAAACTCAGAATTAATGTTTCTAGGTGTAAATATGCCTTGTATGGTGGATGAAAGTTCTGTAATACACATGTACATAACTCATTAAAAATGTTTCTCAAATCCAATATGTATGTAGTGTGTTCGGCACACGGAATGTCACGTTGAAGGAAACTATGTAAATTACATATCTATTGGTGAGAACCCGCTCCAGGAGCATTTTACTGTAAAATCTACCTCTGTTTGGAAACTGGTGTTATGAAAACACTGCAAAACCTGAGCAAAAGCTTTAAGGTGACAATATGTCTTCAATGGTTTATTAAAGATGTGTAATTCACATTCTAACAACTCAGGAGTGAATATTAGTTGAATCCATGGTGCATGTACCTGTTTCGGAACACGGAATGTGACGGTGATGGTATCTATGAAAATGGGATGTCTATTGGGTCGAACATGCAGCAAGAGAATTTTTCTGCGAAAACTGCCTGATTTTCGTAACTGACGTTAGGAAAAATCTGCGAAATCTAAGTAAATATTTCTAGGTGTAAATATGCCTTGTATTGTGGTTGAAACATCGGTAGTCCACATGCTCACGGTCATTAAATAATGTTTGTCGAAGCCGTGATTAATGTAACGTTTTCAGAACACCGAATGTCTCGGTGAGTGAAACTCGGAACATAAAAATTCTACTGGATAGAACTCGCTTGAATTGAATTTTTCTGCGAAAATTTCATGATTTTCAAAACTGGATGTTAGGAAAAACTTGCGAAATCCGAATAACTACAACTAGGTGTAAATATGCCTTGTATGGTGGATGAAATTTTGGTAATCCACATGCTCACACTCATTAGGGAATGTTTGTCGAATTCGTGATGCATGAAATGTGTACCTAATACAGAGTGTCATATTGAAGGAAACGATGTAAATTATACATCTATTGTTGAGAACCCGCTCCAGGAGATTTTTACTGTAAAATCTACCTTTGTTTGGGAACTGGTGTTATGAAAACACTGCAAAATCTGAGCAAATGCCTTAAGGTGACAATATGTCTTCAATGGTTTATTAAAGATGTGTAATTCACTTCTAACAACTCAGGAGTGAATATTTGTTGAATCCATGGTGCATGTACCTTTTTCGGAACACGGAATGTTACCGTGACGGTATCTATGAAAATGGGATGTCTATTGGATCAAACATGCAGCAAGAGAAGTTTTCGGCGCAAACTGCCTGATATTCGTAACTGACGTTAGGAAAAATCTGCGAAATCTAAGTAAATATTTCTAGGTGTAAATATGCCTTGTATTGTGGTTGAAACATCGGTAATCCACATGATCACGGTCATTAAATAATGTTTGTCGAAGCAGTGATTAATATAACGTTTTCGGAACACGGAATGTCTCGGTGAGTGAAACTCGGAAAATAACAATTCTACTGGATAGAACTTTCTTGAATTGAATTTTTCTGCGAACATTTCATGATTTTCGAAACTGGATGTTAGGAAAAATCTGTGAAATCAGAATAACTACTTCTAGTTGTAAATATGCCTTGTATGGTGGATGAAAGTTCAGGAATCCACATGCTCACACACATTAAAGAATGTTTGTCGAATTCGTGATGCATGTAACGTGTTCGGAATACGGAATGTCATATTGAAGGAAACAATGTAAATTACATGTCTATTGGGTAGAACTCGCTTGAAGAGAATTTTTCTGCGAAATGTGCCTCATTTTCAAATCTGCCAATAGGAGAACTCTGTGAAATCTGAGAAAATGCTTCTAAGTGTCAATATGCGTTGAATGTTGAATGAGAGTCCGGTAATCCACATGTTAATAACAGTGTAGTAATTATTTTTCAAACCGTGATTCATGTAGCGCTTTTGGAAAACGGAATTTCACCGTAATGAAACAATGTAAATTACAATTCTATTGGGTAGAACGAGCTAGAATAGAATTTTTCTGCGAAAATTGCATGATTATCGAATCTGAAGTTTGGAGAAAGCTTCAAATGAGAGTAAATATTTCTAGGAGTAAATATGCCTTTATGTTGTAAGAATGTTCGTAATCCACATTTTCGCAACATATAAAAGAATCTTTTTCTAATCCGTGATGCATATACCGTTTTCGGAACGTGGAATTTCACGGTGAGTGAAACAATGTAAATTACTTCTCTATTGGGTAGAACTCGCTCCAAGAGAATTTTTCTGCGAAAAATGCTTCATTTTTGAAACTGGCGTTTGGAAAACACTGCAAAATCTGAGAAAATACTTCTAAGTATCAATATTCAATCTATTGTGATGAAAGTTCGGTAATCCACATGCTAACAAATCTGTAGTGTATAATTGTCGAATCCATTATGCATGTAGCATGTTAGGAACACGGAATTTCATGGCCAGGGAGTTTATGTAAATTACATTTCTCTTGGTTAGTAATCACTCCAAGAGATTTTTCCTGAGAAATATGCCTGAATTTCAAAACTGGTTTTAGGAAAACACTGCGAACACAGATGAATAGATTCTCGGTGTAAATATGCCTTGTAGGGTGGATGAAAGTTCGGTAATCCGCATGCTAACAACTCTGTAGTGAATATTTGTCGAATCCGAGATACATGAAGTGTGTTCGGAACACAGAATATCACGGTGAGCGAATCTATGTAAAATAAATGTCACTTGGGTAGAAAGCATTCCAAGAGCTTTTCCTGCGAATTCTGCCTCATTTTCAAAACTGGCATTAGGAAAAATTTTCGAAATATGAGAAAATGCTTCAAAGTGTCAATATGGCTTTTATCGTGGATGAAAGTTCGGTAATCCTTATGCTAACAACTCTGAAGTGAATAATTGTCGAATACTTGATGCATGTAGCTTTTTCAGAACACGGAATTTCACGATGACTGGTTTTATGTAAATTGCATGTCAAATGGGTAGAACTCGCTCCAAGAGGATTTTTCTGCGAAAACTGCATGACTTAAAAACTGACATTTGGGGAAATCTAATAAATCAGAATATAATTTCTATGTATAAATATGCATTGTAATGTGGATGAGAGTTCGGTAATACACATGTTAAGAACTCATTAAAGATTGTCGAATCTGTGATGCATGTAACGTGTTCAGAACATGGAATGTCACGGTGAGTGAAACTGGGTAAATTACATATCTTTTGGTTAGAACTCGCTCCAAGAGCATTTTCCTGACAAATCTGCCTCATTTTAAAACCTGGCATTAAAACTAACTTGTGAAATCTGAGAAGTCTTCAAAGTGTCAGTAAGCCATGTGTGGTGGTTGAAAGTGCTGTAATCAACTTGCTAACAACTCTGTAGTGAATATTTTTCGAATCCGAGATGCATGTAGCATGTTCAGAACATGGAATTTCACGGTGAGTGAATCCAACTAAATTACATGTCTATTGTTTTGAACGCGTTCCAACAGGTTATTGCCGTGGAATCTGCCTCAGTTTCGAAACTGGCGTTTGGAAAGCTCTGTGCAATCAGAGAAAATGCTTCTAAGCATCAATATGCCTTGTATTGTGATGAAAGTCCTTTAATCCACATGCAAACAACTCTGTAGTGTATTTTTGTAGAATCTTATCTGCGTGAATCGTGTTCGAAACACGGATTTCACAGCGATAGAATCTATGTAATTTACATATCTATTGGGTAGAACACGCTCCAACAGTTTTTCCTTAGGAAACTGCCTAATTTTCGAAACTGCTTTTAGGAAAAAGCTGCAAACTCAGAATTAATGTTTCTAGGTGTAAATATGCCTTGTATGGTGGATGAAAGTTCTGTAATACACATGTACACAACTCATTAAAAATGTTTCTCAAATCCAATATTTATGTAGTCTGTTCGGCACACGGAATGTCACGTTGAAGGAAACTATGTAAATTACATATCTATTGGTGAGAACACGCTCCAGGAGCATTTTACTGTAAAATCTACCTCTGTTTGGAAACTGGTGTTATGAAAACACTGCAAAACCTGAGCAAAAGCTTTAAGGTGACAATATGTCTTCAATGGTTTATTAAAGATGTGTAATTCACATTCTAATAACTCAGGAGTGAATATTAGTTGAATCCATGGTGCATGTACCTGTTTCGGAACACGGAATGTGACGGTGATGGTATCTATGAAAATGGGATGTCTATTGGTTCGAACATGCAGCAAGAGAATTTTTCTGCGAAAACTGCCTGATTTTCGTAACTGACGTTAGGGAAAATCTGCGAAATCTAAGTAAATATTTCTAGGTGTAAATATGCCTTGTATTGTGGTTGAAACATCGGTAATCCACATGCTCACGGTCATTAAATAATGTTTGTCGAAGCCGTGATTAATGTAACGTTTTCAGAACACCGAATGTCTCGGTGAGTGAAACTCAGAACATAAAAATTCTACTGGATAGAACTCGCTTGAATTGAATTTTTCTGCGAAAATTTCATGATTTTCAAAACTGGATGTTAGGAAAAACTTGCGAAATCCGAATAACTACAACTAGGTGTAAATATGCCTTGTATGGTGGATGAAATTTTGGTAATCCACATGCTCACACTCATTAGGGAATGTTTGTCGAATTCGTGATGCATGAAATGTGTACCTAATACAGAGTGTCATATTGAAGGAAACGATGTAAATTATACATCTATTGTTGAGAACCCGCTCCAGGAGATTTTTACTGTAAAATCTACCTTTGTTTGGGAACTGGTGTTATGAAAACACTGCAAAATCTGAGCAAATGCCTTAAGGTGACAATATGTCTTCAATGGTTTATTAAAGATGTGTAATTCACTTCTAACAACTCAGGAGTGAATATTTGTTGAATCCATGGTGCATGTACCTTTTTCGGAACACGGAATGTTACCGTGACGGTATCTATGAAAATGGGATGTCTATTGGATCAAACATGCAGCAAGAGAATTTTTCGGCGCAAACTGCCTGATATTCGTAACTGACGTTAGGAAAAATCTGCGAAATCTAAGTAAATATTTCTAGGTGTAAATATGCCTTGTATTGTGGTTGAAACATCGGTAATCCACATGATCACGGTCATTAAATAATGTTTGTCGAAGCAGTGATTAATATAACGTTTTCGGAACACGGAATGTCTCGGTGAGTGAAACTCGGAAAATAACAATTCTACTGGATAGAACTTTCTTGAATTGAATTTTTCTGCGAACATTTCATGATTTTCGAAACTGGATGTTAGGAAAAATCTGTGAAATCAGAATAACTACTTCTAGTTGTAAATATGCCTTGTATGGTGGATGAAAGTTCAGGAATCCACATGCTCACACACATTAAAGAATGTTTGTCGAATTCGTGATGCATGTAACGTGTTCGGAATACGGAATGTCATATTGAAGGAAACAATGTAAATTACATGTCTATTGGGTAGAACTCGCTTGAAGAGAATTTTTCTGCGAAATGTGCCTCATTTTCAAATCTGCCAATAGGAGAACTCTGTGCAATCTGAGAAAATGCTTCTAAGTGTCAATATGCATTGAATGTTGAATGAGAGTCCGGTAATCCACATGTTAATAACAGTGTAGTAATTATTTTTCAAACCGTGATTCATGTAGCGCTTTTGGAAAACGGAATTTCACCGTAATGAAACAATGTAAATTACAATTCTATTGGGTAGAACGAGCTAGAATAGAATTTTTCTGCGAAAATTGCATGATTATCGAATCTGAAGTTTGGAGAAAGCTTCAAATGAGAGTAAATATTTCTAGGTGTAAATATGCCTTTATGTTGTAAGAATGTTCGTAATCCACATTTTCGCAACATATAAAAGAATCTTTTTCTAATCCGTGATGCATATACCGTTTTCGGAACGTGGAATTTCACGGTGAGTGAAACAATGTAAATTACTTCTCTATTGGGTAGAACTCGCTCCAAGAGAATTTTTCTGCGAAAAATGCTTCATTTTTGAAACTGGCGTTTGGAAAACACTGCAAAATCTGAGAAAATACTTCTAAGTATCAATATTCAATCTATTGTGATGAAAGTTCGGTAATCCACATGCTAACAAATCTGTAGTGTATAATTGTCGAATCCATTATGCATGTAGCATGTTAGGAACACGGAATTTCATGGCCAGGGAGTTTATGTAAATTACATTTCTCTTGGTTAGTAATCACTCCAAGAGATTTTTCCTGAGAAATATGCCTGAATTTCAAAACTGGTTTTAGGAAAACACTGCGAACACAGATGAATAGATTCTCGGTGTAAATATGCCTTGTAGGGTGGATGAAAGTTCGGTAATCCGCATGCTAACAACTCTGTAGTGAATATTTGTCGAATCCGAGATACATGAAGTGTGTTCGGAACACAGAATATCACGGTGAGCGAATCTATGTAAAATAAATGTCACTTGGGTAGAAAGCATTCCAAGAGCTTTTCCTGCGAATTCTGCCTCATTTTCAAAACTGGCATTAGGAAAAATTTTCGAAATATGAGAAAATGCTTCAAAGTGTCAATATGGCTTTTATCGTGGATGAAAGTTCGGTAATCCTTATGCTAACAACTCTGAAGTGAATAATTGTCGAATACTTGATGCATGTAGCTTTTTCAGAACACGGAATTTCACGATGACTGGTTTTATGTAAATTGCATGTCAAATGGGTAGAACTCGCTCCAAGAGGATTTTTCTGCGAAAACTGCATGACTTAAAAACTGACATTTGGGGAAATCTAATAAATCAGAATATAATTTCTATGTATAAATATGCATTGTAATGTGGATGAGAGTTCGGTAATACACATGTTAAGAACTCATTAAAGATTGTCGAATCTGTGATGCATGTAACGTGTTCAGAACATGGAATGTCACGGTGAGTGAAACTGGGTAAATTACATATCTTTTGGTTAGAACTCGCTCCAAGAGCATTTTCCTGACAAATCTGCCTCATTTTAAAACCTGGCATTAAAACTAACTTGTGAAATCTGAGAAGTCTTCAAAGTGTCAGTAAGCCATGTGTGGTGGTTGAAAGTGCTGTAATCAACTTGCTAACAACTCTGTAGTGAATATTTTTCGAATCCGAGATGCATGTAGCATGTTCAGAACATGGAATTTCACGGTGAGTGAATCCATCTAAATTACATGTCTATTGTTTTGAACGCGTTCCAACAGGTTATTGCCGTGGAATCTGCCTCAGTTTCGAAACTGGCGTTTGGAAAGCTCTGTGCAATCAGAGAAAATGCTTCTAAGCATCAATATGCCTTGTATTGTGATGAAAGTCCTTTAATCCACATGCAAACAACTCTGTAGTGTATTTTTGTAGAATCTTATCTGCATGAATCGTGTTCGAAACACGGATTTCACAGCGATAGAATCTATGTAATTTACATATCTATTGGGTAGAACACGCTCCCACAGTTTTTCCTTAGGAAACTGCCTAATTTTCGAAACTGCTTTTAGGAAAAAGCTGCAAACTCAGAATTAATGTTTCTAGGTGTAAATATGCCTTGTATGGTGGATGAAAGTTCTGTAATACACATGTACACAACTCATTAAAAATGTTTCTCAAATCCAATATGTATGTGGTGTGTTCGGCACACGGAATGTCACGTTGAAGGAAACTATGTAAATTACATATCTATTGGTGAGAACACGCTCCAGGAGCATTTTACTGTAAAATCTACCTCTGTTTGGAAACTGGTGTTATGAAAACACTGCAAAACCTGAGCAAAAGCTTTAAGGTGACAATATGTCTTCAATGGTTTATTAAAGATGTGTAATTCACATTCTAACAACTCAGGAGTGAATATTAGTTGAATCCATGGTGCATGTACCTGTTTCGGAACACGGAATGTGACGGTGATCGTATCTATGAAAATGGGATGTCTATTGGGTCGAACATGCAGCAAGAGAATTTTTCTGCGAAAACTGCCTGATTTTCGTAACTGACGTTAGGAAAAATCTGCGAAATCTAAGTAAATATTTCTAGGTGTAAATATGCCTTGTATTGTGGTTGAAACATCGGTAGTCCACATGCTCACGGTCATTAAATAATGTTTGCCGAAGCCGTGATTAATGTAACGTTTTCAGAACACCGAATGTCTCGGTGAGTGAAACTCGGAACATAAAAATTCTACTGGATAGAACTCGCTTGAATTGAATTTTTCTGCGAAAATTTCATGATTTTCAAAACTGGATGTTAGGAAAAACTTGCGAAATCCGAATAACTACAACTAGGTGTAAATATGCCTTGTATGGTGGATGAAATTTTGGTAATCCACATGCTCACACTCATTAGGGAATGTTTGTCGAATTCGTGATGCATGAAATGTGTACCTAATACAGAGTGTCATATTGAAGGAAACGATGTAAATTATACATCTATTGTTGAGAACCCGCTCCAGGAGATTTTTACTGTAAAATCTACCTTTGTTTGGGAACTGGTGTTATGAAAACACTGCAAAATCTGAGCAAATGCCTTAAGGTGACAATATGTCTTCAATGGTTTATTAAAGATGTGTAATTCACTTCTAACAACTCAGGAGTGAATATTTGTTGAATCCATGGTGCATGTACCTTTTTCGGAACACGGAATGTTACCGTGACGGTATCTATGAAAATGGGATGTCTATTGGATCAAACATGCAGCAAGAGAATTTTTCGGCGCAAACTGCCTGATATTCGTAACTGACGTTAGGAAAAATCTGCGAAATCTAAGTAAATATTTCTAGGTGTAAATATGCCTTGTATTGTGGTTGAAACATCGGTAATCCACATGATCACGGTCATTAAATAATGTTTGTCGAAGCAGTGATTAATATAACGTTTTCGGAACACGGAATGTCTCGGTGAGTGAAACTCGGAAAATAACAATTCTACTGGATAGAACTTTCTTGAATTGAATTTTTCTGCGAACATTTCATGATTTTCGAAACTGGATGTTAGGAAAAATCTGTGAAATCAGAATAACTACTTCTAGTTGTAAATATGCCTTGTATGGTGGATGAAAGTTCAGGAATCCACATGCTCACACACATTAAAGAATGTTTGTCGAATTCGTGATGCATGTAACGTGTTCGGAATACGGAATGTCATATTGAAGGAAACAATGTAAATTACATGTCTATTGGGTAGAACTCGCTTGAAGAGAATTTTTCTGCAAAATGTGCCTCATTTTCAAATCTGCCAATAGGAGAACTCTGTGAAATCTGAGAAAATGCTTCTAAGTGTCAATATGCATTGAATGTTGAATGAAAGTCCGGTAATCCACATGTTAATAACAGTGTAGTAATTATTTTTCAAACCGTGATTCATGTAGCGCTTTTGGAAAACGGAATTTCACCGTAATGAAACAATGTAAATTACAATTCTATTGGGTAGAACGAGCTAGAATAGAATTTTTCTGCGAAAATTGCATGATTATCGAATCTGAATTTTGGAGAAAGCTTCAAATGAGAGTAAATATTTCTAGGTGTAAATATGCCTTTATATTGGAACAAAGTTCGGTAATCCACATTTACGCAACATATTAAAGAATCTTTTTCTAATCCGTGATGCATGTAACGTGTTTGGAACGTGGAATTTCACGGTGAATGAAACAACGTAAATTACTTCTCTATTGGGTAGAACTCGCTCCAAGAGAATTTTTCTGCGATAAATGCTTCATTTTTGAAACTGGCGTTTGGAAAACACTGCAAAATCTGAGAAAATACTTCTAAGTATCAATATTCAATCTATTGTGATGAAAGTTCGGTAATCCACATGCTAACAAATCTGTAGTGTATAATTGTCGAATCCATTATGCATGTAGCATGTTCGGAACACGGAATTTCATGGCCAGGGAGTTTATGTAAATTACATTTCTCTTGGTTAGTAAACACTCCAAGAGATTTTTCCTGGAAATATGCCTGAATTTCAAAACTGGTTTTAGGAAAACACTGCGAACACAGATGAATAGATTCTCGGTGTAAATATGCCTTGTAGGGTGGATGAAAGTTCGGTAATCCGCATGCTAACAACTCTGTAGTGAATATTTGTCGAATCCGAGATACATGAAGTGTGTTCGGAACACAGAATATCACGGTGAGCGAATCTATGTAAAATAAATGTCACTTGGGTAGAAAGCATTCCAAGAGCTTTTTCTGCGAATTCTGCCTCATTTTCAAAACTGGCATTAGGAAAAATTTTCGAAATATGAGAAAATGCTTCAAAGTGTCAATATGGCTTTTATCGTGGATGAAAGTTCGGTAATCCTTATGCTAACAACTCTGAAGTGAATAATTGTCGAATACTTGATGCATGTAGCTTTTTCAGAACACGGAATTTCACGATGACTGGTTTTATGTAAATTGCATGTCAAATGGGTAGAACTCGCTCCAAGAGGATTTTTCTGCGAAAACTGCATGACTTAAAAACTGACATTTGGGGAAATCTAATAAATCAGAATATAATTTCTATGTATAAATATGCATTGTAATGTGGATGAGAGTTCGGTAATACACATGTTAAGAACTCATTAAAGATTGTCGAATCTGTGATGCATGTAACGTGTTCAGAACATGGAATGTCACGGTGAGTGAAACTGGGTAAATTACATATCTTTTGGTTAGAACTCGCTCCAAGAGCATTGTCCTGACAAATCTGCCTCATTTTCAAACCTGGCATTAAAACTAACCTGTGAAATCTGAGAAAAGTCTTCAAAGTGTCAGTAAGCCATGTGTGGTGGTTGAAAGTGCTGTAATCAACTTGCTAACAACTCTGTAGTGAATATTTTTCGAATCCGAGATGCATGTAGCATGTTCAGAACACGGAATTTCACGGTGAGTGAATCCATCTAAATTACATGTCTATTGTTTTGAACGCGTTCCAACAGGTTATTGCCGTGAAATCGGCCTAGTTTCGAAACTGGCGTTTGGAAAGCTCTGTGCAATCAGAGAAAATGCTTCTAAGCATCAATATGCCTTGTATTGTGATGAAAGTCCTTTAATCCACATGCAAACAACTCTGTAGTGTATTTTTGTCGAATCCTATCTGCATGAATCGTGTTCGAAACACGGATTTCACAGCGATAGAATCTATGTAATTTACATATCTATTGGGTAGAACACGCTCCAACAGTTTTTCCTTAGGAAACTGCCTAATTTTCGAAACTGCTTTTAGGAAAAAGCTGCAAACTCAGAATTAATGTTTCTAGGTGTAAATATGCCTTGTATGGTGGATGAAAGTTCTGTAATACACATGTACACAACTCATTAAAAATGTTTCTCAAATCCAATATGTATGTGGTGTGTTCGGCACACGGAATGTCACGTTGAAGGAAACTATGTAAATTACATATCTATTGGTGAGAACACGCTCCAGGAGCATTTTACTGTAAAATCTACCTCTGTTTGGAAACTGGTGTTATGAAAACACTGCAAAACCTGAGCAAAAGCTTTAAGGTGACAATATGTCTTCAATGGTTTATTAAAGATGTGTAATTCACATTCTAACAACTCAGGAGTGAATATTAGTTGAATCCATGGTGCATGTACCTGTTTCGGAACACGGAATGTGACGGTGATGGTATCTATGAAAATGGGATGTCTATTGGGTCGAACATGCAGCAAGAGAATTTTTCTGCGAAAACTGCCTGATTTTCGTAACTGACGTTAGGAAAAATCTGCGAAATCTAAGTAAATATTTCTAGGTGTAAATATGCCTTGTATTGTGTTTGAAACATCGGTAGTCCACATGCTCACGGTCATTAAATAATGTTTGCCGAAGCCGTGATTAATGTAACGTTTTCAGAACACCGAATGTCTCGGTGAGTGAAACTCGGAACATAAAAATTCTACTGGATAGAACTCGCTTGAATTGAATTTTTCTGCGAAAATTTCATGATTTTCAAAACTGGATGTTAGGAAAAACTTGCGAAATCTGAATAACTACAACTAGGTGTAAATATGCCTTGTATGGTGGATGAAATTTTGGTAATCCACATGCTCACACTCATTAGGGAATGTTTGTCGAATTCGTGATGCATGAAATGTGTACCTAATACAGAGTGTCATATTGAAGGAAACGATGTAAATTATACATCTATTGTTGAGAACCCGCTCCAGGAGATTTTTACTGTAAAATCTACCTTTGTTTGGGAACTGGTGTTATGAAAACACTGCAAAATCTGAGCAAATGCCTTAAGGTGACAATATGTCTTCAATGGTTTATTAAAGATGTGTAATTCACTTCTAACAACTCAGGAGTGAATATTTGTTGAATCCATGGTGCATGTACCTTTTTCGGAACACGGAATGTTACCGTGACGGTATCTATGAAAATGGGATGTCTATTGGATCAAACATGCAGCAAGAGAATTTTTCGGCGCAAACTGCCTGATATTCGTAACTGACGTTAGGAAAAATCTGCGAAATCTAAGTAAATATTTCTAGGTGTAAATATGCCTTGTATTGTGGTTGAAACATCGGTAATCCACATGATCACGGTCATTAAATAATGTTTGTCGAAGCAGTGATTAATATAACGTTTTCGGAACACGGAATGTCTCGGTGAGTGAAACTCGGAAAATAACAATTCTACTGGATAGAACTTTCTTGAATTGAATTTTTCTGCGAACATTTCATGATTTTCGAAACTGGATGTTAGGAAAAATCTGTGAAATCAGAATAACTACTTCTAGTTGTAAATATGCCTTGTATGGTGGATGAAAGTTCAGGAATCCACATGCTCACACACATTAAAGAATGTTTGTCGAATTCGTGATGCATGTAACGTGTTCGGAATACGGAATGTCATATTGAAGGAAACAATGTAAATTACATGTCTATTGGGTAGAACTCGCTTGAAGAGAATTTTTCTGCGAAATGTGCCTCATTTTCAAATCTGCCAATAGGAGAACTCTGTGAAATCTGAGAAAATGCTTCTAAGTGTCAATATGCATTGAATGTTGAATGAAAGTCCGGTAATCCACATGTTAATAACAGTGTAGTAATTATTTTTCAAACCGTGATTCATGTAGCGCTTTTGGAAAACGGAATTTCACCGTAATGAAACAATGTAAATTACAATTCTATTGGGTAGAACGAGCTAGAATAGAATTTTTCTGCGAAAATTGCATGATTATCGAATCTGAATTTTGGAGAAAGCTTCAAATGAGAGTAAATATTTCTAGGTGTAAATATGCCTTTATATTGGAACAAAGTTCGGTAATCCACATTTACGCAACATATTAAAGAATCTTTTTCTAATCCGTGATGCATGTAACGTGTTTGGAACGTGGAATTTCACGGTGAATGAAACAACGTAAATTACTTCTCTATTGGGTAGAACTCGCTCCAAGAGAATTTTTCTGCGATAAATGCTTCATTTTTGAAACTGGCGTTTGGAAAACACTGCAAAATCTGAGAAAATACTTCTAAGTATCAATATTCAATCTATTGTGATGAAAGTTCGGTAATCCACATGCTAACAAATCTGTAGTGTATAATTGTCGAATCCATTATGCATGTAGCATGTTCGGAACACGGAATTTCATGGCCAGGGAGTTTATGTAAATTACATTTCTCTTGGTTAGTAAACACTCCAAGAGATTTTTCCTGGAAATATGCCTGAATTTCAAAACTGGTTTTAGGAAAACACTGCGAACACAGATGAATAGATTCTCGGTGTAAATATGCCTTGTAGGGTGGATGAAAGTTCGGTAATCCGCATGCTAACAACTCTGTAGTGAATATTTGTCGAATCCGAGATACATGAAGTGTGTTCGGAACACAGAATATCACAGTGAGCGAATCTATGTAAAATAAATGTCACTTGGGTAGAAAGCATTCCAAGAGCTTTTTCTGCGAATTCTGCCTCATTTTCAAAACTGGCATTAGGAAAATTTTTCGAAATATGAGAAAATGCTTCAAAGTGTCAATATGGCTTTTATCGTGGATGAAAGTTCGGTAATCCTTATGCTAACAACTCTGAAGTGAATAATTGTCGAATACTTGATGCATGTAGCTTTTTCAGAACACGGAATTTCACGATGACTGGTTTTATGTAAATTGCATGTCAAATGGGTAGAACTCGCTCCAAGAGGATTTTTCTGCGAAAACTGCATGACTTAAAAACTGACATTTGGGGAAATCTAATAAATCAGAATATAATTTCTATGTATAAATATGCATTGTAATGTGGATGAGAGTTTGGTAATACACATGTTAAGAACTCATTAAAGATTGTCGAATCTGTGATGCATGTAACGTGTTCAGAACATGGAATGTCACGGTGAGTGAAACTGGGTAAATTACATATCTTTTGGTTAGAACTCGCTCCAAGAGCATTTTCCTGACAAATCTGCCTCATTTTCAAACCTGGCATTAAAACTAACCTGTGAAATCTGAGAAAAGTCTTCAAAGTGTCAGTAAGCCATGTGTGGTGGTTGAAAGTGCTGTAATCAACTTGCTAACAACTCTGTAGTGAATATTTTTCGAATCCGAGATGCATGTAGCATGTTCAGAACACGGAATTTCACGGTGAGTGAATCCATCTAAATTACATGTCTATTGTTTTGAACGCGTTCCAACAGGTTATTGCCGTGAAATCGGCCTAGTTTCGAAACTGGCGTTTGGAAAGCTCTGTGCAATCAGAGAAAATGCTTCTAAGCATCAATATGCCTTGTATTGTGATGAAAGTCCTTTAATCCACATGCAAACAACTCTGTAGTGTATTTTTGTCGAATCCTATCTGCATGAATCGTGTTCGAAACACGGATTTCACAGCGATAGAATCTATGTAATTTACATATCTATTGGGTAGAACACGCTCCCACAGTTTTTCCTTAGGAAACTGCCTAATTTTCGAAACTGCTTTTAGGAAAAAGCTGCAAACTCAGAATTAATGTTTCTAGGTGTAAATATGCCTTGTATGGTGGATGAAAGTTCTGTAATACACATGTACACAACTCATTAAAAAGGTTTCTCAAATCCAATATGTATGTGGTGTGTTCGGCACACGGAATGTCACGTTGAAGGAAACTATGTAAATTACATATCTATTGGTGAGAACACGCTCCAGGAGCATTTTACTGTAAAATCTACCTCTGTTTGGAAACTGGTGTTATGAAAACACTGCAAAACCTGAGCAAAAGCTTTAAGGTGACAATATGTCTTCAATGGTTTATTAAAGATGTGTAATTCACATTCTAACAACTCAGGAGTGAATATTAGTTGAATCCATGGTGCATGTACCTGTTTCGGAACACGGAATGTGACGGTGATGGTATCTATGAAAATGGGATGTCTATTGGGTCGAACATGCAGCAAGAGAATTTTTCTGCGAAAACTGCCTGATTTTCGTAACTGACGTTAGGAAAAATCTGCGAAATCTAAGTAAATATTTCTAGGTGTAAATATGCCTTGTATTGTGTTTGAAACATCGGTAGTCCACATGCTCACGGTCATTAAATAATGTTTGCCGAAGCCGTGATTAATGTAACGTTTTCAGAACACCGAATGTCTCGGTGAGTGAAACTCGGAACATAAAAATTCTACTGGATAGAACTCGCTTGAATTGAATTTTTCTGCGAAAATTTCATGATTTTCAAAACTGGATGTTAGGAAAAACTTGCGAAATCCGAATAACTACAACTAGGTGTAAATATGCCTTGTATGGTGGATGAAATTTTGGTAATCCACATGCTCACACTCATTAGGGAATGTTTGTCGAATTCGTGATGCATGAAATGTGTACCTAATACAGAGTGTCATATTGAAGGAAACGATGTAAATTATACATCTATTGTTGAGAACCCGCTCCAGGAGATTTTTACTGTAAAATCTACCTTTGTTTGGGAACTGGTGTTATGAAAACACTGCAAAATCTGAGCAAATGCCTTAAGGTGACAATATGTCTTCAATGGTTTATTAAAGATGTGTAATTCACTTCTAACAACTCAGGAGTGAATATTTGTTGAATCCATGGTGCATGTACCTTTTTCGGAACACGGAATGTTACCGTGACGGTATCTATGAAAATGGGATGTCTATTGGATCAAACATGCAGCAAGAGAAGTTTTCGGCGCAAACTGCCTGATATTCGTAACTGACGTTAGGAAAAATCTGCGAAATCTAAGTAAATATTTCTAGGTGTAAATATGCCTTGTATTGTGGTTGAAACATCGGTAATCCACATGATCACGGTCATTAAATAATGTTTGTCGAAGCAGTGATTAATATAACGTTTTCGGAACACGGAATGTCTCGGTGAGTGAAACTCGGAAAATAACAATTCTACTGGATAGAACTTTCTTGAATTGAATTTTTCTGCGAACATTTCATGATTTTCGAAACTGGATGTTAGGAAAAATCTGTGAAATCAGAATAACTACTTCTAGTTGTAAATATGCCTTGTATGGTGGATGAAAGTTCAGGAATCCACATGCTCACACACATTAAAGAATGTTTGTCGAATTCGTGATGCATGTAACGTGTTCGGAATACGGAATGTCATATTGAAGGAAACAATGTAAATTACATGTCTATTGGGTAGAACTCGCTTGAAGAGAATTTTTCTGCGAAATGTGCCTCATTTTCAAATCTGCCAATAGGAGATCTCTGTGAAATCTGAGAAAATGCTTCTAAGTGTCAATATGCATTGAATGTTGAATGAAAGTCCGGTAATCCACATGTTAATAACAGTGTAGTAATTATTTTTCAAACCGTGATTCATGTAGCGCTTTTGGAAAACGGAATTTCACCGTAATGAAACAATGTAAATTACAATTCTATTGGGTAGAACGAGCTAGAATAGAATTTTTCTGCGAAAATTGCATGATTATCGAATCTGAATTTTGGAGAAAGCTTCAAATGAGAGTAAATATTTCTAGGTGTAAATATGCCTTTATATTGGAACAAAGTTCGGTAATCCACATTTACGCAACATATTAAAGAATCTTTTTCTAATCCGTGATGCATGTAACGTGTTTGGAACGTGGAATTTCACGGTGAATGAAACAACGTAAATTACTTCTCTATTGGGTAGAACTCGCTCCAAGAGAATTTTTCTGCGATAAATGCTTCATTTTTGAAACTGGCGTTTGGAAAACACTGCAAAATCTGAGAAAATACTTCTAAGTATCAATATTCAATCTATTGTGATGAAAGTTCGGTAATCCACATGCTAACAAATCTGTAGTGTATAATTGTCGAATCCATTATGCATGTAGCATGTTCGGAACACGGAATTTCATGGCCAGGGAGTTTATGTAAATTACATTTCTCTTGGTTAGTAAACACTCCAAGAGATTTTTCCTGGAAATATGCCTGAATTTCAAAACTGGTTTTAGGAAAACACTGCGAACACAGATGAATAGATTCTTGGTGTAAATATGCCTTGTAGGGTGGATGAAAGTTCGGTAATCCGCATGCTAACAACTCTGTAGTGAATATTTGTCGAATCCGAGATACATGAAGTGTGTTCGGAACACAGAATATCACAGTGAGCGAATCTATGTAAAATAAATGTCACTTGGGTAGAAAGCATTCCAAGAGCTTTTTCTGCGAATTCTGCCTCATTTTCAAAACTGGCATTAGGAAAAATTTTCGAAATATGAGAAAATGCTTCAAAGTGTCAATATGGCTTTTATCGTGGATGAAAGTTCGGTAATCCTTATGCTAACAACTCTGAAGTGAATAATTGTCGAATACTTGATGCATGTAGCTTTTTCAGAACACGGAATTTCACGATGACTGGTTTTATGTAAATTGCATGTCAAATGGGTAGAACTCGCTCCAAGAGGATTTTTCTGCGAAAACTGCATGACTTAAAAACTGACATTTGGGGAAATCTAATAAATCAGAATATAATTTCTATGTATAAATATGCATTGTAATGTGGATGAGAGTTCGGTAATACACATGTTAAGAACTCATTAAAGATTGTCGAATCTGTGATGCATGTAACGTGTTCAGAACATGGAATGTCACGGTGAGTGAAACTGGGTAAATTACATATCTTTTGGTTAGAACTCGCTCCAAGAGCATTTTCCTGACAAATCTGCCTCATTTTCAAACCTGGCATTAAAACTAACCTGTGAAATCTGAGAAAAGTCTTCAAAGTGTCAGTAAGCCATGTGTGGTGGTTGAAAGTGCTGTAATCAACTTGCTAACAACTCTGTAGTGAATATTTTTCGAATCCGAGATGCATGTAGCATGTTCAGAACACGGAATTTCACGGTGAGTGAATCCATCTAAATTACATGTCTATTGTTTTGAACGCGTTCCAACAGGTTATTGCCGTGAAATCGGCCTAGTTTCGAAACTGGCGTTTGGAAAGCTCTGTGCAATCAGAGAAAATGCTTCTAAGCATCAATATGCCTTGTATTGTGATGAAAGTCCTTTAATCCACATGCAAACAACTCTGTAGTGTATTTTTGTCGAATCCTATCTGCATGAATCGTGTTCGAAACACGGATTTCACAGCGATAGAATCTATGTAATTTACATATCTATTGGGTAGAACACGCTCCCACAGTTTTTCCTTAGGAAACTGCCTAATTTTCGAAACTGCTTTTAGGAAAAAGCTGCAAACTCAGAATTAATGTTTCTAGGTGTAAATATGCCTTGTATGGTGGATGAAAGTTCTGTAATACACATGTACACAACTCATTAAAAAGGTTTCTCAAATCCAATATGTATGTGGTGTGTTCGGCACACGGAATGTCACGTTGAAGGAAACTATGTAAATTACATATCTATTGGTGAGAACACGCTCCAGGAGCATTTTACTGTAAAATCTACCTCTGTTTGGAAACTGGTGTTATGAAAACACTGCAAAACCTGAGCAAAAGCTTTAAGGTGACAATATGTCTTCAATGGTTTATTAAAGATGTGTAATTCACATTCTAACAACTCAGGAGTGAATATTAGTTGAATCCATGGTGCATGTACCTGTTTCGGAACACGGAATGTGACGGTGATGGTATCTATGAAAATGGGATGTCTATTGGGTCGAACATGCAGCAAGAGAATTTTTCTGCGAAAACTGCCTGATTTTCGTAACTGACGTTAGGAAAAATCTGCGAAATCTAAGTAAATATTTCTAGGTGTAAATATGCCTTGTATTGTGTTTGAAACATCGGTAGTCCACATGCTCACGGTCATTAAATAATGTTTGCCGAAGCCGTGATTAATGTAACGTTTTCAGAACACCGAATGTCTCGGTGAGTGAAACTCGGAACATAAAAATTCTACTGGATAGAACTCGCTTGAATTGAATTTTTCTGCGAAAATTTCATGATTTTCAAAACTGGATGTTAGGAAAAACTTGCGAAATCCGAATAACTACAACTAGGTGTAAATATGCCTTGTATGGTGGATGAAATTTTGGTAATCCACATGCTCACACTCATTAGGGAATGTTTGTCGAATTCGTGATGCATGAAATGTGTACCTAATACAGAGTGTCATATTGAAGGAAACGATGTAAATTATACATCTATTGTTGAGAACCCGCTCCAGGAGATTTTTACTGTAAAATCTACCTTTGTTTGGGAACTGGTGTTATGAAAACACTGCAAAATCTGAGCAAATGCCTTAAGGTGACAATATGTCTTCAATGGTTTATTAAAGATGTGTAATTCACTTCTAACAACTCAGGAGTGAATATTTGTTGAATCCATGGTGCATGTACCTTTTTCGGAACACGGAATGTTACCGTGACGGTATCTATGAAAATGGGATGTCTATTGGATCAAACATGCAGCAAGAGAAGTTTTCGGCGCAAACTGCCTGATATTCGTAACTGACGTTAGGAAAAATCTGCGAAATCTAAGTAAATATTTCTAGGTGTAAATATGCCTTGTATTGTGGTTGAAACATCGGTAATCCACATGATCACGGTCATTAAATAATGTTTGTCGAAGCAGTGATTAATATAACGTTTTCGGAACACGGAATGTCTCGGTGAGTGAAACTCGGAAAATAACAATTCTACTGGATAGAACTTTCTTGAATTGAATTTTTCTGCGAACATTTCATGATTTTCGAAACTGGATGTTAGGAAAAATCTGTGAAATCAGAATAACTACTTCTAGTTGTAAATATGCCTTGTATGGTGGATGAAAGTTCAGGAATCCACATGCTCACACACATTAAAGAATGTTTGTCGAATTCGTGATGCATGTAACGTGTTCGGAATACGGAATGTCATATTGAAGGAAACAATGTAAATTACATGTCTATTGGGTAGAACTCGCTTGAAGAGAATTTTTCTGCGAAATGTGCCTCATTTTCAAATCTGCCAATAGGAGAACTCTGTGAAATCTGAGAAAATGCTTCTAAGTGTCAATATGCATTGAATGTTGAATGAAAGTCCGGTAATCCACATGTTAATAACAGTGTAGTAATTATTTTTCAAACCGTGATTCATGTAGCGCTTTTGGAAAACGGAATTTCACCGTAATGAAACAATGTAAATTACAATTCTATTGGGTAGAACGAGCTAGAATAGAATTTTTCTGCGAAAATTGCATGATTATCGAATCTGAATTTTGGAGAAAGCTTCAAATGAGAGTAAATATTTCTAGGTGTAAATATGCCTTTATATTGGAACAAAGTTCGGTAATCCACATTTACGCAACATATTAAAGAATCTTTTTCTAATCCGTGATGCATGTAACGTGTTTGGAACGTGGAATTTCACGGTGAATGAAACAACGTAAATTACTTCTCTATTGGGTAGAACTCGCTCCAAGAGAATTTTTCTGCGAAAAATGCTTCATTTTTGAAACTGGCGTTTGGAAAACACTGCAAAATCTGAGAAAATACTTCTAAGTATCAATATTCAATCTATTGTGATGAAAGTTCGGTAATCCACATGCTAACAAATCTGTAGTGTATAATTGTCGAATCCATTATGCATGTAGCATGTTCGGAACACGGAATTTCATGGCCAGGGAGTTTATGTAAATTACATTTCTCTTGGTTAGTAAACACTCCAAGAGATTTTTCCTGGAAATATGCCTGAATTTCAAAACTGGTTTTAGGAAAACACTGCGAACACAGATGAATAGATTCTCGGTGTAAATATGCCTTGTAGGGTGGATGAAAGTTCGGTAATCCGCATGCTAACAACTCTGTAGTGAATATTTGTCGAATCCGAGATACATGAAGTGTGTTCGGAACACAGAATATCACAGTGAGCGAATCTATGTAAAATAAATGTCACTTGGGTAGAAAGCATTCCAAGAGCTTTTTCTGCGAATTCTGCCTCATTTTCAAAACTGGCATTAGGAAAAATTTTCGAAATATGAGAAAATGCTTCAAAGTGTCAATATGGCTTTTATCGTGGATGAAAGTTCGGTAATCCTTATGCTAACAACTCTGAAGTGAATAATTGTCGAATACTTGATGCATGTAGCTTTTTCAGAACACGGAATTTCACGATGACTGGTTTTATGTAAATTGCATGTCAAATGGGTAGAACTCGCTCCAAGAGGATTTTTCTGCGAAAACTGCATGACTTAAAAACTGACATTTGGGGAAATCTAATAAATCAGAATATAATTTCTATGTATAAATATGCATTGTAATGTGGATGAGAGTTCGGTAATACACATGTTAAGAACTCATTAAAGATTGTCGAATCTGTGATGCATGTAACGTGTTCAGAACATGGAATGTCACGGTGAGTGAAACTGGGTAAATTACATATCTTTTGGTTAGAACTCGCTCCAAGAGCATTTTCCTGACAAATCTGCCTCATTTTCAAACCTGGCATTAAAACTAACCTGTGAAATCTGAGAAAAGTCTTCAAAGTGTCAGTAAGCCATGTGTGGTGGTTGAAAGTGCTGTAATCAACTTGCTAACAACTCTGTAGTGAATATTTTTCGAATCCGAGATGCATGTAGCATGTTCAGAACACGGAATTTCACGGTGAGTGAATCCATCTAAATTACATGTCTATTGTTTTGAACGCGTTCCAACAGGTTATTGCCGTGAAATCGGCCTAGTTTCGAAACTGGCGTTTGGAAAGCTCTGTGCAATCAGAGAAAATGCTTCTAAGCATCAATATGCCTTGTATTGTGATGAAAGTCCTTTAATCCACATGCAAACAACTCTGTAGTGTATTTTTGTCGAATCCTATCTGCATGAATCGTGTTCGAAACACGGATTTCACAGCGATAGAATCTATGTAATTTACATATCTATTGGGTAGAACACGCTCCAACAGTTTTTCCTTAGGAAACTGCCTAATTTTCGAAACTGCTTTTAGGAAAAAGCTGCAAACTCAGAATTAATGTTTCTAGGTGTAAATATGCCTTGTATGGTGGATGAAAGTTCTGTAATACACATGTACACAACTCATTAAAAATGTTTCTCAAATCCAATATGTATGTGGTTTGTTCGGCACACGGAATGTCACATTGAAGGAAACTATGTAAATTACATATCTATTGGTGAGAACACGCTCCAGGAGCATTTTACTGTAAAATCTACCTCTGTTTGGAAACTGGTGTTATGAAAACACTGCAAAACCTGAGCAAAAGCTTTAAGGTGACAATATGTCTTCAATGGTTTATTAAAGATGTGTAATTCACATTCTAACAACTCAGGAGTGAATATTAGTTGAATCCATGGTGCATGTACCTGTTTCGGAACACGGAATGTGACGGTGATGGTATCTATGAAAATGGGATGTCTATTGGGTCGAACATGCAGCAAGAGAATTTTTCTGCGAAAACTGCCTGATTTTCGTAACTGACGTTAGGAAAAATCTGCGAAATCTAAGTAAATATTTCTAGGTGTAAATATGCCTTGTATTGTGGTTGAAACATCGGTAGTCCACATGCTCACGGTCATTAAATAATGTTTGCCGAAGCCGTGATTAATGTAACGTTTTCAGAACACCGAATGTCTCGGTGAGTGAAACTCGGAACATAAAAATTCTACTGGATAGAACTCGCTTGAATTGAATTTTTCTGCGAAAATTTCATGATTTTCAAAACTGGATGTTAGGAAAAACTTGCGAAATCCGAATAACTACAACTAGGTGTAAATATGCCTTGTATGGTGGATGAAATTTTGGTAATCCACATGCTCACACTCATTAGGGAATGTTTGTCGAATTCGTGATGCATGAAATGTGTACCTAATACAGAGTGTCATATTGAAGGAAACGATGTAAATTATACATCTATTGTTGAGAACCCGCTCCAGGAGATTTTTACTGTAAAATCTACCTTTGTTTGGGAACTGGTGTTATGAAAACACTGCAAAATCTGAGCAAATGCCTTAAGGTGACAATATGTCTTCAATGGTTTATTAAAGATGTGTAATTCACTTCTAACAACTCAGGAGTGAATATTTGTTGAATCCATGGTGCATGTACCTTTTTCGGAACACGGAATGTTACCGTGACGGTATCTATGAAAATGGGATGTCTATTGGATCAAACATGCAGCAAGAGAATTTTTCGGCGCAAACTGCCTGATATTCGTAACTGACGTTAGGAAAAATCTGCGAAATCTAAGTAAATATTTCTAGGTGTAAATATGCCTTGTATTGTGGTTGAAACATCGGTAATCCACATGATCACGGTCATTAAATAATGTTTGTCGAAGCAGTGATTAATATAACGTTTTCGGAACACGGAATGTCTCGGTGAGTGAAACTCGGAAAATAACAATTCTACTGGATAGAACTTTCTTGAATTGAATTTTTCTGCGAACATTTCATGATTTTCGAAACTGGATGTTAGGAAAAATCTGTGAAATCAGAATAACTACTTCTAGTTGTAAATATGCCTTGTATGGTGGATGAAAGTTCAGGAATCCACATGCTCACACACATTAAAGAATGTTTGTCGAATTCGTGATGCATGTAACGTGTTCGGAATACGGAATGTCATATTGAAGGAAACAATGTAAATTACATGTCTATTGGGTAGAACTCGCTTGAAGAGAATTTTTCTGCGAAATGTGCCTCATTTTCAAATCTGCCAATAGGAGAACTCTGTGAAATCTGAGAAAATGCTTCTAAGTGTCAATATGCATTGAATGTTGAATGAAAGTCCGGTAATCCACATGTTAATAACAGTGTAGTAATTATTTTTCAAACCGTGATTCATGTAGCGCTTTTGGAAAACGGAATTTCACCGTAATGAAACAATGTAAATTACAATTCTATTGGGTAGAACGAGCTAGAATAGAATTTTTCTGCGAAAATTGCATGATTATCGAATCTGAATTTTGGAGAAAGCTTCAAATGAGAGTAAATATTTCTAGGTGTAAATATGCCTTTATATTGGAACAAAGTTCGGTAATCCACATTTACGCAACATATTAAAGAATCTTTTTCTAATCCGTGATGCATGTAACGTGTTTGGAACGTGGAATTTCACGGTGAATGAAACAACGTAAATTACTTCTCTATTGGGTAGAACTCGCTCCAAGAGAATTTTTCTGCGAAAAATGCTTCATTTTTGAAACTGGCGTTTGGAAAACACTGCAAAATCTGAGAAAATACTTCTAAGTATCAATATTCAATCTATTGTGATGAAAGTTCGGTAATCCACATGCTAACAAATCTGTAGTGTATAATTGTCGAATCCATTATGCATGTAGCATGTTCGGAACACGGAATTTCATGGCCAGGGAGTTTATGTAAATTACATTTCTCTTGGTTAGTAAACACTCCAAGAGATTTTTCCTGGAAATATGCCTGAATTTCAAAACTGGTTTTAGGAAAACACTGCGAACACAGATGAATAGATTCTCGGTGTAAATATGCCTTGTAGGGTGGATGAAAGTTCGGTAATCCGCATGCTAACAACTCTGTAGTGAATGTTTGTCGAATCCGAGATACATGAAGTGTGTTCGGAACACAGAATATCACAGTGAGCGAATCTATGTAAAATAAATGTCACTTGGGTAGAAAGCATTCCAAGAGCTTTTTCTGCGAATTCTGCCTCATTTTCAAAACTGGCATTAGGAAAAATTTTCGAAATATGAGAAAATGCTTCAAAGTGTCAATATGGCTTTTATCGTGGATGAAAGTTCGGTAATCCTTATGCTAACAACTCTGAAGTGAATAATTGTCGAATACTTGATGCATGTAGCTTTTTCAGAACACGGAATTTCACGATGACTGGTTTTATGTAAATTGCATGTCAAATGGGTAGAACTCGCTCCAAGAGGATTTTTCTGCGAAAACTGCATGACTTAAAAACTGACATTTGGGGAAATCTAATAAATCAGAATATAATTTCTATGTATAAATATGCATTGTAATGTGGATGAGAGTTCGGTAATACACATGTTAAGAACTCATTAAAGATTGTCGAATCTGTGATGCATGTAACGTGTTCAGAACATGGAATGTCACGGTGAGTGAAACTGGGTAAATTACATATCTTTTGGTTAGAACTCGCTCCAAGAGCATTTTCCTGACAAATCTGCCTCATTTTCAAACCTGGCATTAAAACTAACCTGTGAAATCTGAGAAAAGTCTTCAAAGTGTCAGTAAGCCATGTGTGGTGGTTGAAAGTGCTGTAATCAACTTGCTAACAACTCTGTAGTGAATATTTTTCGAATCCGAGATGCATGTAGCATGTTCAGAACACGGAATTTCACGGTGAGTGAATCCATCTAAATTACATGTCTATTGTTTTGAACGCGTTCCAACAGGTTATTGCCATGAAATCGGCCTAGTTTCGAAACTGGCGTTTGGAAAGCTCTGTGCAATCAGAGAAAATGCTTCTAAGCATCAATATGCCTTGTATTGTGATGAAAGTCCTTTAATCCACATGCAAACAACTCTGTAGTGTATTTTTGTCGAATCCTATCTGCATGAATCGTGTTCGAAACACGGATTTCACAGCGATAGAATCTATGTAATTTACATATCTATTGGGTAGAACACGCTCCAACAGTTTTTCCTTAGGAAACTGCCTAATTTTCGAAACTGCTTTTAGGAAAAAGCTGCAAACTCAGAATTAATGTTTCTAGGTGTAAATATGCCTTGTATGGTGGATGAAAGTTCTGTAATACACATGTACACAACTCATTAAAAATGTTTCTCAAATCCAATATGTATGTGGTGTGTTCGGCACACGGAATGTCACGTTGAAGGAAACTATGTAAATTACATATCTATTGGTGAGAACACGCTCCAGGAGCATTTTACTGTAAAATCTACCTCTGTTTGGAAACTGGTGTTATGAAAACACTGCAAAACCTGAGCAAAAGCTTTAAGGTGACAATATGTCTTCAATGGTTTATTAAAGATGTGTAATTCACATTCTAACAACTCAGGAGTGAATATTAGTTGAATCCATGGTGCATGTACCTGTTTCGGAACACGGAATGTGACGGTGATCGTATCTATGAAAATGGGATGTCTATTGGGTCGAACATGCAGCAAGAGAATTTTTCTGCGAAAACTGCCTGATTTTCGTAACTGACGTTAGGAAAAATCTGCGAAATCTAAGTAAATATTTCTAGGTGTAAATATGCCTTGTATTGTGGTTGAAACATCGGTAGTCCACATGCTCACGGTCATTAAATAATGTTTGCCGAAGCCGTGATTAATGTAACGTTTTCAGAACACCGAATGTCTCGGTGAGTGAAACTCGGAACATAAAAATTCTACTGGATAGAACTCGCTTGAATTGAATTTTTCTGCGAAAATTTCATGATTTTCAAAACTGGATGTTAGGAAAAACTTGCGAAATCCGAATAACTACAACTAGGTGTAAATATGCCTTGTATGGTGGATGAAATTTTGGTAATCCACATGCTCACACTCATTAGGGAATGTTTGTCGAATTCGTGATGCATGAAATGTGTACCTAATACAGAGTGTCATATTGAAGGAAACGATGTAAATTATACATCTATTGTTGAGAACCCGCTCCAGGAGATTTTTACTGTAAAATCTACCTTTGTTTGGGAACTGGTGTTATGAAAACACTGCAAAATCTGAGCAAATGCCTTAAGGTGACAATATGTCTTCAATGGTTTATTAAAGATGTGTAATTCACTTCTAACAACTCAGGAGTGAATATTTGTTGAATCCATGGTGCATGTACCTTTTTCGGAACACGGAATGTTACCGTGACGGTATCTATGAAAATGGGATGTCTATTGGATCAAACATGCAGCAAGAGAATTTTTCGGCGCAAACTGCCTGATATTCGTAACTGACGTTAGGAAAAATCTGCGAAATCTAAGTAAATATTTCTAGGTGTAAATATGCCTTGTATTGTGGTTGAAACATCGGTAATCCACATGATCACGGTCATTAAATAATGTTTGTCGAAGCAGTGATTAATATAACGTTTTCGGAACACGGAATGTCTCGGTGAGTGAAACTCGGAAAATAACAATTCTACTGGATAGAACTTTCTTGAATTGAATTTTTCTGCGAACATTTCATGATTTTCGAAACTGGATGTTAGGAAAAATCTGTGAAATCAGAATAACTACTTCTAGTTGTAAATATGCCTTGTATGGTGGATGAAAGTTCAGGAATCCACATGCTCACACACATTAAAGAATGTTTGTCGAATTCGTGATGCATGTAACGTGTTCGGAATACGGAATGTCATATTGAAGGAAACAATGTAAATTACATGTCTATTGGGTAGAACTCGCTTGAAGAGAATTTTTCTGCGAAATGTGCCTCATTTTCAAATCTGCCAATAGGAGAACTCTGTGAAATCTGAGAAAATGCTTCTAAGTGTCAATATGCATTGAATGTTGAATGAAAGTCCGGTAATCCACATGTTAATAACAGTGTAGTAATTATTTTTCAAACCGTGATTCATGTAGCGCTTTTGGAAAACGGAATTTCACCGTAATGAAACAATGTAAATTACAATTCTATTGGGTAGAACGAGCTAGAATAGAATTTTTCTGCGAAAATTGCATGATTATCGAATCTGAAGTTTGGAGAAAGCTTCAAATGAGAGTAAATATTTCTAGGTGTAAATATGCCTTTATATTGGAACAAAGTTCGGTAATCCACATTTACGCAACATATTAAAGAATCTTTTTCTAATCCGTGATGCATGTAACGTGTTTGGAACGTGGAATTTCACGGTGAATGAAACAACGTAAATTACTTCTCTATTGGGTAGAACTCGCTCCAAGAGAATTTTTCTGCGATAAATGCTTCATTTTTGAAACTGGCGTTTGGAAAACACTGCAAAATCTGAGAAAATACTTCTAAGTATCAATATTCAATCTATTGTGATGAAAGTTTGGTAATCCACATGCTAACAAATCTGTAGTGTATAATTGTCGAATCCATTATGCATGTAGCATGTTCGGAACACGGAATTTCATGGCCAGGGAGTTTATGTAAATTACATTTCTCTTGGTTAGTAAACACTCCAAGAGATTTTTCCTGGAAATATGCCTGAATTTCAAAACTGGTTTTAGGAAAACACTGCGAACACAGATGAATAGATTCTCGGTGTAAATATGCCTTGTAGGGTGGATGAAAGTTCGGTAATCCGCATGCTAACAACTCTGTAGTGAATGTTTGTCGAATCCGAGATACATGAAGTGTGTTCGGAACACAGAATATCACAGTGAGCGAATCTATGTAAAATAAATGTCACTTGGGTAGAAAGCATTCCAAGAGCTTTTTCTGCGAATTCTGCCTCATTTTCAAAACTGGCATTAGGAAAAATTTTCGAAATATGAGAAAATGCTTCAAAGTGTCAATATGGCTTTTATCGTGGATGAAAGTTCGGTAATCCTTATGCTAACAACTCTGAAGTGAATAATTGTCGAATACTTGATGCATGTAGCTTTTTCAGAACACGGAATTTCACGATGACTGGTTTTATGTAAATTGCATGTCAAATGGGTAGAACTCGCTCCAAGAGGATTTTTCTGCGAAAACTGCATGACTTAAAAACTGACATTTGGGGAAATCTAATAAATCAGAATATAATTTCTATGTATAAATATGCATTGTAATGTGGATGAGAGTTCGGTAATACACATGTTAAGAACTCATTAAAGATTGTCGAATCTGTGATGCATGTAACGTGTTCAGAACATGGAATGTCACGGTGAGTGAAACTGGGTAAATTACATATCTTTTGGTTAGAACTCGCTCCAAGAGCATTTTCCTGACAAATCTGCCTCATTTTCAAACCTGGCATTAAAACTAACCTGTGAAATCTGAGAAAAGTCTTCAAAGTGTCAGTAAGCCATGTGTGGTGGTTGAAAGTGCTGTAATCAACTTGCTAACAACTCTGTAGTGAATATTTTTCGAATCCGAGATGCATGTAGCATGTTCAGAACACGGAATTTCACGGTGAGTGAATCCATCTAAATTACATGTCTATTGTTTTGAACGCGTTCCAACAGGTTATTGCCGTGAAATCGGCCTAGTTTCGAAACTGGCGTTTGGAAAGCTCTGTGCAATCAGAGAAAATGCTTCTAAGCATCAATATGCCTTGTATTGTGATGAAAGTCCTTTAATCCACATGCAAACAACTCTGTAGTGTATTTTTGTCGAATCCTATCTGCATGAATCGTGTTCGAAACACGGATTTCACAGCGATAGAATCTATGTAATTTACATATCTATTGGGTAGAACACGCTCCAACAGTTTTTCCTTAGGAAACTGCCTAATTTTCGAAACTGCTTTTAGGAAAAAGCTGCAAACTCAGAATTAAAGTTTCTAGGTGTAAATATGCCTTGTATGGTGGATGAAAGTTCTGTAATACACATGTACACAACTCATTAAAAATGTTTCTCAAATCCAATATGTATGTGGTGTGTTCGGCACACGGAATGTCACGTTGAAGGAAACTATGTAAATTACATATCTATTGGTGAGAACACGCTCCAGGAGCATTTTACTGTAAAATCTACCTCTGTTTGGAAACTGGTGTTATGAAAACACTGCAAAACCTGAGCAAAAGCTTTAAGGTGACAATATGTCTTCAATGGTTTATTAAAGATGTGTAATTCACATTCTAACAACTCAGGAGTGAATATTAGTTGAATCCATGGTGCATGTACCTGTTTCGGAACACGGAATGTGACGGTGATCGTATCTATGAAAATGGGATGTCTATTGGGTCGAACATGCAGCAAGAGAATTTTTCTGCGAAAACTGCCTGATTTTCGTAACTGACGTTAGGAAAAATCTGCGAAATCTAAGTAAATATTTCTAGGTGTAAATATGCCTTGTATTGTGGTTGAAACATCGGTAGTCCACATGCTCACGGTCATTAAATAATGTTTGCCGAAGCCGTGATTAATGTAACGTTTTCAGAACACCGAATGTCTCGGTGAGTGAAACTCGGAACATAAAAATTCTACTGGATAGAACTCGCTTGAATTGAATTTTTCTGCGAAAATTTCATGATTTTCAAAACTGGATGTTAGGAAAAACTTGCGAAATCCGAATAACTACAACTAGGTGTAAATATGCCTTGTATGGTGGATGAAATTTTGGTAATCCACATGCTCACACTCATTAGGGAATGTTTGTCGAATTCGTGATGCATGAAATGTGTACCTAATACAGAGTGTCATATTGAAGGAAACGATGTAAATTATACATCTATTGTTGAGAACCCGCTCCAGGAGATTTTTACTGTAAAATCTACCTTTGTTTGGGAACTGGTGTTATGAAAACACTGCAAAATCTGAGCAAATGCCTTAAGGTGACAATATGTCTTCAATGGTTTATTAAAGATGTGTAATTCACTTCTAACAACTCAGGAGTGAATATTTGTTGAATCCATGGTGCATGTACCTTTTTCGGAACACGGAATGTTACCGTGACGGTATCTATGAAAATGGGATGTCTATTGGATCAAACATGCAGCAAGAGAATTTTTCGGCGCAAACTGCCTGATATTCGTAACTGACGTTAGGAAAAATCTGCGAAATCTAAGTAAATATTTCTAGGTGTAAATATGCCTTGTATTGTGGTTGAAACATCGGTAATCCACATGATCACGGTCATTAAATAATGTTTGTCGAAGCAGTGATTAATATAACGTTTTCGGAACACGGAATGTCTCGGTGAGTGAAACTCGGAAAATAACAATTCTACTGGATAGAACTTTCTTGAATTGAATTTTTCTGCGAACATTTCATGATTTTCGAAACTGGATGTTAGGAAAAATCTGTGAAATCAGAATAACTACTTCTAGTTGTAAATATGCCTTGTATGGTGGATGAAAGTTCAGGAATCCACATGCTCACACACATTAAAGAATGTTTGTCGAATTCGTGATGCATGTAACGTGTTCGGAATACGGAATGTCATATTGAAGGAAACAATGTAAATTACATGTCTATTGGGTAGAACTCGCTTGAAGAGAATTTTTCTGCGAAATGTGCCTCATTTTCAAATCTGCCAATAGGAGAACTCTGTGAAATCTGAGAAAATGCTTCTAAGTGTCAATATGCATTGAATGTTGAATGAAAGTCCGGTAATCCACATGTTAATAACAGTGTAGTAATTATTTTTCAAACCGTGATTCATGTAGCGCTTTTGGAAAACGGAATTTCACCGTAATGAAACAATGTAAATTACAATTCTATTGGGTAGAACGAGCTAGAATAGAATTTTTCTGCGAAAATTGCATGATTATCGAATCTGAATTTTGGAGAAAGCTTCAAATGAGAGTAAATATTTCTAGGTGTAAATATGCCTTTATATTGGAACAAAGTTCGGTAATCCACATTTACGCAACATATTAAAGAATCTTTTTCTAATCCGTGATGCATGTAACGTGTTTGGAACGTGGAATTTCACGGTGAATGAAACAACGTAAATTACTTCTCTATTGGGTAGAACTCGCTCCAAGAGAATTTTTCTGCGATAAATGCTTCATTTTTGAAACTGGCGTTTGGAAAACACTGCAAAATCTGAGAAAATACTTCTAAGTATCAATATTCAATCTATTGTGATGAAAGTTCGGTAATCCACATGCTAACAAATCTGTAGTGTATAATTGTCGAATCCATTATGCATGTAGCATGTTCGGAACACGGAATTTCATGGCCAGGGAGTTTATGTAAATTACATTTCTCTTGGTTAGTAAACACTCCAAGAGATTTTTCCTGGAAATATGCCTGAATTTCAAAACTGGTTTTAGGAAAACACTGCGAACACAGATGAATAGATTCTCGGTGTAAATATGCCTTGTAGGGTGGATGAAAGTTCGGTAATCCGCATGCTAACAACTCTGTAGTGAATATTTGTCGAATCCGAGATACATGAAGTGTGTTCGGAACACAGAATATCACGGTGAGCGAATCTATGTAAAATAAATGTCACTTGGGTAGAAAGCATTCCAAGAGCTTTTTCTGCGAATTCTGCCTCATTTTCAAAACTGGCATTAGGAAAAATTTTCGAAATATGAGAAAATGCTTCAAAGTGTCAATATGGCTTTTATCGTGGATGAAAGTTCGGTAATCCTTATGCTAACAACTCTGAAGTGAATAATTGTCGAATACTTGATGCATGTAGCTTTTTCAGAACACGGAATTTCACGATGACTGGTTTTATGTAAATTGCATGTCAAATGGGTAGAACTCGCTCCAAGAGGATTTTTCTGCGAAAACTGCATGACTTAAAAACTGACATTTGGGGAAATCTAATAAATCAGAATATAATTTCTATGTATAAATATGCATTGTAATGTGGATGAGAGTTCGGTAATACACATGTTAAGAACTCATTAAAGATTGTCGAATCTGTGATGCATGTAACGTGTTCAGAACATGGAATGTCACGGTGAGTGAAACTGGGTAAATTACATATCTTTTGGTTAGAACTCGCTCCAAGAGCATTTTCCTGACAAATCTGCCTCATTTTCAAACCTGGCATTAAAACTAACCTGTGAAATCTGAGAAAAGTCTTCAAAGTGTCAGTAAGCCATGTGTGGTGGTTGAAAGTGCTGTAATCAACTTGCTAACAACTCTGTAGTGAATATTTTTCGAATCCGAGATGCATGTAGCATGTTCAGAACACGGAATTTCACGGTGAGTGAATCCATCTAAATTACATGTCTATTGTTTTGAACGCGTTCCAACAGGTTATTGCCGTGAAATCGGCCTAGTTTCGAAACTGGCGTTTGGAAAGCTCTGTGCAATCAGAGAAAATGCTTCTAAGCATCAATATGCCTTGTATTGTGATGAAAGTCCTTTAATCCACATGCAAACAACTCTGTAGTGTAATTTTGTCGAATCCTATCTGCATGAATCGTGTTCGAAACACGGATTTCACAGCGATAGAATCTATGTAATTTACATATCTATTGGGTAGAACACGCTCCAAAAGTTTTTCCTTAGGAAACTGCCTAATTTTCGAAACTGCTTTTAGGAAAAAGCTGCAAACTCAGAATTAATGTTTCTAGGTGTAAATATGCCTTGTATGGTGGATGAAAGTTCTGTAATACACATGTACACAACTCATTAAAAATGTTTCTCAAATCCAATATGTATGTGGTGTGTTCGGCACACGGAATGTCACGTTGAAGGAAACTATGTAAATTACATATCTATTGGTGAGAACACGCTCCAGGAGCATTTTACTGTAAAATCTACCTCTGTTTGGAAACTGGTGTTATGAAAACACTGCAAAACCTGAGCAAAAGCTTTAAGGTGACAATATGTCTTCAATGGTTTATTAAAGATGTGTAATTCACATTCTAACAACTCAGGAGTGAATATTAGTTGAATCCATGGTGCATGTACCTGTTTCGGAACACGGAATGTGACGGTGATGGTATCTATGAAAATGGGATGTCTATTGGGTCGAACATGCAGCAAGAGAATTTTTCTGCGAAAACTGCCTGATTTTCGTAACTGACGTTAGGAAAAATCTGCGAAATCTAAGTAAATATTTCTAGGTGTAAATATGCCTTGTATTGTGGTTGAAACATCGGTAGTCCACATGCTCACGGTCATTAAATAATGTTTGCCGAAGCCGTGATTAATGTAACGTTTTCAGAACACCGAATGTCTCGGTGAGTGAAACTCGGAACATAAAAATTCTACTGGATAGAACTCGCTTGAATTGAATTTTTCTGCGAAAATTTCATGATTTTCAAAACTGGATGTTAGGAAAAACTTGCGAAATCCGAATAACTACAACTAGGTGTAAATATGCCTTGTATGGTGGATGAAATTTTGGTAATCCACATGCTCACACTCATTAGGGAATGTTTGTCGAATTCGTGATGCATGAAATGTGTACCTAATACAGAGTGTCATATTGAAGGAAACGATGTAAATTATACATCTATTGTTGAGAACCCGCTCCAGGAGATTTTTACTGTAAAATCTACCTTTGTTTGGGAACTGGTGTTATGAAAACACTGCAAAATCTGAGCAAATGCCTTAAGGTGACAATATGTCTTCAATGGTTTATTAAAGATGTGTAATTCACTTCTAACAACTCAGGAGTGAATATTTGTTGAATCCATGGTGCATGTACCTTTTTCGGAACACGGAATGTTACCGTGACGGTATCTATGAAAATGGGATGTCTATTGGATCAAACATGCAGCAAGAGAATTTTTCGGCGCAAACTGCCTGATATTCGTAACTGACGTTAGGAAAAATCTGCGAAATCTAAGTAAATATTTCTAGGTGTAAATATGCCTTGTATTGTGGTTGAAACATCGGTAATCCACATGATCACGGTCATTAAATAATGTTTGTCGAAGCAGTGATTAATATAACGTTTTCGGAACACGGAATGTCTCGGTGAGTGAAACTCGGAAAATAACAATTCTACTGGATAGAACTTTCTTGAATTGAATTTTTCTGCGAAAATTTCATGATTTTCGAAACTGGATGTTAGGAAAAATCTGTGAAATCAGAATAACTACTTCTAGTTGTAAATATGCCTTGTATGGTGGATGAAAGTTCAGGAATCCACATGCTCACACACATTAAAGAATGTTTGTCGAATTCGTGATGCATGTAACGTGTTCGGAATACGGAATGTCATATTGAAGGAAACAATGTAAATTACATGTCTATTGGGTAGAACTCGCTTGAAGAGAATTTTTCTGCGAAATGTGCCTCATTTTCAAATCTGCCAATAGGAGAACTCTGTGAAATCTGAGAAAATGCTTCTAAGTGTCAATATGCATTGAATGTTGAATGAAAGTCCGGTAATCCACATGTTAATAACAGTGTAGTAATTATTTTTCAAACCGTGATTCATGTAGCGCTTTTGGAAAACGGAATTTCACCGTAATGAAACAATGTAAATTACAATTCTATTGGGTAGAACGAGCTAGAATAGAATTTTTCTGCGAAAATTGCATGATTATCGAATCTGAATTTTGGAGAAAGCTTCAAATGAGAGTAAATATTTCTAGGTGTAAATATGCCTTTATATTGGAACAAAGTTCGGTAATCCACATTTACGCAACATATTAAAGAATCTTTTTCTAATCCGTGATGCATGTAACGTGTTTGGAACGTGGAATTTCACGGTGAATGAAACAACGTAAATTACTTCTCTATTGGTTAGAACTCACTCCAAGAGAATTTTTCTGCGATAAATGCTTCATTTTTGAAACTGGCGTTTGGAAAACACTGCAAAATCTGAGAAAATACTTCTAAGTATCAATATTCAATCTATTGTGATGAAAGTTCGGTAATCCACATGCTAACAAATCTGTAGTGTATAATTGTCGAATCCATTATGCATGTAGCATGTTCGGAACACGGAATTTCATGGCCAGGGAGTTTATGTAAATTACATTTCTCTTGGTTAGTAAACACTCCAAGAGATTTTTCCTGGAAATATGCCTGAATTTCAAAACTGGTTTTAGGAAAACACTGCGAACACAGATGAATAGATTCTCGGTGTAAATATGCCTTGTAGGGTGGATGAAAGTTCGGTAATCCGCATGCTAACAACTCTGTAGTGAATATTTGTCGAATCCGAGATACATGAAGTGTGTTCGGATCACAGAATATCACGGTGAGCGAATCTATGTAAAATAAATGTCACTTGGGTAGAAAGCATTCCAAGAGCTTTTTCTGCGAATTCTGCCTCATTTTCAAAACTGGCATTAGGAAAAATTTTCGAAATATGAGAAAATGCTTCAAAGTGTCAATATGGCTTTTATCGTGGATGAAAGTTCGGTAATCCTTATGCTAACAACTCTGAAGTGAATAATTGTCGAATACTTGATGCATGTAGCTTTTTCAGAACACGGAATTTCACGATGACTGGTTTTATGTAAATTGCATGTCAAATGGGTAGAACTCGCTCCAAGAGGATTTTTCTGCGAAAACTGCATGACTTAAAAACTGACATTTGGGGAAATCTAATAAATCAGAATATAATTTCTATGTATAAATATGCATTGTAATGTGGATGAGAGTTCGGTAATACACATGTTAAGAACTCATTAAAGATTGTCGAATCTGTGATGCATGTAACGTGTTCAGAACATGGAATGTCACGGTGAGTGAAACTGGGTAAATTACATATCTTTTGGTTAGAACTCGCTCCAAGAGCATTTTCCTGACAAATCTGCCTCATTTTCAAACCTGGCATTAAAACTAACCTGTGAAATCTGAGAAAAGTCTTCAAAGTGTCAGTAAGCCATGTGTGGTGGTTGAAAGTGCTGTAATCAACTTGCTAACAACTCTGTAGTGAATATTTTTCGAATCCGAGATGCATGTAGCATGTTCAGAACACGGAATTTCACGGTGAGTGAATCCATCTAAATTACATGTCTATTGTTTTGAACGCGTTCCAACAGGTTATTGCCGTGAAATCGGCCTAGTTTCGAAACTGGCGTTTGGAAAGCTCTGTGCAATCAGAGAAAATGCTTCTAAGCATCAATATGCCTTGTATTGTGATGAAAGTCCTTTAATCCACATGCAAACAACTCTGTAGTGTATTTTTGTCGAATCCTATCTGCATGAATCGTGTTCGAAACACGGATTTCACAGCGATAGAATCTATGTAATTTACATATCTATTGGGTAGAACACGCTCCAACAGTTTTTCCTTAGGAAACTGCCTAATTTTCGAAACTGCTTTTAGGAAAAAGCTGCAAACTCAGAATTAATGTTTCTAGGTGTAAATATGCCTTGTATGGTGGATGAAAGTTCTGTAATACACATGTACACAACTCATTAAAAATGTTTCTCAAATCCAATATGTATGTGGTGTGTTCGGCACACGGAATGTCACGTTGAAGGAAACTATGTAAATTACATATCTATTGGTGAGAACCCGCTCCAGGAGCATTTTACTGTAAAATCTACCTCTGTTTGGAAACTGGTGTTATGAAAACACTGCAAAACCTGAGCAAAAGCTTTAAGGTGACAATATGTCTTCAATGGTTTATTAAAGATGTGTAATTCACATTCTAACAACTCAGGAGTGAATATTAGTTGAATCCATGGTGCATGTACCTGTTTCGGAACACGGAATTTGACGGTGATGGTATCTATGAAAATGGGATGTCTATTGGGTCGAACATGCAGCAAGAGAATTTTTCTGCGAAAACTGCCTGATTTTCGTAACTGACGTTAGGAAAAATCTGCGAAATCTAAGTAAATATTTCTAGGTGTAAATATGCCTTGTATTGTGGTTGAAACATCGGTAGTCCACATGCTCACGGTCATTAAATAATGTTTGCCGAAGCCGTGATTAATGTAACGTTTTCAGAACACCGAATGTCTCGGTGAGTGAAACTCGGAACATAAAAATTCTACTGGATAGAACTCGCTTGAATTGAATTTTTCTGCGAAAATTTCATGATTTTCAAAACTGGATGTTAGGAAAAACTTGCGAAATCCGAATAACTACAACTAGGTGTAAATATGCCTTGTATGGTGGATGAAATTTTGGTAATCCACATGCTCACACTCATTAGGGAATGTTTGTCGAATTCGTGATGCATGAAATGTGTACCTAATACAGAGTGTCATATTGAAGGAAACGATGTAAATTATACATCTATTGTTGAGAACCCGCTCCAGGAGATTTTTACTGTAAAATCTACCTTTGTTTGGGAACTGGTGTTATGAAAACACTGCAAAATCTGAGCAAATGCCTTAAGGTGACAATATGTCTTCAATGGTTTATTAAAGATGTGTAATTCACTTCTAACAACTCAGGAGTGAATATTTGTTGAATCCATGGTGCATGTACCTTTTTCGGAACACGGAATGTTACCGTGATGGTATCTATGAAAATGGGATGTCTATTGGATCAAACATGCAGCAAGAGAATTTTTCGGCGCAAACTGCCTGATATTCGTAACTGACGTTAGGAAAAATCTGCGAAATCTAAGTAAATATTTCTAGGTGTAAATATGCCTTGTATTGTGGTTGAAACATCGGTAATCCACATGATCACGGTCATTAAATAATGTTTGTCGAAGCAGTGATTAATATAACGTTTTCGGAACACGGAATGTCTCGGTGAGTGAAACTCGGAAAATAACAATTCTACTGGATAGAACTTTCTTGAATTGAATTTTTCTGCGAACATTTCATGATTTTCGAAACTGGATGTTAGGAAAAATCTGTGAAATCAGAATAACTACTTCTAGTTGTAAATATGCCTTGTATGGTGGATGAAAGTTCAGGAATCCACATGCTCACACACATTAAAGAATGTTTGTCGAATTCGTGATGCATGTAACGTGTTCGGAATACGGAATGTCATATTGAAGGAAACAATGTAAATTACATGTCTATTGGGTAGAACTCGCTTGAAGAGAATTTTTCTGCGAAATGTGCCTCATTTTCAAATCTGCCAATAGGAGAACTCTGTGAAATCTGAGAAAATGCTTCTAAGTGTCAATATGCATTGAATGTTGAATGAAAGTCCGGTAATCCACATGTTAATAACAGTGTAGTAATTATTTTTCAAACCGTGATTCATGTAGCGCTTTTGGAAAACGGAATTTCACCGTAATGAAACAATGTAAATTACAATTCTATTGGGTAGAACGAGCTAGAATAGAATTTTTCTGCGAAAATTGCATGATTATCGAATCTGAATTTTGGAGAAAGCTTCAAATGAGAGTAAATATTTCTAGGTGTAAATATGCCTTTATATTGGAACAAAGTTCGGTAATCCACATTTACGCAACATATTAAAGAATCTTTTTCTAATCCGTGATGCATGTAACGTGTTTGGAACGTGGAATTTCACGGTGAATGAAACAACGTAAATTACTTCTCTATTGGGTAGAACTCGCTCCAAGAGAATTTTTCTGCGATAAATGCTTCATTTTTGAAACTGGCGTTTGGAAAACACTGCAAAATCTGAGAAAATACTTCTAAGTATCAATATTCAATCTATTGTGATGAAAGTTCGGTAATCCACATGCTAACAAATCTGTAGTGTATAATTGTCGAATCCATTATGCATGTAGCATGTTCGGAACACGGAATTTCATGGCCAGGGAGTTTATGTAAATTACATTTCTCTTGGTTAGTAAACACTCCAAGAGATTTTTCCTGGAAATATGCCTGAATTTCAAAACTGGTTTTAGGAAAACACTGCGAACACAGATGAATAGATTCTCGGTGTAAATATGCCTTGTAGGGTGGATGAAAGTTCGGTAATCCGCATGCTAACAACTCTGTAGTGAATATTTGTCGAATCCGAGATACATGAAGTGTGTTCGGAACACAGAATATCACGGTGAGCGAATCTATGTAAAATAAATGTCACTTGGGTAGAAAGCATTCCAAGAGCTTTTTCTGCGAATTCTGCCTCATTTTCAAAACTGGCATTAGGAAAAATTTTCGAAATATGAGAAAATGCTTCAAAGTGTCAATATGGCTTTTATCGTGGATGAAAGTTCGGTAATCCTTATGCTAACAACTCTGAAGTGAATAATTGTCGAATACTTGATGCATGTAGCTTTTTCAGAACACGGAATTTCACGATGACTGGTTTTATGTAAATTGCATGTCAAATGGGTAGAACTCGCTCCAAGAGGATTTTTCTGCGAAAACTGCATGACTTAAAAACTGACATTTGGGGAAATCTAATAAATCAGAATATAATTTCTATGTATAAATATGCATTGTAATGTGGATGAGAGTTCGGTAATACACATGTTAAGAACTCATTAAAGATTGTCGAATCTGTGATGCATGTAACGTGTTCAGAACATGGAATGTCACGGTGAGTGAAACTGGGTAAATTACATATCTTTTGGTTAGAACTCGCTCCAAGAGCATTTTCCTGACAAATCTGCCTCATTTTCAAACCTGGCATTAAAACTAACCTGTGAAATCTGAGAAAAGTCTTCAAAGTGTCAGTAAGCCATGTGTGGTGGTTGAAAGTGCTGTAATCAACTTGCTAACAACTCTGTAGTGAATATTTTTCGAATCCGAGATGCATGTAGCATGTTCAGAACACGGAATTTCACGGTGAGTGAATCCATCTAAATTACATGTCTATTGTTTTGAACGCGTTCCAACAGGTTATTGCCGTGAAATCGGCCTAGTTTCGAAACTGGCGTTTGGAAAGCTCTGTGCAATCAGAGAAAATGCTTCTAAGCATCAATATGCCTTGTATTGTGATGAAAGTCCTTTAATCCACATGCAAACAACTCTGTAGTGTATTTTTGTCGAATCCTATCTGCATGAATCGTGTTCGAAACACGGATTTCACAGCGATAGAATCTATGTAATTTACATATCTATTGGGTAGAACACGCTCCAACAGTTTTTCCTTAGGAAACTGCCTAATTTTCGAAACTGCTTTTAGGAAAAAGCTGCAAACTCAGAATTAATGTTTCTAGGTGTAAATATGCCTTGTATGGTGGATGAAAGTTCTGTAATACACATGTACACAACTCATTAAAAATGTTTCTCAAATCCAATATGTATGTGGTTTGTTCGGCACACGGAATGTCACGTTGAAGGAAACTATGTAAATTACATATCTATTGGTGAGAACCCGCTCCAGGAGCATTTTACTGTAAAATCTACCTCTGTTTGGAAACTGGTGTTATGAAAACACTGCAAAACCTGAGCAAAAGCTTTAAGGTGACAATATGTCTTCAATGGTTTATTAAAGATGTGTAATTCACATTCTAACAACTCAGGAGTGAATATTAGTTGAATCCATGGTGCATGTACCTGTTTCGGAACACGGAATTTGACGGTGATGGTATCTATGAAAATGGGATGTCTATTGGGTCGAACATGCAGCAAGAGAATTTTTCTGCGAAAACTGCCTGATTTTCGTAACTGACGTTAGGAAAAATCTGCGAAATCTAAGTAAATATTTCTAGGTGTAAATATGCCTTGTATTGTGGTTGAAACATCGGTAGTCCACATGCTCACGGTCATTAAATAATGTTTGCCGAAGCCGTGATTAATGTAACGTTTTCAGAACACCGAATGTCTCGGTGAGTGAAACTCGGAACATAAAAATTCTACCTGATAGAACTCGCTTGAATTGAATTTTTCTGCGAAAATTTCATGATTTTCAAAACTGGATGTTAGGAAAAACTTGCGAAATCCGAATAACTACAACTAGGTGTAAATATGCCTTGTATGGTGGATGAAATTTTGGTAATCCACATGCTCACACTCATTAGGGAATGTTTGTCGAATTCGTGATGCATGAAATGTGTACCTATTACAGAGTGTCATATTGAAGGAAACGATGTAAATTATACATCTATTGTTGAGAACCCGCTCCAGGAGATTTTTACTGTAAAATCTACCTTTGTTTGGGAACTGGTGTTATGAAAACACTGCAAAATCTGAGCAAATGCCTTAAGGTGACAATATGTCTTCAATGGTTTATTAAAGATGTGTAATTCACTTCTAACAACTCAGGAGTGAATATTTGTTGAATCCATGGTGCATGTACCTTTTTCGGAACACGGAATGTTACCGTGATGGTATCTATGAAAATGGGATGTCTATTGGATCAAACATGCAGCAAGAGAATTTTTCGGCGCAAACTGCCTGATATTCGTAACTGACGTTAGGAAAAATCTGCGAAATCTAAGTAAATATTTCTAGGTGTAAATATGCCTTGTATTGTGGTTGAAACATCGGTAATCCACATGATCACGGTCATTAAATAATGTTTGTCGAAGCAGTGATTAATATAACGTTTTCGGAACACGGAATGTCTCGGTGAGTGAAACTCGGAAAATAACAATTCTACTGGATAGAACTTTCTTGAATTGAATTTTTCTGCGAACATTTCATGATTTTCGAAACTGGATGTTAGGAAAAATCTGTGAAATCAGAATAACTACTTCTAGTTGTAAATATGCCTTGTATGGTGGATGAAAGTTCAGGAATCCACATGCTCACACACATTAAAGAATGTTTGTCGAATTCGTGATGCATGTAACGTGTTCGGAATACGGAATGTCATGTTGAAGGAAACAATGTAAATTACATGTCTATTGGGTAGAACTCGCTTGAAGAGAATTTTTCTGCGAAATGTGCCTCATTTTCAAATCTGCCAATAGGAGAACTCTGTGAAATCTGAGAAAATGCTTCTAAGTGTCAATATGCATTGAATGTTGAATGAAAGTCCGGTAATCCACATGTTAATAACAGTGTAGTAATTATTTTTCAAACCGTGATTCATGTAGCGCTTTTGGAAAACAGAATTTCACCGTAATGAAACAATGTAAATTACAATTCTATTGGGTAGAACGAGCTAGAATAGAATTTTTCTGCGAAAATTGCATGATTATCGAATCTGAATTTTGGAGAAAGCTTCAAATGAGAGTAAATATTTCTAGGTGTAAATATGCCTTTATATTGGAACAAAGTTCAGTAATCCACATTTACGCAACATATTAAAGAATCTTTTTCTAATCCGTGATGCATGTAACGTGTTTGGAACGTGGAATTTCACGGTGAATGAAACAACGTAAATTACTTCTCTATTGGGTAGAACTCGCTCCAAGAGAATTTTTCTGCGATAAATGCTTCATTTTTGAAACTGGCGTTTGGAAAACACTGCAAAATCTGAGAAAATACTTCTAAGTATCAATATTCAATCTATTGTGATGAAAGTTCGGTAATCCACATGCTAACAAATCTGTAGTGTATAATTGTCGAATCCATTATGCATGTAGCATGTTCGGAACACGGAATTTCATGGCCAGGGAGTTTATGTAAATTACATTTCTCTTGGTTAGTAAACACTCCAAGAGATTTTTCCTGGAAATATGCCTGAATTTCAAAACTGGTTTTAGGAAAACACTGCGAACACAGATGAATAGATTCTCGGTGTAAATATGCCTTGTAGGGTGGATGAAAGTTCGGTAATCCGCATGCTAACAACTCTGTAGTGAATATTTGTCGAATCCGAGATACATGAAGTGTGTTCGGAACACAGAATATCACGGTGAGCGAATCTATGTAAAATAAATGTCACTTGGGTAGAAAGCATTCCAAGAGCTTTTTCTGCGAATTCTGCCTCATTTTCAAAACTGGCATTAGGAAAAATTTTCGAAATATGAGAAAATGCTTCAAAGTGTCAATATGGCTTTTATCGTGGATGAAAGTTCGGTAATCCTTATGCTAACAACTCTGAAGTGAATAATTGTCGAATACTTGATGCATGTAGCTTTTTCAGAACACGGAATTTCACGATGACTGGTTTTATGTAAATTGCATGTCAAATGGGTAGAACTCGCTCCAAGAGGATTTTTCTGCGAAAACTGCATGACTTAAAAACTGACATTTGGGGAAATCTAATAAATCAGAATATAATTTCTATGTATAAATATGCATTGTAATGTGGATGAGAGTTCGGTAATACACATGTTAAGAACTCATTAAAGATTGTCGAATCTGTGATGCATGTAACGTGTTCAGAACATGGAATGTCACGGTGAGTGAAACTGGGTAAATTACATATCTTTTGGTTAGAACTCGCTCCAAGAGCATTTTCCTGACAAATCTGCCTCATTTTCAAACCTGGCATTAAAACTAACCTGTGAAATCTGAGAAAAGTCTTCAAAGTGTCAGTAAGCCATGTGTGGTGGTTGAAAGTGCTGTAATCAACTTGCTAACAACTCTGTAGTGAATATTTTTCGAATCCGAGATGCATGTAGCATGTTCAGAACACGGAATTTCACGGTGAGTGAATCCATCTAAATTACATGTCTATTGTTTTGAACGCGTTCCAACAGGTTATTGCCGTGAAATCGGCCTAGTTTCGAAACTGGCGTTTGGAAAGCTCTGTGCAATCAGAGAAAATGCTTCTAAGCATCAATATGCCTTGTATTGTGATGAAAGTCCTTTAATCCACATGCAAACAACTCTGTAGTGTATTTTTGTCGAATCCTATCTGCATGAATCGTGTTCGAAACACGGATTTCACAGCGATAGAATCTATGTAATTTACATATCTATTGGGTAGAACACGCTCCAACAGTTTTTCCTTAGGAAACTGCCTAATTTTCGAAACTGCTTTTAGGAAAAAGCTGCAAACTCAGAATTAATGTTTCTAGGTGTAAATATGCCTTGTATGGTGGATGAAAGTTCTGTAATACACATGTACACAACTCATTAAAAATGTTTCTCAAATCCAATATGTATGTGGTGTGTTCGGCACACGGAATGTCACGTTGAAGGAAACTATGTAAATTACATATCTATTGGTGAGAACCCGCTCCAGGAGCATTTTACTGTAAAATCTACCTCTGTTTGGAAACTGGTGTTATGAAAACACTGCAAAACCTGAGCAAAAGCTTTAAGGTGACAATATGTCTTCAATGGTTTATTAAAGATGTGTAATTCACATTCTAACAACTCAGGAGTGAATATTAGTTGAATCCATGGTGCATGTACCTGTTTCGGAACACGGAATTTGACGGTGATGGTATCTATGAAAATGGGATGTCTATTGGGTCGAACATGCAGCAAGAGAATTTTTCTGCGAAAACTGCCTGATTTTCGTAACTGACGTTAGGAAAAATCTGCGAAATCTAAGTAAATATTTCTAGGTGTAAATATGCCTTGTATTGTGGTTGAAACATCGGTAGTCCACATGCTCACGGTCATTAAATAATGTTTGCCGAAGCCGTGATTAATGTAACGTTTTCAGAACACCGAATGTCTCGGTGAGTGAAACTCGGAACATAAAAATTCTACCTGATAGAACTCGCTTGAATTGAATTTTTCTGCGAAAATTTCATGATTTTCAAAACTGGATGTTAGGAAAAACTTGCGAAATCCGAATAACTACAACTAGGTGTAAATATGCCTTGTATGGTGGATGAAATTTTGGTAATCCACATGCTCACACTCATTAGGGAATGTTTGTCGAATTCGTGATGCATGAAATGTGTACCTAATACAGAGTGTCATATTGAAGGAAACGATGTAAATTATACATCTATTGTTGAGAACCCGCTCCAGGAGATTTTTACTGTAAAATCTACCTTTGTTTGGGAACTGGTGTTATGAAAACACTGCAAAATCTGAGCAAATGCCTTAAGGTGACAATATGTCTTCAATGGTTTATTAAAGATGTGTAATTCACTTCTAACAACTCAGGAGTGAATATTTGTTGAATCCATGGTGCATGTACCTTTTTCGGAACACGGAATGTTACCGTGATGGTATCTATGAAAATGGGATGTCTATTGGATCAAACATGCAGCAAGAGAATTTTTCGGCGCAAACTGCCTGATATTTGTAACTGACGTTAGGAAAAATCTGCGAAATCTAAGTAAATATTTCTAGGTGTAAATATGCCTTGTATTGTGGTTGAAACATCGGTAATCCACATGATCACGGTCATTAAATAATGTTTGTCGAAGCAGTGATTAATATAACGTTTTCGGAACACGGAATGTCTCGGTGAGTGAAACTCGGAAAATAACAATTCTACTGGATAGAACTTTCTTGAATTGAATTTTTCTGCGAACATTTCATGATTTTCGAAACTGGATGTTAGGAAAAATCTGTGAAATCAGAATAACTACTTCTAGTTGTAAATATGCCTTGTATGGTGGATGAAAGTTCAGGAATCCACATGCTCACACACATTAAAGAATGTTTGTCGAATTCGTGATGCATGTAACGTGTTCGGAATACGGAATGTCATATTGAAGGAAACAATGTAAATTACATGTCTATTGGGTAGAACTCGCTTGAAGAGAATTTTTCTGCGAAATGTGCCTCATTTTCAAATCTGCCAATAGGAGAACTCTGTGAAATCTGAGAAAATGCTTCTAAGTGTCAATATGCATTGAATGTTGAATGAAAGTCCGGTAATCCACATGTTAATAACAGTGTAGTAATTATTTTTCAAACCGTGATTCATGTAGCGCTTTTGGAAAACAGAATTTCACCGTAATGAAACAATGTAAATTACAATTCTATTGGGTAGAACGAGCTAGAATAGAATTTTTCTGCGAAAATTGCATGATTATCGAATCTGAAGTTTGGAGAAAGCTTCAAATGAGAGTAAATATTTCTAGGTGTAAATATGCCTTTATATTGGAACAAAGTTCGGTAATCCACATTTACGCAACATATTAAAGAATCTTTTTCTAATCCGTGATGCATGTAACGTGTTTGGAACGTGGAATTTCACGGTGAATGAAACAACGTAAATTACTTCTCTATTGGGTAGAACTCGCTCCAAGAGAATTTTTCTGTGATAAATGCTTCATTTTTGAAACTGGCGTTTGGAAAACACTGCAAAATCTGAGAAAATACTTCTAAGTATCAATATTCAATCTATTGTGATGAAAGTTCGGTAATCCACATGCTAACAAATCTGTAGTGTATAATTGTCGAATCCATTATGCATGTAGCATGTTCGGAACACGGAATTTCATGGCCAGGGAGTTTATGTAAATTACATTTCTCTTGGTTAGTAAACACTCCAAGAGATTTTTCCTGGAAATATGCCTGAATTTCAAAACTGGTTTTAGGAAAACACTGCGAACACAGATGAATAGATTCTCGGTGTAAATATGCCTTGTAGGGTGGATGAAAGTTCGGTAATCCGCATGCTAACAACTCTGTAGTGAATATTTGTCGAATCCGAGATACATGAAGTGTGTTCGGAACACAGAATATCACGGTGAGCGAATCTATGTAAAATAAATGTCACTTGGGTAGAAAGCATTCCAAGAGCTTTTTCTGCGAATTCTGCCTCATTTTCAAAACTGGCATTAGGAAAAATTTTCGAAATATGAGAAAATGCTTCAAAGTGTCAATATGGCTTTTATCGTGGATGAAAGTTCGGTAATCCTTATGCTAACAACTCTGAAGTGAATAATTGTCGAATACTTGATGCATGTAGCTTTTTCAGAACACGGAATTTCACGATGACTGGTTTTATGTAAATTGCATGTCAAATGGGTAGAACTCGCTCCAAGAGGATTTTTCTGCGAAAACTGCATGACTTAAAAACTGACATTTGGGGAAATCTAATAAATCAGAATATAATTTCTATGTATAAATATGCATTGTAATGTGGATGAGAGTTCGGTAATACACATGTTAAGAACTCATTAAAGATTGTCGAATCTGTGATGCATGTAACGTGTTCAGAACATGGAATGTCACGGTGAGTGAAACTGGGTAAATTACATATCTTTTGGTTAGAACTCGCTCCAAGAGCATTTTCCTGCCAAATCTGCCTCATTTTCAAACCTGGCATTAAAACTAACCTGTGAAATCTGAGAAAAGTCTTCAAAGTGTCAGTAAGCCATGTGTGGTGGTTGAAAGTGCTGTAATCAACTTGCTAACAACTCTGTAGTGAATATTTTTCGAATCCGAGATGCATGTAGCATGTTCAGAACACGGAATTTCACGGTGAGTGACTCCATCTAAATTACATGTCTATTGTTTTGAACGCGTTCCAACAGGTTATTGCCGTGAAATCTGCCTAGTTTCGAAACTGGCGTTTGGAAAGCTCTGTGCAATCAGAGAAAATGCTTCTAAGCATCAATATGCCTTGTATTGTGATGAAAGTCCTTTAATCCACATGCAAACAACACTGTAGTGTATTTTTGTCGAATCCTATCTGCATGAATCGTGTTCGAAACACGGATTTCACAGCGATAGAATCTATGTAATTTACATATCTATTGGGTAGAACACGCTCCAAAAGTTTTTCCTTAGGAAACTGCCTAATTTTCGAAACTGCTTTTAGGAAAAAGCTGCAAACTCAGAATTAATGTTTCTAGGTGTAAATATGCCTTGTATGGTGGATGAAAGTTCTGTAATACACATGTACACAACTCATTAAAAATGTTTCTCAAATCCAATATGTATGTGGTGTGTTCGGCACACGGAATGTCACGTTGAAGGAAACTATGTAAATTACATATCTATTGGTGAGAACCCGCTCCAGGAGCATTTTACTGTAAAATCTACCTCTGTTTGGAAACTGGTGTTATGAAAACACTGCAAAACCTGAGCAAAAGCTTTAAGGCGACAATATGTCTTCAATGGTTTATTAAAGATGTGTAATTCACATTCTAACAACTCAGGAGTGAATATTAGTTGAATCCATGGTGCATGTACCTGTTTCGGAACACGGAATGTGACGGTGATGGTATCTATGAAAATGGGATGTCTATTGGGTCGAACATGCAGCAAGAGAATTTTTCTGCGAAAACTGCCTGATTTTCGTAACTGACGTTAGGAAAAATCTGCGAAATCTAAGTAAATATTTCTAGGTGTAAATATGCCTTGTATTGTGTTTGAAACATCGGTAGTCCACATGCTCACGGTCATTAAATAATGTTTGCCGAAGCCGTGATTAATGTAACGTTTTCAGAACACCGAATGTCTCGGTGAGTGAAACTCGGAACATAAAAATTCTACTGGATAGAACTCGCTTGAATTGAATTTTTCTGCGAAAATTTCATGATTTTCAAAACTGGATGTTAGGAAAAACTTGCGAAATCCGAATAACTACAACTAGGTGTAAATATGCCTTGTATGGTGGATGAAATTTTGGTAATCCACATGCTCACACTCATTAGGGAATGTTTGTCGAATTCGTGATGCATGAAATGTGTACCTAATACAGAGTGTCATATTGAAGGAAACGATGTAAATTATACATCTATTGTTGAGAACCCGCTCCAGGAGATTTTTACTGTAAAATCTACCTTTGTTTGGGAACTGGTGTTATGAAAACACTGCAAAATCTGAGCAAATGCCTTAAGGTGACAATATGTCTTCAATGGTTTATTAAAGATGTGTAATTCACTTCTAACAACTCAGGAGTGAATATTTGTTGAATCCATGGTGCATGTACCTTTTTCGGAACACGGAATGTTACCGTGACGGTATCTATGAAAATGGGATGTCTATTGGATCAAACATGCAGCAAGAGAATTTTTCGGCGCAAACTGCCTGATATTCGTAACTGACGTTAGGAAAAATCTGCGAAATCTAAGTAAATATTTCTAGGTGTAAATATGCCTTGTATTGTGGTTGAAACATCGGTAATCCACATGATCACGGTCATTAAATAATGTTTGTCGAAGCAGTGATTAATATAACGTTTTCGGAACACGGAATGTCTCGGTGAGTGAAACTCGGAAAATAACAATTCTACTGGATAGAACTTTCTTGAATTGAATTTTTCTGCGAACATTTCATGATTTTCGAAACTGGATGTTAGGAAAAATCTGTGAAATCAGAATAACTACTTCTAGTTGTAAATATGCCTTGTATGGTGGATGAAAGTTCAGGAATCCACATGCTCACACACATTAAAGAATGTTTGTCGAATTCGTGATGCATGTAACGTGTTCGGAATACGGAATGTCATGTTGAAGGAAACAATGTAAATTACATGTCTATTGGGTAGAACTCGCTTGAAGAGAATTTTTCTGCGAAATGTGCCTCATTTTCTAATCTGCCAATAGGAGAACTCTGTGAAATCTGAGAAAATGCTTCTAAGTGTCAATATGCATTGAATGTTGAATGAAAGTCCGGTAATCCACATGTTAATAACAGTGTAGTAATTATTTTTCAAACCGTGATTCATGTAGCGCTTTTGGAAAACGGAATTTCACCGTAATGAAACAATGTAAATTACAATTCTATTGGGTAGAACGAGCTAGAATAGAATTTTTCTGCGAAAATTGCATGATTATCGAATCTGAATTTTGGAGAAAGCTTCAAATGAGAGTAAATATTTCTAGGTGTAAATATGCCTTTATATTGGAACAAAGTTCGGTAATCCACATTTACGCAACATATTAAAGAATCTTTTTCTAATCCGTGATGCATGTAACGTGTTTGGAACGTGGAATTTCACGGTGAATGAAACAACGTAAATTACTTCTCTATTGGGTAGAACTCGCTCCAAGAGAATTTTTCTGCGATAAATGCTTCATTTTTGAAACTGGCGTTTGGAAAACACTGCAAAATCTGAGAAAATACTTCTAAGTATCAATATTCAATCTATTGTGATGAAAGTTCGGTAATCCACATGCTAACAAATCTGTAGTGTATAATTGTCGAATCCATTATGCATGTAGCATGTTCGGAACACGGAATTTCATGGCCAGGGAGTTTATGTAAATTACATTTCTCTTGGTTAGTAAACACTCCAAGAGATTTTTCCTGGAAATATGCCTGAATTTCAAAACTGGTTTTAGGAAAACACTGCGAACACAGATGAATAGATTCTCGGTGTAAATATGCCTTGTAGGGTGGATGAAAGTTCGGTAATCCGCATGCTAACAACTCTGTAGTGAATATTTGTCGAATCCGAGATACATGAAGTGTGTTCGGAACACAGAATATCACGGTGAGCGAATCTATGTAAAATAAATGTCACTTGGGTAGAAAGCATTCCAAGAGCTTTTTCTGCGAATTCTGCCTCATTTTCAAAACTGGAATTAGGAAAAATTTTCGAAATATGAGAAAATGCTTCAAAGTGTCAATATGGCTTTTATCGTGGATGAAAGTTCGGTAATCCTTATGCTAACAACTCTGAAGTGAATAATTGTCGAATACTTGATGCATGTAGCTTTTTCAGAACACGGAATTTCACGATGACTGGTTTTATGTAAATTGCATGTCAAATGGGTAGAACTCGCTCCAAGAGGATTTTTCTGCGAAAACTGCATGACTTAAAAACTGACATTTGGGGAAATCTAATAAATCAGAATATAATTTCTATGTATAAATATGCATTGTAATGTGGATGAGAGTTCGGTAATACACATGTTAAGAACTCATTAAAGATTGTCGAATCTGTGATGCATGTAACGTGTTCAGAACATGGAATGTCACGGTGAGTGAAACTGGGTAAATTACATATCTTTTGGTTAGAACTCGCTCCAAGAGCATTTTCCTGACAAATCTGCCTCATTTTCAAACCTGGCATTAAAACTAACCTGTGAAATCTGAGAAAAGTCTTCAAAGTGTCAGTAAGCCATGTGTGGTGGTTGAAAGTGCTGTAATCAACTTGCTAACAACTCTGTAGTGAATATTTTTCGAATCCGAGATGCATGTAGCATGTTCAGAACACGGAATTTCACGGTGAGTGAATCCATCTAAATTACATGTCTATTGTTTTGAACGCGTTCCAACAGGTTATTGCCGTGAAATCGGCCTAGTTTCGAAACTGGCGTTTGGAAAGCTCTGTGCAATCAGAGAAAATGCTTCTAAGCATCAATATGCCTTGTATTGTGATGAAAGTCCTTTAATCCACATGCAAACAACTCTGTAGTGTATTTTTGTCGAATCCTACCTGCATGAATCGTGTTCGAAACACGGATTTCACAGCGATAGAATCTATGTAATTTACATATCTATTGGGTAGAACACGCTCCAACAGTTTTTCCTTAGGAAACTGCCTAATTTTCGAAACTGCTTTTAGGAAAAAGCTGCAAACTCAGAATTAATGTTTCTAGGTGTAAATATGCCTTGTATGGTGGATGAAAGTTCTGTAATACACATGTACACAACTCATTAAAAATGTTTCTCAAATCCAATATGTATGTGGTGTGTTCGGCACACGGAATGTCACGTTGAAGGAAACTAAGTAAATTACATATCTATTGGTGAGAACCCGCTCCAGGAGCATTTTACTGTAAAATCTACCTCTGTTTGGAAACTGGTGTTATGAAAACACTGCAAAACCTGAGCAAAAGCTTTAAGGTGACAATATGTCTTCAATGGTTTATTAAAGATGTGTAATTCACATTCTAACAACTCAGGAGTGAATATTAGTTGAATCCATGGTGCATGTACCTGTTTCGGAACACGGAATGTGACGGTGATGGTATCTATGAAAATGGGATGTCTATTGGGTCGAACATGCAGCAAGAGAATTTTTCTGCGAAAACTGCCTGATTTTCGTAACTGACGTTAGGAAAAATCTGCGAAATCTAAGTAAATATTTCTAGGTGTAAATATGCCTTGTATTGTGGTTGAAACATCGGTAGTCCACATGCTCACGGTCATTAAATAATGTTTGCCGAAGCCGTGATTAATGTAACGTTTTCAGAACACCGAATGTCTCGGTGAGTGAAACTCGGAACATAAAAATTCTACTGGATAGAACTCGCTTGAATTGAATTTTTCTGCGAAAATTTCATGATTTTCAAAACTGGATGTTAGGAAAAACTTGCGAAATCCGAATAACTACAACTAGGTGTAAATATGCCTTGTATGGTGGATGAAATTTTGGTAATCCACATGCTCACACTCATTAGGGAATGTTTGTCGAATTCGTGATGCATGAAATGTGTACCTAATACAGAGTGTCATATTGAAGGAAACGATGTAAATTATACATCTATTGTTGAGAACCCGCTCCAGGAGATTTTTACTGTAAAATCTACCTTTGTTTGGGAACTGGTGTTATGAAAACACTGCAAAATCTGAGCAAATGCCTTAAGGTGACAATATGTCTTCAATGGTTTATTAAAGATGTGTAATTCACTTCTAACAACTCAGGAGTGAATATTTGTTGAATCCATGGTGCATGTACCTTTTTCGGAACACGGAATGTTACCGTGACGGTATCTATGAAAATGGGATGTCTATTGGATCAAACATGCAGCAAGAGAATTTTTCGGCGCAAACTGCCTGATATTCGTAACTGACGTTAGGAAAAATCTGCGAAATCTAAGTAAATATTTCTAGGTGTAAATATGCCTTGTATTGTGGTTGAAACATCGGTAATCCACATGATCACGGTCATTAAATAATGTTTGTCGAAGCAGTGATTAATATAACGTTTTCGGAACACGGAATGTCTCGGTGAGTGAAACTCGGAAAATAACAATTCTACTGGATAGAACTTTCTTGAATTGAATTTTTCTGCGAACATTTCATGATTTTCGAAACTGGATGTTAGGAAAAATCTGTGAAATCAGAATAACTACTTCTAGTTGTAAATATGCCTTGTATGGTGGATGAAAGTTCAGGAATCCACATGCTCACACACATTAAAGAATGTTTGTCGAATTCGTGATGCATGTAACGTGTTCGGAATACGGAATGTCATATTGAAGGAAACAATGTAAATTACATGTCTATTGGGTAGAACTCGCTTGAAGAGAATTTTTCTGCGAAATGTGCCTCATTTTCAAATCTGCCAATAGGAGAACTCTGTGAAATCTGAGAAAATGCTTCTAAGTGTCAATATGCATTGAATGTTGAATGAAAGTCCGGTAATCCACATGTTAATAACAGTGTAGTAATTATTTTTCAAACCGTGATTCATGTAGCGCTTTTGGAAAATGGAATTTCACCGTAATGAAACAATGTAAATTACAATTCTATTGGGTAGAACGAGCTAGAATAGAATTTTTCTGCGAAAATTGCATGATTATCGAATCTGAATTTTGGAGAAAGCTTCAAATGAGAGTAAATATTTCTAGGTGTAAATATGCCTTTATATTGGAACAAAGTTCGGTAATCCACATTTACGCAACATATTAAAGAATCTTTTTCTAATCCGTGATGCATGTAACGTGTTTGGAACGTGGAATTTCACGGTGAATGAAACAACGTAAATTACTTCTCTATTGGGTAGAACTCGCTCCAAGAGAATTTTTCTGCGATAAATGCTTCATTTTTGAAACTGGCGTTTGGAAAACACTGCAAAATCTGAGAAAATACTTCTAAGTATCAATATTCAATCTATTGTGATGAAAGTTCGGTAATCCACATGCTAACAAATCTGTAGTGTATAATTGTCGAATCCATTATGCATGTAGCATGTTCGGAACACGGAATTTCATGGCCAGGGAGTTTATGTAAATTACATTTCTCTTGGTTAGTAAACACTCCAAGAGATTTTTCCTGGAAATATGCCTGAATTTCAAAACTGGTTTTAGGAAAACACTGCGAACACAGATGAATAGATTCTCGGTGTAAATATGCCTTGTAGGGTGGATGAAAGTTCGGTAATCCGCATGCTAACAACTCTGTAGTGAATATTTGTCGAATCCGAGATACATGAAGTGTGTTCGGAACACAGAATATCACGGTGAGCGAATCTATGTAAAATAAATGTCACTTGGGTAGAAAGCATTCCAAGAGCTTTTTCTGCGAATTCTGCCTCATTTTCAAAACTGGCATTAGGAAAAATTTTCGAAATATGAGAAAATGCTTCAAAGTGTCAATATGGCTTTTATCGTGGATGAAAGTTCGGTAATCCTTATGCTAACAACTCTGAAGTGAATAATTGTCGAATACTTGATGCATGTAGCTTTTTCAGAACACGGAATTTCACGATGACTGGTTTTATGTAAATTGCATGTCAAATGGGTAGAACTCGCTCCAAGAGGATTTTTCTGCGAAAACTGCATGACTTAAAAACTGACATTTGGGGAAATCTAATAAATCAGAATATAATTTCTATGTATAAATATGCATTGTAATGTGGATGAGAGTTCGGTAATACACATGTTAAGAACTCATTAAAGATTGTCGAATCTGTGATGCATGTAACGTGTTCAGAACATGGAATGTCACGGTGAGTGAAACTGGGTAAATTACATATCTTTTGGTTAGAAATCGCTCCAAGAGCATTTTCCTGCCAAATCTGCCTCATTTTCAAACCTGGCATTAAAACTAACCTGTGAAATCTGAGAAAAGTCTTCAAAGTGTCAGTAAGCCATGTGTGGTGGTTGAAAGTGCTGTAATCAACTTGCTAACAACTCTGTAGTGAATATTTTTCGAATCCGAGATGCATGTAGCATGTTCAGAACACGGAATTTCACGGTGAGTGAATCCATCTAAATTACATGTCTATTGTTTTGAACGCGTTCCAACAGGTTATTGCCGTGAAATCGGCCTAGTTTCGAAACTGGCGTTTGGAAAGCTCTGTGCAATCAGAGAAAATGCTTCTAAGCATCAATATGCCTTGTATTGTGATGAAAGTCCTTTAATCCACATGCAAACAACTCTGTAGTGTATTTTTGTCGAATCCTATCTGCATGAATCGTGTTCGAAACACGGATTTCACAGCGATAGAATCTATGTAATTTACATATCTATTGGGTAGAACACGCTCCAACAGTTTTTCCTTAGGAAACTGCCTAATTTTCGAAACTGCTTTTAGGAAAAAGCTGCAAACTCAGAATTAATGTTTCTAGGTGTAAATATGCCTTGTATGGTGGATGAAAGTTCTGTAATACACATGTACACAACTCATTAAAAATGTTTCTCAAATCCAATATGTATGTAGTGTGTTCGGCACACGGAATGTCACGTTGAAGGAAACTATGTAAATTACATATCTATTGGTGAGAACACGCTCCAGGAGCATTTTACTGTAAAATCTACCTCTGTTTGGAAACTGGTGTTATGAAAACACTGCAAAACCTGAGCAAAAGCTTTAAGGTGACAATATGTCTTCAATGGTTTATTAAAGATGTGTAATTCACATTCTAACAACTCAGGAGTGAATATTAGTTGAATCCATGGTGCATGTACCTGTTTCGGAACACGGAATGTGACGGTGATGGTATCTATGAAAATGGGATGTCTATTGGGTCGAACATGCAGCAAGAGAATTTTTCTGCGAAAACTGCCTGATTTTCGTAACTGACGTTAGGAAAAATCTGCGAAATCTAAGTAAATATTTCTAGGTGTAAATATGCCTTGTATTGTGGTTGAAACATCGGTAGTCCACATGCTCACGGTCATTAAATAATGTTTGCCGAAGCCGTGATTAATGTAACGTTTTCAGAACACCGAATGTCTCGGTGAGTGAAACTCGGAACATAAAAATTCTACTGGATAGAACTCGCTTGAATTGAATTTTTCTGCGAAAATTTCATGATTTTCAAAACTGGATGTTAGGAAAAACTTGCGAAATCCGAATAACTACAACTAGGTGTAAATATGCCTTGTATGGTGGATGAAATTTTGGTAATCCACATGCTCACACTCATTAGGGAATGTTTGTCGAATTCGTGATGCATGAAATGTGTACCTAATACAGAGTGTCATATTGAAGGAAACGATGTAAATTATACATCTATTGTTGAGAACCCGCTCCAGGAGATTTTTACTGTAAAATCTACCTTTGTTTGGGAACTGGTGTTATGAAAACACTGCAAAATCTGAGCAAATGCCTTAAGGTGACAATATGTCTTCAATGGTTTATTAAAGATGTGTAATTCACTTCTAACAACTCAGGAGTGAATATTTGTTGAATCCATGGTGCATGTACCTTTTTCGGAACACGGAATGTTACCGTGACGGTATCTATGAAAATGGGATGTCTATTGGATCAAACATGCAGCAAGAGAATTTTTCGGCGCAAACTGCCTGATATTCGTAACTGACGTTAGGAAAAATCTGCGAAATCTAAGTAAATATTTCTAGGTGTAAATATGCCTTGTATTGTGGTTGAAACATCGGTAATCCACATGATCACGGTCATTAAATAATGTTTGTCGAAGCAGTGATTAATATAACGTTTTCGGAACACGGAATGTCTCGGTGAGTGAAACTCGGAAAATAACAATTCTACTGGATAGAACTTTCTTGAATTGAATTTTTCTGCGAACATTTCATGATTTTCGAAACTGGATGTTAGGAAAAATCTGTGAAATCAGAATAACTACTTCTAGTTGTAAATATGCCTTGTATGGTGGATGAAAGTTCAGGAATCCACATGCTCACACACATTAAAGAATGTTTGTCGAATTCGTGATGCATGTAACGTGTTCGGAATACGGAATGTCATATTGAAGGAAACAATGTAAATTACATGTCTATTGGGTAGAACTCGCTTGAAGAGAATTTTTCTGCGAAATGTGCCTCATTTTCAAATCTGCCAATAGGAGAACTCTGTGAAATCTGAGAAAATGCTTCTAAGTGTCAATATGCATTGAATGTTGAATGAAAGTCCGGTAATCCACATGTTAATAACAGTGTAGTAATTATTTTTCAAACCGTGATTCATGTAGCGCTTTTGGAAAACGGAATTTCACCGTAATGAAACAATGTAAATTACAATTCTATTGGGTAGAACGAGCTAGAATAGAATTTTTCTGCGAAAATTGCATGATTATCGAATCTGAATTTTGGAGAAAGCTTCAAATGAGAGTAAATATTTCTAGGTGTAAATATGCCTTTATATTGGAACAAAGTTCGGTAATCCACATTTACGCAACATATTAAAGAATCTTTTTCTAATCCGTGATGCATGTAACGTGTTTGGAACGTGGAATTTCACGGTGAATTAAACAACGTAAATTACTTCTCTATTGGGTAGAACTCGCTCCAAGAGAATTTTTCTGCGATAAATGCTTCATTTTTGAAACTGGCGTTTGGAAAACACTGCAAAATCTGAGAAAATACTTCTAAGTATCAATATTCAATCTATTGTGATGAAAGTTCGGTAATCCACATGCTAACAAATCTGTAGTGTATAATTGTCGAATCCATTATGCATGTAGCATGTTCGGAACACGGAATTTCATGGCCAGGGAGTTTATGTAAATTACATTTCTCTTGGTTAGTAAACACTCCAAGAGATTTTTCCTGAGAAATATGCCTGAATTTCAAAACTGGTTTTAGGAAAACACTGCGAACACAGATGAATAGATTCTCGGTGTAAATATGCCTTGTAGGGTGGATGAAAGTTCGGTAATCCGCATGCTAACAACTCTGTAGTGAATATTTGTCGAATCCGAGATACATGAAGTGTGTTCGGAACACAGAATATCACGGTGAGCGAATCTATGTAAAATAAATGTCAGTTGGGTAGAAAGCATTCCAAGAGCTTTTTCTGCGAATTCTGCCTCATTTTCAAAACTGGCATTAGGAAAAATTTTCGAAATATGAGAAAATGCTTCAAAGTGTCAATATGGCTTTTATCGTGGATGAAAGTTCGGTAATCCTTATGCTAACAACTCTGAAGTGAATAATTGTCGAATACTTGATGCATGTAGCTTTTTCAGAACACGGAATTTCACGATGACTGGTTTTATGTAAATTGCATGTCAAATGGGTAGAACTCGCTCCAAGAGGATTTTTCTGCGAAAACTGCATGACTTAAAAACTGACATTTGGGGAAATCTAATAAATCAGAATATAATTTCTATGTATAAATATGCATTGTAATGTGGATGAGAGTTCGGTAATACACATGTTAAGAACTCATTAAAGATTGTCGAATCTGTGATGCATGTAACGTGTTCAGAACATGGAATGTCACGGTGAGTGAAACTGGGTAAATTACATATCTTTTGGTTAGAAATCGCTCCAAGAGCATTTTCCTGCCAAATCTGCCTCATTTTCAAACCTGGCATTAAAACTAACCTGTGAAATCTGAGAAAAGTCTTCAAAGTGTCAGTAAGCCATGTGTGGTGGTTGAAAGTGCTGTAATCAACTTGCTAACAACTCTGTAGTGAATATTTTTCGAATCCGAGATGCATGTAGCATGTTCAGAACACGGAATTTCACGGTGAGTGAATCCATCTAAATTACATGTCTATTGTTTTGAACGCGTTCCAACAGGTTATTGCCGTGAAATCGGCCTAGTTTCGAAACTGGCGTTTGGAAAGCTCTGTGCAATCAGAGAAAATGCTTCTAAGCATCAATATGCCTTGTATTGTGATGAAAGTCCTTTAATCCACATGCAAACAACTCTGTAGTGTATTTTTGTCGAATCCTATCTGCATGAATCGTGTTCGAAACACGGATTTCACAGCGATAGAATCTATGTAATTTACATATCTATTGGGTAGAACACGCTCCAACAGTTTTTCCTTAGGAAACTGCCTAATTTTCGAAACTGCTTTTAGGAAAAAGCTGCAAACTCAGAATTAATGTTTCTAGGTGTAAATATGCCTTGTATGGTGGATGAAAGTTCTGTAATACACATGTACACAACTCATTAAAAATGTTTCTCAAATCCAATATGTATGTGGTGTGTTCGGCACACGGAATGTCACGTTGAAGGAAACTATGTAAATTACATATCTATTGGTGAGAACCCGCTCCAGGAGCATTTTACTGTAAAATCTACCTCTGTTTGGAAACTGGTGTTATGAAAACACTGCAAAACCTGAGCAAAAGCTTTAAGGTGACAATATGTCTTCAATGGTTTATTAAAGATGTGTAATTCACATTCTAACAACTCAGGAGTGAATATTAGTTGAATCCATGGTGCATGTACCTGTTTCGGAACACGGAATGTGACGGTGATGGTATCTATGAAAATGGGATGTCTATTGGTTCGAACATGCAGCAAGAGAATTTTTCTGCGAAAACTGCCTGATTTTCGTAACTGACGTTAGGAAAAATCTGCGAAATCTAAGTAAATATTTCTAGGTGTAAATATGCCTTGTATTGTGGTTGAAACATCGGTAGTCCACATGCTCACGGTCATTAAATAATGTTTGCCGAAGCCGTGATTAATGTAACGTTTTCAGAACACCGAATGTCTCGGTGAGTGAAACTCGGAACATAAAAATTCTACTGGATAGAACTCGCTTGAATTGAATTTTTCTGCGAAAATTTCATGATTTTCAAAACTGGATGTTAGGAAAAACTTGCGAAATCCGAATAACTACAACTAGGTGTAAATATGCCTTGTATGGTGGATGAAATTTTGGTAATCCACATGCTCACACTCATTAGGGAATGTTTGTCGAATTCGTGATGCATGAAATGTGTACCTAATACAGAGTGTCATATTGAAGGAAACGATGTAAATTATACATCTATTGTTGAGAACCCGCTCCAGGAGATTTTTACTGTAAAATCTACCTTTGTTTGGGAACTGGTGTTATGAAAACACTGCAAAATCTGAGCAAATGCCTTAAGGTGACAATATGTCTTCAATGGTTTATTAAAGATGTGTAATTCACTTCTAACAACTCAGGAGTGAATATTTGTTGAATCCATGGTGCATGTACCTTTTTCGGAACACGGAATGTTACCGTGACGGTATCTATGAAAATGGGATGTCTATTGGATCAAACATGCAGCAAGAGAATTTTTCGGCGCAAACTGCCTGATATTCGTAACTGACGTTATGAAAAATCTGCGAAATCTAAGTAAATATTTCTAGGTGTAAATATGCCTTGTATTGTGGTTGAAACATCGGTAATCCACATGATCACGGTCATTAAATAATGTTTGTCGAAGCAGTGATTAATATAACGTTTTCGGAACACGGAATGTCTCGGTGAGTGAAACTCGGAAAATAACAATTCTACTGGATAGAACTTTCTTGAATTGAATTTTTCTGCGAAAATTTCATGATTTTCGAAACTGGATGTTAGGAAAAATCTGTGAAATCAGAATAACTACTTCTAGTTGTAAATATGCCTTGTATGGTGGATGAAAGTTCAGGAATCCACATGCTCACACACATTAAAGAATGTTTGTCGAATTCGTGATGCATGTAACGTGTTCGGAATACGGAATGTCATATTGAAGGAAACAATGTAAATTACATGTCTATTGGGTAGAACTCGCTTGAAGAGAATTTTTCTGCGAAATGTGCCTCATTTTCAAATCTGCCAATAGGAGAACTCTGTGAAATCTGAGAAAATGCTTCTAAGTGTCAATATGCATTGAATGTTGAATGAAAGTCCGGTAATCCACATGTTAATAACAGTGTAGTAATTATTTTTCAAACCGTGATTCATGTAGCGCTTTTGGAAAATGGAATTTCACCGTAATGAAACAATGTAAATTACAATTCTATTGGGTAGAACGAGCTAGAATAGAATTTTTCTGCGAAAATTGCATGATTATCGAATCTGAAGTTTGGAGAAAGCTTCAAATGAGAGTAAATATTTCTAGGTGTAAATATGCCTTTATATTGGAACAAAGTTCGGTAATCCACATTTACGCAACATATTAAAGAATCTTTTTCTAATCCGTGATGCATGTAACGTGTTTGGAACGTGGAATTTCACGGTGAATTAAACAACGTAAATTACTTCTCTATTGGGTAGAACTCGCTCCAAGAGAATTTTTCTGCGATAAATGCTTCATTTTTGAAACTGGCGTTTGGAAAACACTGCAAAATCTGAGAAAATACTTCTAAGTATCAATATTCAATCTATTGTGATGAAAGTTCGGTAATCCACATGCTAACAAATCTGTAGTGTATAATTGTCGAATCCATTATGCATGTAGCATGTTCGGAACACGGAATTTCATGGCCAGGGAGTTTATGTAAATTACATTTCTCTTGGTTAGTAAACACTCCAAGAGATTTTTCCTGAGAAATATGCCTGAATTTCAAAACTGGTTTTAGGAAAACACTGCGAACACAGATGAATAGATTCTCGGTGTAAATATGCCTTGTAGGGTGGATGAAAGTTCGGTAATCCGCATGCTAACAACTCTGTAGTGAATATTTGTCGAATCCGAGATACATGAAGTGTGTTCGGAACACAGAATATCACGGTGAGCGAATCTATGTAAAATAAATGTCAGTTGGGTAGAAAGCATTCCAAGAGCTTTTTCTGCGAATTCTGCCTCATTTTCAAAACTGGCATTAGGAAAAATTTTCGAAATATGAGAAAATGCTTCAAAGTGTCAATATGGCTTTTATCGTGGATGAAAGTTCGGTAATCCTTATGCTAACAACTCTGAAGTGAATAATTGTCGAATACTTGATGCATGTAGCTTTTTCAGAACACGGAATTTCACGATGACTGGTTTTATGTAAATTGCATGTCAAATGGGTAGAACTCGCTCCAAGAGGATTTTTCTGCGAAAACTGCATGACTTAAAAACTGACATTTGGGGAAATCTAATAAATCAGAATATAATTTCTATGTATAAATATGCATTGTAATGTGGATGAGAGTTCGGTAATACACATGTTAAGAACTCATTAAAGATTGTCGAATCTGTGATGCATGTAACGTGTTCAGAACATGGAATGTCACGGTGAGTGAAACTGGGTAAATTACATATCTTTTGGTTAGAAATCGCTCCAAGAGCATTTTCCTGCCAAATCTGCCTCATTTTCAAACCTGGCATTAAAACTAACCTGTGAAATCTGAGAAAAGTCTTCAAAGTGTCAGTAAGCCATGTGTGGTGGTTGAAAGTGCTGTAATCAACTTGCTAACAACTCTGTAGTGAATATTTTTCGAATCCGAGATGCATGTAGCATGTTCAGAACACGGAATTTCACGGTGAGTGAATCCATCTAAATTACATGTCTATTGTTTTGAACGCGTTCCAACAGGTTATTGCCGTGAAATCTGCCTAGTTTCGAAACTGGCGTTTGGAAAGCTCTGTGCAATCAGAGAAAATGCTTCTAAGCATCAATATGCTTTGTATTGTGATGAAAGTCCTTTAATCCACATGCAAACAACTCTGTAGTGTATTTTTGTCGAATCCTATCTGCATGATTCGTGTTCGAAACACGGATTTCACAGCGATAGAATCTATGTAATTTACATATCTATTGGGTAGAACACGCTCCAACAGTTTTTCCTTAGGAAACTGCCTAATTTTCGAAACTGCTTTTAGGAAAAAGCTGCAAACTCAGAATTAATGTTTCTAGGTGTAAATATGCCTTGTATGGTGGATGAAAGTTCTGTAATACACATGTACATAACTCATTAAAAATGTTTCTCAAATCCAATATGTATGTAGTGTGTTCGGCACACGGAATGTCACGTTGAAGGAAACTATGTAAATTACATATCTATTGGTGAGAACCCGCTCCAGGAGCATTTTACTGTAAAATCTACCTCTGTTTGGAAACTGGTGTTATGAAAACACTGCAAAACCTGAGCAAAAGCTTTAAGGTGACAATATGTCTTCAATGGTTTATTAAAGATGTTTAATTCACATTCTAACAACTCAGGAGTGAATATTAGTTGAATCCATGGTGCATGTACCTGTTTCGGAACACGGAATGTGACGGTGATGGTATCTATGAAAATGGGATGTCTATTGGGTCGAACATGCAGCAAGAGAATTTTTCTGCGAAAACTGCCTGATTTTCGTAACTGACGTTAGGAAAAATCTGCGAAATCTAAGTAAATATTTCTAGGTGTAAATATGCCTTGTATTGTGGTTGAAACATCGGTAGTCCACATGCTCACGGTCATTAAATAATGTTTGCCGAAGCCGTGATTAATGTAACGTTTTCAGAACACCGAATGTCTCGGTGAGTGAAACTCGGAACATAAAAATTCTACTGGTTAGAACTCGCTTGAATTGAATTTTTCTGCGAAAATTTCATGATTTTCAAAACTGGATGTTAGGAAAAACTTGCGAAATCCGAATAACTACAACTAGGTGTAAATATGCCTTGTATGGTGGATGAAATTTTGGTAATCCACATGCTCACACTCATTAGGGAATGTTTGTCGAATTCGTGATGCATGAAATGTGTACCTAATACAGAGTGTCATATTGAAGGAAACGATGTAAATTATACATCTATTGTTGAGAACCCGCTCCAGGAGATTTTTACTGTAAAATCTACCTTTGTTTGGGAACTGGTGTTATGAAAACACTGCAAAATCTGAGCAAATGCCTTAAGGTGACAATATGTCTTCAATGGTTTATTAAAGATGTGTAATTCACTTCTAACAACTCAGGAGTGAATATTTGTTGAATCCATGGTGCATGTACCTTTTTCGGAACACGGAATGTTACCGTGACGGTATCTATGAAAATGGGATGTCTATTGGATCAAACATGCAGCAAGAGAATTTTTCGGCGCAAACTGCCTGATATTCGTAACTGACATTAGGAAAAATCTGCGAAATCTAAGTAAATATTTCTAGGTGTAAATATGCCTTGTATTGTGGTTGAAACATCGGTAATCCACATGATCACGGTCATTAAATAATGTTTGTCGAAGCAGTGATTAATATAACGTTTTCGGAACACGGAATGTCTCGGTGAGTGAAACTCGGAAAATAACAATTCTACTGGATAGAACTTTCTTGAATTGAATTTTTCTGCGAACATTTCATGATTTTCGAAACTGGATGTTAGGAAAAATCTGTGAAATCAGAATAACTACTTCTAGTTGTAAATATGCCTTGTATGGTGGATGAAAGTTCAGGAATCCACATGCTCACACACATTAAAGAATGTTTGTCGAATTCGTGATGCATGTAACGTGTTCGGAATACGGAATGTCATATTGAAGGAAACAATGTAAATTACATGTCTATTGGGTAGAACTCGCTTGAAGAGAATTTTTCTGCGAAATGTGCCTCATTTTCAAATCTGCCAATAGGAGAACTCTGTGAAATCTGAGAAAATGCTTCTAAGTGTCAATATGCATTGAATGTTGAATGAAAGTCCGGTAATCCACATGTTAATAACAGTGTAGTAATTATTTTTCAAACCGTGATTCATGTAGCGCTTTTGGAAAACGGAATTTCACCGTAATGAAACAATGTAAATTACAATTCTATTGGGTAGAACGAGCTAGAATAGAATTTTTCTGCGAAAATTGCATGATTATCGAATCTGAATTTTGGAGAAAGCTTCAAATGAGAGTAAATATTTCTAGGTGTAAATATGCCTTTATATTGGAACAAAGTTCGGTAATCCACATTTACGCAACATATTAAAGAATCTTTTTCTAATCCGTGATGCATGTAACGTGTTTGGAACGTGGAATTTCACGGTGAATTAAACAACGTAAATTACTTCTCTATTGGGTAGAACTCGCTCCAAGAGAATTTTTCTGCGATAAATGCTTCATTTTTGAAACTGGCGTTTGGAAAACACTGCAAAATCTGAGAAAATACTTCTAAGTATCAATATTCAATCTATTGTGATGAAAGTTCGGTAATCCACATGCTAACAAATCTGTAGTGTATAATTGTCGAATCCATTATGCATGTAGCATGTTCGGAACACGGAATTTCATGGCCAGGGAGTTTATGTAAATTACATTTCTCTTGGTTAGTAAACACTCCAAGAGATTTTTCCTGAGAAATATGCCTGAATTTCAAAACTGGTTTTAGGAAAACACTGCGAACACAGATGAATAGATTCTCGGTGTAAATATGCCTTGTAGGGTGGATGAAAGTTCGGTAATCCGCATGCTAACAACTCTGTAGTGAATATTTGTCGAATCCGAGATACATGAAGTGTGTTCGGAACACAGAATATCACGGTGAGCGAATCTATGTAAAATAAATGTCAGTTGGGTAGAAAGCATTCCAAGAGCTTTTTCTGCGAATTCTGCCTCATTTTCAAAACTGGCATTAGGAAAAATTTTCGAAATATGAGAAAATGCTTCAAAGTGTCAATATGGCTTTTATCGTGGATGAAAGTTCGGTAATCCTTATGCTAACAACTCTGAAGTGAATAATTGTCGAATACTTGATGCATGTAGCTTTTTCAGAACACGGAATTTCACGATGACTGGTTTTATGTAAATTGCATGTCAAATGGGTAGAACTCGCTCCAAGAGGATTTTTCTGCGAAAACTGCATGACTTAAAAACTGACATTTGGGGAAATCTAATAAATCAGAATATAATTTCTATGTATAAATATGCATTGTAATGTGGATGAGAGTTCGGTAATACACATGTTAAGAACTCATTAAAGATTGTCGAATCTGTGATGCATGTAACGTGTTCAGAACATGGAATGTCACGGTGAGTGAAACTGGGTAAATTACATATCTTTTGGTTAGAAATCGCTCCAAGAGCATTTTCCTGCCAAATCTGCCTCATTTTCAAACCTGGCATTAAAACTAACCTGTGAAATCTGAGAAAAGTCTTCAAAGTGTCAGTAAGCCATGTGTGGTGGTTGAAAGTGCTGTAATCAACTTGCTAACAACTCTGTAGTGAATATTTTTCGAATCCGAGATGCATGTAGCATGTTCAGAACACGGAATTTCACGGTGAGTGACTCCATCTAAATTACATGTCTATTGTTTTGAACGCGTTCCAACAGGTTATTGCCGTGAAATCTGCCTAGTTTCGAAACTGGCGTTTGGAAAGCTCTGTGCAATCAGAGAAAATGCTTCTAAGCATCAATATGCCTTGTATTGTGATGAAAGTCCTTTAATCCACATGCAAACAACTCTGTAGTGTATTTTTGTCGAATCCTATCTGCATGATTCGTGTTCGAAACACGGATTTCACAGCGATAGAATCTATGTAATTTACATATCTATTGGGTAGAACACGCTCCAACAGTTTTTCCTTAGGAAACTGCCTAATTTTCGAAACTGCTTTTAGGAAAAAGCTGCAAACTCAGAATTAATGTTTCTAGGTGTAAATATGCCTTGTATGGTGGATGAAAGTTCTGTAATACACATGTACATAACTCATTAAAAATGTTTCTCAAATCCAATATGTATGTAGTGTGTTCGGCACACGGAATGTCACGTTGAAGGAAACTATGTAAATTACATATCTATTGGTGAGAACCCGCTCCAGGAGCATTTTACTGTAAAATCTACCTCTGTTTGGAAACTGGTGTTATGAAAACACTGCAAAACCTGAGCAAAAGCTTTAAGGTGACAATATGTCTTCAATGGTTTATTAAAGATGTGTAATTCACATTCTAACAACTCAGGAGTGAATATTAGTTGAATCCATGGTGCATGTACCTGTTTCGGAACACGGAATGTGACGGTGATGGTATCTATGAAAATGGGATGTCTATTGGGTCGAACATGCAGCAAGAGAATTTTTCTGCGAAAACTGCCTGATTTTCGTAACTGACGTTAGGAAAAATCTGCGAAATCTAAGTAAATATTTCTAGGTGTAAATATGCCTTGTATTGTGGTTGAAACATCGGTAGTCCACATGCTCACGGTCATTAAATAATGTTTGCCGAAGCCGTGATTAATGTAACGTTTTCAGAACACCGAATGTCTCGGTGAGTGAAACTCGGAAAATAACAGTTCTACTGGATAGAACTTTCTTGAATTGAATTTTTCTGCGAAAATTTCATGATTTTCAAAACTGGATGTTAGGAAAAACTTGCGAAATCCGAATAACTACAACTAGGTGTAAATATGCCTTGTATGGTGGATGAAATTTTGGTAATCCACATGCTCACACTCATTAGGGAATGTTTGTCGAATTCGTGATGCATGAAATGTGTACCTAATACAGAGTGTCATATTGAAGGAAACGATGTAAATTATACATCTATTGTTGAGAACCCGCTCCAGGAGATTTTTACTGTAAAATCTACCTTTGTTTGGGAACTGGTGTTATGAAAACACTGCAAAATCTGAGCAAATGCCTTAAGGTGACAATATGTCTTCAATGGTTTATTAAAGATGTGTAATTCACTTCTAACAACTCAGGAGTGAATATTTGTTGAATCCATGGTGCATGTACCTTTTTCGGAACACGGAATGTTACCGTGACGGTATCTATGAAAATGGGATGTCTATTGGATCAAACATGCAGCAAGAGAATTTTTCGGCGCAAACTGCCTGATATTCGTAACTGACGTTAGGAAAAATCTGCGAAATCTAAGTAAATATTTCTAGGTGTAAATATGCCTTGTATTGTGGTTGAAACATCGGTAATCCACATGATCACGGTCATTAAATAATGTTTGTCGAAGCAGTGATTAATATAACGTTTTCGGAACACGGAATGTCTCGGTGAGTGAAACTCGGAAAATAACAATTCTACTGGATAGAACTTTCTTGAATTGAATTTTTCTGCGAACATTTCATGATTTTCGAAACTGGATGTTAGGAAAAATCTGTGAAATCAGAATAACTACTTCTAGTTGTAAATATGCCTTGTATGGTGGATGAAAGTTCAGGAATCCACATGCTCACACACATTAAAGAATGTTTGTCGAATTCGTGATGCATGTAACGTGTTCGGAATACGGAATGTCATATTGAAGGAAACAATGTAAATTACATGTCTATTGGGTAGAACTCGCTTGAAGAGAATTTTTCTGCGAAATGTGCCTCATTTTCAAATCTGCCAATAGGAGAACTCTGTGAAATCTGAGAAAATGCTTCTAAGTGTCAATATGCATTGAATGTTGAATGAAAGTCCGGTAATCCACATGTTAATAACAGTGTAGTAATTATTTTTCAAACCGTGATTCATGTAGCGCTTTTGGAAAACGGAATTTCACCGTAATGAAACAATGTAAATTACAATTCTATTGGGTAGAACGAGCTAGAATAGAATTTTTCTGCGAAAATTGCATGATTATCGAATCTGAATTTTGGAGAAAGCTTCAAATGAGAGTAAATATTTCTAGGTGTAAATATGCCTTTATATTGGAACAAAGTTCGGTAATCCACATTTACGCAACATATTAAAGAATCTTTTTCTAATCCGTGATGCATGTAACGTGTATGGAACGTGGAATTTCACGGTGAATGAAACAACGTAAATTACTTCTCTATTGGGTAGAACTCGCTCCAAGAGAATTTTTCTGCGATAAATGCTTCATTTTTGAAACTGGCGTTTGGAAAACACTGCAAAATCTGAGAAAATACTTCTAAGTATCAATATTCAATCTATTGTGATGAAAGTTCGGTAATCCACATGCTAACAAATCTGTAGTGTATAATTGTCGAATCCATTATGCATGTAGCATGTTCGGAACACGGAATTTCATGGCCAGGGAGTTTATGTAAATTACATTTCTCTTGGTTAGTAAACACTCCAAGAGATTTTTCCTGAGAAATATGCCTGAATTTCAAAACTGGTTTTAGGAAAACACTGCGAACACAGATGAATAGATTCTCGGTGTAAATATGCCTTGTAGGGTGGATGAAAGTTCGGTAATCCGCATGCTAACAACTCTGTAGTGAATATTTGTCGAATCCGAGATACATGAAGTGTGTTCGGAACACAGAATATCACGGTGAGCGAATCTATGTAAAATAAATGTCACTTGGGTAGAAAGCATTCCAAGAGCTTTTTCTGCGAATTCTGCCTCATTTTCAAAACTGGCATTAGGAAAAATTTTCGAAATATGAGAAAATGCTTCAAAGTGTCAATATGGCTTTTATCGTGGATGAAAGTTCGGTAATCCTTATGCTAACAACTCTGAAGTGAATAATTGTCGAATACTTGATGCATGTAGCTTTTTCAGAACACGGAATTTCACGATGACTGGTTTTATGTAAATTGCATGTCAAATGGGTAGAACTCGCTCCAAGAGGATTTTTCTGCGAAAACTGCATGACTTAAAAACTGACATTTGGGGAAATCTAATAAATCAGAATATAATTTCTATGTATAAATATGCATTGTAATGTGGATGAGAGTTCGGTAATACACATGTTAAGAACTCATTAAAGATTGTCGAATCTGTGATGCATGTAACGTGTTCAGAACATGGAATGTCACGGTGAGTGAAACTGGGTAAATTACATATCTTTTGGTTAGAAATCGCTCCAAGAGCATTTTCCTGCCAAATCTGCCTCATTTTCAAACCTGGCATTAAAACTAACCTGTGAAATCTGAGAAAAGTCTTCAAAGTGTCAGTAAGCCATGTGTGGTGGTTGAAAGTGCTGTAATCAACTTGCTAACAACTCTGTAGTGAATATTTTTCGAATCCGAGATGCATGTAGCATGTTCAGAACACGGAATTTCACGGTGAGTGAATCCATCTAAATTACATGTCTATTGTTTTGAACGCGTTCCAACAGGTTATTGCCGTGAAATCTGCCTAGTTTCGAAACTGGCGTTTGGAAAGCTCTGTGCAATCAGAGAAAATGCTTCTAAGCATCAATATGCCTTGTATTGTGATGAAAGTCCTTTAATCCACATGCAAACAACTCTGTAGTGTATTTTTGTCGAATCCTATCTGCATGAATCGTGTTCGAAACACGGATTTCACAGCGATAGAATCTATGTAATTTACATATCTATTGGGTAGAACACGCTCCAACAGTTTTTCCTTAGGAAAATGCCTAATTTTCGAAACTGCTTTTAGGAAAAAGCTGCAAACTCAGAATTAATGTTTCTAGGTGTAAATATGCCTTGTATGGTGGATGAAAGTTCTGTAATACACATGTACATAACTCATTAAAAATGTTTCTCAAATCCAATATGTATGTAGTGTGTTCAGCACACGGAATGTCACGTTGAAGGAAACTATGTAAATTACATATCTATTGGTGAGAACCCGCTCCAGGAGCATTTTACTGTAAAATCTACCTCTGTTTGGAAACTGGTGTTATGAAAACACTGCAAAACCTGAGCAAAAGCTTTAAGGTGACAATATGTCTTCAATGGTTTATTAAAGATGTGTAATTCACATTCTAACAACTCAGGAGTGAATATTAGTTGAATCCATGGTGCATGTACCTGTTTCGGAACACGGAATGTGACGGTGATGGTATCTATGAAAATGGGATGTCTATTGGTTCGAACATGCAGCAAGAGAATTTTTCTGCGAAAACTGCCTGATTTTCGTAACTGACGTTAGGAAAAATCTGCGAAATATAAGTAAATATTTCTAGGTGTAAATATGCCTTGTATTGTGGTTGAAACATCGGTAGTCCACATGCTCACGGTCATTAAATAATGTTTGTCGAAGCCGTGATTAATGTAACGTTTTCAGAACACCGAATGTCTCGGTGAGTGAAACTCGGAACATAAAAATTCTACTGGATAGAACTCGCTTGAATTGAATTTTTCTGCGAAAATTTCATGATTTTCAAAACTGGATGTTAGGAAAAACTTGCGAAATCCGAATAACTACAACTAGGTGTAAATATGCCTTGTATGGTGGATGAAATTTTGGTAATCCACATGCTCACACTCATTAGGGAATGTTTGTCGAATTCGTGATGCATGAAATGTGTACCTAATACAGAGTGTCATATTGAAGGAAACGATGTAAATTATACATCTATTGTTGAGAACCCGCTCCAGGAGATTTTTACTGTAAAATCTACCTTTGTTTGGGAACTGGTGTTATGAAAACACTGCAAAATCTGAGCAAATGCCTTAAGGTGACAATATGTCTTCAATGGTTTATTAAAGATGTGTAATTCACTTCTAACAACTCAGGAGTGAATATTTGTTGAATCCATGGTGCATGTACCTTTTTCGGAACACGGAATGTTACCGTGACGGTATCTATGAAAATGGGATGTCTATTGGATCAAACATGCAGCAAGAGAATTTTTCGGCGCAAACTGCCTGATATTCGTAACTGACGTTAGGAAAAATCTGCGAAATCTAAGTAAATATTTCTAGGTGTAAATATGCCTTGTATTGTGGTTGAAACATCGGTAATCCACATGATCACGGTCATTAAATAATGTTTGTCGAAGCCGTGATTAATATAACGTTTTCGGAACACGGAATGTCTCGGTGAGTGAAACTCGGAAAATAACAATTCTACTGGATAGAACTTTCTTGAATTGAATTTTTCTGCGAAAATTTCATGATTTTCGAAACTGGATGTTAGGAAAAATCTGTGAAATCAGAATAACTACTTCTAGTTGTAAATATGCCTTGTATGGTGGATGAAAGTTCAGGAATCCACATGCTCACACACATTAAAGAATGTTTGTCGAATTCGTGATGCATGTAACGTGTTCGGAATACGGAATGTCATATTGAAGGAAACAATGTAAATTACATGTCTATTGGGTAGAACTCGCTTGAAGAGAATTTTTCTGCGAAATGTGCCTCATTTTCAAATCTGCCAATAGGAGAACTCTGTGAAATCTGAGAAAATGCTTCTAAGTGTCAATATGCATTGAATGTTGAATGAAAGTCCGGTAATCCACATGTTAATAACAGTGTAGTAATTATTTTTCAAACCGTGATTCATGTAGCGCTTTTGGAAAACGGAATTTCACCGTAATGAAACAATGTAAATTACAATTCTATTGGGTAGAACGAGCTAGAATAGAATTTTTCTGCGAAAATTGCATGATTATCGAATCTGAATTTTGGAGAAAGCTTCAAATGAGAGTAAATATTTCTAGGTGTAAATATGCCTTTATATTGGAACAAAGTTCGGTAATCCACATTTACGCAACATATTAAAGAATCTTTTTCTAATCCGTGATGCATGTAACGTGTTTGGAACGTGGAATTTCACGGTGAATTAAACAACGTAAATTACTTCTCTATTGGGTAGAACTCGCTCCAAGAGAATTTTTCTGTGATAAATGCTTCATTTTTGAAACTGGCGTTTGGAAAACACTGCAAAATCTGAGAAAATACTTCTAAGTATCAATATTCAATCTATTGTGATGAAAGTTCGGTAATCCACATGCTAACAAATCTGTAGTGTATAATTGTCGAATCCATTATGCATGTAGCATGTTCGGAACACGGAATTTCATGGCCAGGGAGTTTATGTAAATTACATTTCTCTTGGTTAGTAAACACTCCAAGAGATTTTTCCTGAGAAATATGCCTGAATTTCAAAACTGGTTTTAGGAAAACACTGCGAACACAGATGAATAGATTCTCGGTGTAAATATGCCTTGTAGGGTGGATGAAAGTTCGGTAATCCGCATGCTAACAACTCTGTAGTGAATATTTGTCGAATCCGAGATACATGAAGTGTGTTCGGAACACAGAATATCACGGTGAGCGAATCTATGTAAAATAAATGTCACTTGGGTAGAAAGAATTCCAAGAGCTTTTTCTGCGAATTCTGCCTCATTTTCAAAACTGGCATTAGGAAAAATTTTCGAAATATGAGAAAATGCTTCAAAGTGTCAATATGGCTTTTATCGTGGATGAAAGTTTGGTAATCCTTATGCTAACAACTCTGAAGTGAATAATTGTCGAATACTTGATGCATGTAGCTTTTTCAGAACACGGAATTTCACGATGACTGGTTTTATGTAAATTGCATGTCAAATGGGTAGAACTCGCTCCAAGAGGATTTTTCTGCGAAAACTGCATGACTTAAAAACTGACATTTGGGGAAATCTAATAAATCAGAATATAATTTCTATGTATAAATATGCATTGTAATGTGGATGAGAGTTCGGTAATACACATGTTAAGAACTCATTAAAGATTGTCGAATCTGTGATGCATGTAACGTGTTCAGAACATGGAATGTCACGGTGAGTGAAACTGGGTAAATTACATATCTTTTGGTTAGAAATCGCTCCAAGAGCATTTTCCTGCCAAATCTGCCTCATTTTCAAACCTGGCATTAAAACTAACCTGTGAAATCTGAGAAAAGTCTTCAAAGTGTCAGTAAGCCATGTGTGGTGGTTGAAAGTGCTGTAATCAACTTGCTAACAACTCTGTAGTGAATATTTTTCGAATCCGAGATGCATGTAGCATGTTCAGAACACGGAATTTCACGGTGAGTGAATCCATCTAAATTACATGTCTATTGTTTTGAACGCGTTCCAACAGGTTATTGCCGTGAAATCTGCCTAGTTTCGAAACTGGCGTTTGGAAAGCTCTGTGCAATCAGAGAAAATGCTTCTAAGCATCAATATGCCTTGTATTGTGATGAAAGTCCTTTAATCCACATGCAAACAACTCTGTAGTGTATTTTTGTCGAATCCTATCTGCATGAATCGTGTTCGAAACACGGATTTCACAGCGATAGAATCTATGTAATTTACATATCTATTGGGTAGAACACGCTCCAACAGTTTTTCCTTAGGAAACTGCCTAATTTTCGAAACTGCTTTTAGGAAAAAGCTGCAAACTCAGAATTAATGTTTCTAGGTGTAAATATGCCTTGTATGGTGGATGAAAGTTCTGTAATACACATGTACATAACTCATTAAAAATGTTTCTCAAATCCAATATGTATGTAGTGTGTTCGGCACACGGAATGTCACGTTGAAGGAAACTATGTAAATTACATATCTATTGGTGAGAACCCGCTCCAGGAGCATTTTACTGTAAAATCTACCTCTGTTTGGAAACTGGTGTTATGAAAACACTGCAAAACCTGAGCAAAAGCTTTAAGGTGACAATATGTCTTCAATGGTTTATTAAAGATGTGTAATTCACATTCTAACAACTCAGGAGTGAATATTAGTTGAATCCATGGTGCATGTACCTGTTTCGGAACACGGAATGTGACGGTGATGGTATCTATGAAAATGGGATGTCTATTGGGTCGAACATGCAGCAAGAGAATTTTTCTGCGAAAACTGCCTGATTTTCGTAACTGACGTTAGGAAAAATCTGCGAAATCTAAGTAAATATTTCTAGGTGTAAATATGCCTTGTATTGTGGTTGAAACATCGGTAGTCCACATGCTCACGGTCATTAAATAATGTTTGTCGAAGCCGTGATTAATGTAACGTTTTCAGATCACCGAATGTCTCGGTGAGTGAAACTCGGAACATAAAAATTCTACTGGATAGAACTCGCTTGAATTGAATTTTTCTGCGAAAATTTCATGATTTTCAAAACTGGATGTTAGGAAAAACTTGCGAAATCCGAATAACTACAACTAGGTGTAAATATGCCTTGTATGGTGGATGAAATTTTGGTAATCCACATGCTCACACTCATTAGGGAATGTTTGTCGAATTCGTGATGCATGAAATGTGTACCTAATACAGAGTGTCATATTGAAGGAAACGATGTAAATTATACATCTATTGTTGAGAACCCGCTCCAGGAGATTTTTACTGTAAAATCTACCTTTGTTTGGGAACTGGTGTTATGAAAACACTGCAAAATCTGAGCAAATGCCTTAAGGTGACAATATGTCTTCAATGGTTTATTAAAGATGTGTAATTCACTTCTAACAACTCAGGAGTGAATATTTGTTGAATCCATGGTGCATGTACCTTTTTCGGAACACGGAATGTTACCGTGACGGTATCTATGAAAATGGGATGTCTATTGGATCAAACATGCAGCAAGAGAATTTTTCGGCGCAAACTGCCTGATATTCGTAACTGACGTTAGGAAAAATCTGCGAAATCTAAGTAAATATTTCTAGGTGTAAATATGCCTTGTATTGTGGTTGAAACATCGGTAATCCACATGATCACGGTCATTAAATAATGTTTGTCGAAGCAGTGATTAATATAACGTTTTCGGAACACGGAATGTCTCGGTGAGTGAAACTCGGAAAATAACAATTCTACTGGATAGAACTTTCTTGAATTGAATTTTTCTGCGAAAATTTCATGATTTTCGAAACTGGATGTTAGGAAAAATCTGTGAAATCAGAATAACTACTTCTAGTTGTAAATATGCCTTGTATGGTGGATGAAAGTTCAGGAATCCACATGCTCACACACATTAAAGAATGTTTGTCGAATTCGTGATGCATGTAACGTGTTCGGAATACGGAATGTCATATTGAAGGAAACAATGTAAATTACATGTCTATTGGGTAGAACTCGCTTGAAGAGAATTTTTCTGCGAAATGTGCCTCATTTTCAAATCTGCCAATAGGAGAACTCTGTGAAATCTGAGAAAATGCTTCTAAGTGTCAATATGCATTGAATGTTGAATGAAAGTCCGGTAATCCACATGTTAATAACAGTGTAGTAATTATTTTTCAAACCGTGATTCATGTAGCGCTTTTGGAAAACGGAATTTCACCGTAATGAAACAATGTAAATTACAATTCTATTGGGTAGAACGAGCTAGAATAGAATTTTTCTGCGAAAATTGCATGATTATCGAATCTGAATTTTGGAGAAAGCTTCAAATGAGAGTAAATATTTCTAGGTGTAAATATGCCTTTATATTGGAACGAAGTTCGGTAATCCACATTTACGCAACATATTAAAGAATCTTTTTCTAATCCGTGATGCATGTAACGTGTTTGGAACGTGGAATTTCACGGTGAATGAAACAACGTAAATTACTTCTCTATTGGGTAGAACTCGCTCCAAGAGAATTTTTCTGCGATAAATGCTTCATTTTTGAAACTGGCGTTTGGAAAACACTGCAAAATCTGAGAAAATACTTCTAAGTATCAATATTCAATCTATTGTGATGAAAGTTCGGTAATCCACATGCTAACAAATCTGTAGTGTATAATTGTCGAATCCATTATGCATGTAGCATGTTCGGAACACGGAATTTCATGGCCAGGGAGTTTATGTAAATTACATTTCTCTTGGTTAGTAAACACTCCAAGAGATTTTTCCTGAGAAATATGCCTGAATTTCAAAACTGGTTTTAGGAAAACACTGCGAACACAGATGAATAGATTCTCGGTGTAAATATGCCTTGTAGGGTGGATGAAAGTTCGGTAATCCGCATGCTAACAACTCTGTAGTGAATATTTGTCGAATCCGAGATACATGAAGTGTGTTCGGAACACAGAATATCACGGTGAGCGAATCTATGTAAAATAAATGTCAGTTGGGTAGAAAGCATTCCAAGAGCTTTTTCTGCGAATTCTGCCTCATTTTCAAAACTGGCATTAGGAAAAATTTTCGAAATATGAGAAAATGCTTCAAAGTGTCAATATGGCTTTTATCGTGGATGAAAGTTCGGTAATCCTTATGCTAACAACTCTGAAGTGAATAATTGTCGAATACTTGATGCATGTAGCTTTTTCAGAACACGGAATTTCACGATGACTGGTTTTATGTAAATTGCATGTCAAATGGGTAGAACTCGCTCCAAGAGGTTTTTTCTGCGAAAACTGCATGACTTAAAAACTGACATTTGGGGAAATCTAATAAATCAGAATATAATTTCTATGTATAAATATGCATTGTAATGTGGATGAGAGTTCGGTAATACACATGTTAAGAACTCATTAAAGATTGTCGAATCTGTGATGCATGTAACGTGTTCAGAACATGGAATGTCACGGTGAGTGAAACTGGGTAAATTACATATCTTTTGGTTAGAAATCGCTCCAAGAGCATTTTCCTGCCAAATCTGCCTCATTTTCAAACCTGGCATTAAAACTAACCTGTGAAATCTGAGAAAAGTCTTCAAAGTGTCAGTAAGCCATGTGTGGTGGTTGAAAGTGCTGTAATCAACTTGCTAACAACTCTGTAGTGAATATTTTTCGAATCCGAGATGCATGTAGCATGTTCAGAACACGGAATTTCACGGTGAGTGAATCCATCTAAATTACATGTCTATTGTTTTGAACGCGTTCCAACAGGTTATTGCCGTGAAATCTGCCTAGTTTCGAAACTGGCGTTTGGAAAGCTCTGTGCAATCAGAGAAAATGCTTCTAAGCATCAATATGCCTTGTATTGTGATGAAAGTCCTTTAATCCACATGCAAACAACTCTGTAGTGTATTTTTGTCGAATCCTATCTGCATGAATCGTGTTCGAAACACGGATTTCACAGCGATAGAATCTATGTAATTTACATATCTATTGGGTAGAACACGCTCCAACAGTTTTTCCTTAGGAAACTGCCTAATTTTCGAAACTGCTTTTAGGAAAAAGCTGCAAACTCAGAATTAATGTTTCTAGGTGTAAATATGCCTTGTATGGTGGATGAAAGTTCTGTAATACACATGTACATAACTCATTAAAAATGTTTCTCAAATCCAATATGTATGTAGTGTGTTCAGCACACGGAATGTCACGTTGAAGGAAACTATGTAAATTACATATCTATTGGTGAGAACCCGCTCCAGGAGCATTTTACTGTAAAATCTACCTCTGTTTGGAAACTGGTGTTATGAAAACACTGCAAAACCTGAGCAAAAGCTTTAAGGTGACAATATGTCTTCAATGGTTTATTAAAGATGTGTAATTCACATTCTAACAACTCAGGAGTGAATATTAGTTGAATCCATGGTGCATGTACCTGTTTCGGAACACGGAATGTGACGGTGATGGTATCTATGAAAATGGGATGTCTATTGGGTCGAACATGCAGCAAGAGAATTTTTCTGCGAAAACTGCCTGATTTTCGTAACTGACGTTAGGAAAAATCTGCGAAATCTAAGTAAATATTTCTAGGTGTAAATATGCCTTGTATTGTGGTTGAAACATCGGTAGTCCACATGTTCACGGTCATTAAACAATGTTTGTCGAAGCCGTGATTAATGTAACGTTTTCAGAACACCGAATGTCTCGGTGAGTGAAACTCGGAACATAAAAATTCTACTGGATAGAACTCGCTTGAATTGAATTTTTCTGCGAAAATTTCATGATTTTCAAAACTGGATGTTAGGAAAAACTTGCGAAATCCGAATAACTACAACTAGGTGTAAATATGCCTTGTATGGTGGATGAAATTTTGGTAATCCACATGCTCACACTCATTAGGGAATGTTTGTCGAATTCGTGATGCATGAAATGTGTACCTAATACAGAGTGTCATATTGAAGGAAACGATGTAAATTATACATCTATTGTTGAGAACCCGCTCCAGGAGATTTTTACTGTAAAATCTACCTTTGTTTGGGAACTGGTGTTATGAAAACACTGCAAAATCTGAGCAAATGCCTTAAGGTGACAATATGTCTTCAATGGTTTATTAAAGATGTGTAATTCACTTCTAACAACTCAGGAGTGAATATTTGTTGAATCCATGGTGCATGTACCTTTTTCGGAACACGGAATGTTACCGTGACGGTATCTATGAAAATGGGATGTCTATTGGATCAAACATGCAGCAAGAGAATTTTTCGGCGCAAACTGCCTGATATTCGTAACTGACGTTATGAAAAATCTGCGAAATCTAAGTAAATATTTCTAGGTGTAAATATGCCTTGTATTGTGGTTGAAACATCGGTAATCCACATGATCACGGTCATTAAATAATGTTTGTCGAAGCAGTGATTAATATAACGTTTTCGGAACACGGAATGTCTCGGTGAGTGAAACTCGGAAAATAACAATTCTACTGGATAGAACTTTCTTGAATTGAATTTTTCTGCGAAAATTTCATGATTTTCGAAACTGGATGTTAGGAAAAATCTGTGAAATCAGAATAACTACTTCTAGTTGTAAATATGCCTTGTATGGTGGATGAAAGTTCAGGAATCCACATGCTCACACACATTAAAGAATGTTTGTCGAATTCGTGATGCATGTAACGTGTTCGGAATACGGAATGTCATATTGAAGGAAACAATGTAAATTACATGTCTATTGGGTAGAACTCGCTTGAAGAGAATTTTTCTGCGAAATGTGCCTCATTTTCAAATCTGCCAATAGGAGAACTCTGTGAAATCTGAAAAAATGCTTCTAAGTGTCAATATGCATTGAATGTTGAATGAAAGTCCGGTAATCCACATGTTAATAACAGTGTAGTAATTATTTTTCAAACCGTGATTCATGTAGCGCTTTTGGAAAACGGAATTTCACCGTAATGAAACAATGTAAATTACAATTCTATTGGGTAGAACGAGCTAGAATAGAATTTTTCTGCGAAAATTGCATGATTATCGAATCTGAATTTTGGAGAAAGCTTCAAATGAGAGTAAATATTTCTAGGTGTAAATATGCCTTTATATTGGAACAAAGTTGGGTAATCCACATTTACGCAACATATTAAAGAATCTTTTTCTAATCCGTGATGCATGTAACGTGTTTGGAACGTGGAATTTCACGGTGAATGAAACAACGTAAATTACTTCTCTATTGGGTAGAACTCGCTCCAAGAGAATTTTTCTGTGATAAATGCTTCATTTTTGAAACTGGCGTTTGGAAAACACTGCAAAATCTGAGAAAATACTTCTAAGTATCAATATTCAATCTATTGTGATGAAAGTTCGGTAATCCACATGCTAACAAATCTGTAGTGTATAATTGTCGAATCCATTATGCATGTAGCATGTTCGGAACACGGAATTTCATGGCCAGGGAGTTTATGTAAATTACATTTCTCTTGGTTAGTAAACACTCCAAGAGATTTTTCCTGAGAAATATGCCTGAATTTCAAAACTGGTTTTAGGAAAACACTGCGAACACAGATGAATAGATTCTCGGTGTAAATATGCCTTGTAGGGTGGATGAAAGTTCGGTAATCCGCATGCTAACAACTCTGTAGTGAATATTTGTCGAATCCGAGATACATGAAGTGTGTTCGGAACACAGAATATCACGGTGAGCGAATCTATGTAAAATAAATGTCAGTTGGGTAGAAAGCATTCCAAGAGCTTTTTCTGCGAATTCTGCCTCATTTTCAAAACTGGCATTAGGAAAAATTTTCGAAATATGAGAAAATGCTTCAAAGTGTCAATATGGCTTTTATCGTGGATGAAAGTTCGGTAATCCTTATGCTAACAACTCTGAAGTGAATAATTGTCGAATACTTGATGCATGTAGCTTTTTCAGAACACGGAATTTCACGATGACTGGTTTTATGTAAATTGCATGTCAAATGGGTAGAACTCGCTCCAAGAGGATTTTTCTGCGAAAACTGCATGACTTAAAAACTGACATTTGGGGAAATCTAATAAATCAGAATATAATTTCTATGTATAAATATGCATTGTAATGTGGATGAGAGTTCGGTAATACACATGTTAAGAACTCATTAAAGATTGTCGAATCTGTGATGCATGTAACGTGTTCAGAACATGGAATGTCACGGTGAGTGAAACTGGGTAAATTACATATCTTTTGGTTAGAAATCGCTCCAAGAGCATTTTCCTGCCAAATCTGCCTCATTTTCAAACCTGGCATTAAAACTAACCTGTGAAATCTGAGAAAAGTCTTCAAAGTGTCAGTAAGCCATGTGTGGTGGTTGAAAGTGCTGTAATCAACTTGCTAACAACTCTGTAGTGAATATTTTTCGAATCCGAGATGCATGTAGCATGTTCAGAACACGGAATTTCACGGTGAGTGAATCCATCTAAATTACATGTCTATTGTTTTGAACGCGTTCCAACAGGTTATTGCCGTGAAATCTGCCTAGTTTCGAAACTGGCGTTTGGAAAGCTCTGTGCAATCAGAGAAAATGCTTCTAAGCATCAATATGCCTTGTATTGTGATGAAAGTCCTTTAATCCACATGCAAACAACTCTGTAGTGTATTTTTGTCGAATCCTATCTGCATGAATCGTGTTCGAAACACGGATTTCACAGCGATAGAATCTATGTAATTTACATATCTATTGGGTAGAACACGCTCCAACAGTTTTTCCTTAGGAAACTGCCTAATTTTCGAAACTGCTTTTAGGAAAAAGCTGCAAACTCAGAATTAATGTTTCTAGGTGTAAATATGCCTTGTATGGTGGATGAAAGTTCTGTAATACACATGTACATAACTCATTAAAAATGTTTCTCAAATCCAATATGTATGTAGTGTGTTCAGCACACGGAATGTCACGTTGAAGGAAACTATGTAAATTACATATCTATTGGTGAGAACCCGCTCCAGGAGCATTTTACTGTAAAATCTACCTCTGTTTGGAAACTGGTGTTATGAAAACACTGCAAAACCTGAGCAAAAGCTTTAAGGTGACAATATGTCTTCAATGGTTTATTAAAGATGTGTAATTCACATTCTAACAACTCAGGAGTGAATATTAGTTGAATCCATGGTGCATGTACCTGTTTCGGAACACGGAATGTGACGGTGATGGTATCTATGAAAATGGGATGTCTATTGGGTCGAACATGCAGCAAGAGAATTTTTCTGCGAAAACTGCCTGATTTTCGTAACTGACGTTAGGAAAAATCTGCGAAATCTAAGTAAATATTTCTAGGTGTAAATATGCCTTGTATTGTGGTTGAAACATCGGTAATCCACATGCTCACGGTCATTAAATAATGTTTGTCGAAGCCGTGATTAATGTAACGTTTTCAGAACACCGAATGTCTCGGTGAGTGAAACTCGGAACATAAAAATTCTACTGGATAGAACTCGCTTGAATTGAATTTTTCTGCGAAAATTTCATGATTTTCAAAACTGGATGTTAGGAAAAACTTGCGAAATCCGAATAACTACAACTAGGTGTAAATATGCCTTGTATGGTGGATGAAATTTTGGTAATCCACATGCTCACACTCATTAGGGAATGTTTGTCGAATTCGTGATGCATGAAATGTGTACCTAATACAGAGTGTCATATTGAAGGAAACGATGTAAATTATACATCTATTGTTGAGAACCCGCTCCAGGAGATTTTTACTGTAAAATCTACCTTTGTTTGGGAACTGGTGTTATGAAAACACTGCAAAATCTGAGCAAATGCCTTAAGGTGACAATATGTCTTCAATGGTTTATTAAAGATGTGTAATTCACTTCTAACAACTCAGGAGTGAATATTTGTTGAATCCATGGTGCATGTACCTTTTTCGGAACACGGAATGTTACCGTGACGGTATCTATGAAAATGGGATGTCTATTGGATCAAACATGCAGCAAGAGAATTTTTCGGCGCAAACTGCCTGATATTCGTAACTGACGTTATGAAAAATCTGCGAAATCTAAGTAAATATTTCTAGGTGTAAATATGCCTTGTATTGTGGTTGAAACATCGGTAATCCACATGATCACGGTCATTAAATAATGTTTGTCGAAGCAGTGATTAATATAACGTTTTCGGAACACGGAATGTCTCGGTGAGTGAAACTCGGAAAATAACAATTCTACTGGATAGAACTTTCTTGAATTGAATTTTTCTGCGAAAATTTCATGATTTTCGAAACTGGATGTTAGGAAAAATCTGTGAAATCAGAATAACTACTTCTAGTTGTAAATATGCCTTGTATGGTGGATGAAAGTTCAGGAATCCACATGCTCACACACATTAAAGAATGTTTGTCGAATTCGTGATGCATGTAACGTGTTCGGAATACGGAATGTCATATTGAAGGAAACAATGTAAATTACATGTCTATTGGGTAGAACTCGCTTGAAGAGAATTTTTCTGCGAAATGTGCCTCATTTTCAAATCTGCCAATAGGAGAACTCTGTGAAATCTGAGAAAATGCTTCTAAGTGTCAATATGCATTGAATGTTGAATGAAAGTCCGGTAATCCACATGTTAATAACAGTGTAGTAATTATTTTTCAAACCGTGATTCATGTAGCGCTTTTGGAAAACGGAATTTCACCGTAATGAAACAATGTAAATTACAATTCTATTGGGTAGAACGAGCTAGAATAGAATTTTTCTGCGAAAATTGCATGATTATCGAATCTGAATTTTGGAGAAAGCTTCAAATGAGAGTAAATATTTCTAGGTGTAAATATGCCTTTATATTGGAACAAAGTTGGGTAATCCACATTTACGCAACATATTAAAGAATCTTTTTCTAATCCGTGATGCATGTAACGTGTTTGGAACGTGGAATTTCACGGTGAATGAAACAACGTAAATTACTTCTCTATTGGGTAGAACTCGCTCCAAGAGAATTTTTCTGTGATAAATGCTTCATTTTTGAAACTGGCGTTTGGAAAACACTGCAAAATCTGAGAAAATACTTCTAAGTATCAATATTCAATCTATTGTGATGAAAGTTCGGTAATCCACATGCTAACAAATCTGTAGTGTATAATTGTCGAATCCATTATGCATGTAGCATGTTCGGAACACGGAATTTCATGGCCAGGGAGTTTATGTAAATTACATTTCTCTTGGTTAGTAAACACTCCAAGAGATTTTTCCTGAGAAATATGCCTGAATTTCAAAACTGGTTTTAGGAAAACACTGCGAACACAGATGAATAGATTCTCGGTGTAAATATGCCTTGTAGGGTGGATGAAAGTTCGGTAATCCGCATGCTAACAACTCTGTAGTGAATATTTGTCGAATCCGAGATACATGAAGTGTGTTCGGAACACAGAATATCACGGTGAGCGAATCTATGTAAAATAAATGTCACTTGGGTAGAAAGCATTCCAAGAGCTTTTTCTGCGAATTCTGCCTCATTTTCAAAACTGGCATTAGGAAAAATTTTCGAAATATGAGAAAATGCTTCAAAGTGTCAATATGGCTTTTATCGTGGATGAAAGTTCGGTAATCCTTATGCTAACAACTCTGAAGTGAATAATTGTCGAATACTTGATGCATGTAGCTTTTTCAGAACACGGAATTTCACGATGACTGGTTTTATGTAAATTGCATGTCAAATGGGTAGAACTCGCTCCAAGAGGATTTTTCTGCGAAAACTGCATGACTTAAAAACTGACATTTGGGGAAATCTAATAAATCAGAATATAATTTCTATGTATAAATATGCATTGTAATGTGGATGAGAGTTCGGTAATACACATGTTAAGAACTCATTAAAGATTGTCGAATCTGTGATGCATGTAACGTGTTCAGAACATGGAATGTCACGGTGAGTGAAACTGGGTAAATTACATATCTTTTGGTTAGAAATCGCTCCAAGAGCATTTTCCTGCCAAATCTGCCTCATTTTCAAACCTGGCATTAAAACTAACCTGTGAAATCTGAGAAAAGTCTTCAAAGTGTCAGTAAGCCATGTGTGGTGGTTGAAAGTGCTGTAATCAACTTGCTAACAACTCTGTAGTGAATATTTTTCGAATCCGAGATGCATGTAGCATGTTCAGAACACGGAATTTCACGGTGAGTGAATCCATCTAAATTACATGTCTATTGTTTTGAACGCGTTCCAACAGGTTATTGCCGTGAAATCTGCCTAGTTTCGAAACTGGCGTTTGGAAAGCTCTGTGCAATCAGAGAAAATGCTTCTAAGCATCAATATGCCTTGTATTGTGATGAAAGTCCTTTAATCCACATGCAAACAACTCTGTAGTGTATTTTTGTCGAATCCTATCTGCATGAATCGTGTTCGAAACACGGATTTCACAGCGATAGAATCTATGTAATTTACATATCTATTGGGTAGAACACGCTCCAACAGTTTTTCCTTAGGAAACTGCCTAATTTTCGAAACTGCTTTTAGGAAAAAGCTGCAAACTCAGAATTAATGTTTCTAGGTGTAAATTTGCCTTGTATGGTGGATGAAAGTTCTGTAATACACATGTACATAACTCATTAAAAATGTTTCTCAAATCCAATATGTATGTAGTGTGTTCGGCACACGGAATGTCACGTTGAAGGAAACTATGTAAATTACATATCTATTGGTGAGAACCCGCTCCAGGAGCATTTTACTGTAAAATCTACCTCTGTTTGGAAACTGGTGTTATGAAAACACTGCAAAACCTGAGCAAAAGGTTTAAGGTGACAATATGTCTTCAATGGTTTATTAAAGATGTGTAATTCACATTCTAACAACTCAGGAGTGAATATTAGTTGAATCCATGGTGCATGTACCTGTTTCGGAACACGGAATGTGACGGTGATGGTATCTATGAAAATGGGATGTCTATTGGGTCGAACATGCAGCAAGAGAATTTTTCTGCGAAAACTGCCTGATTTTCGTAACTGACGTTAGGAAAAATCTGCGAAATCTAAGTAAATATTTCTAGGTGTAAATATGCCTTGTATTGTGGTTGAAACATCGGTAGTCCACATGCTCACGGTCATTAAATAATGTTTGTCGAAGCCGTGATTAATGTAACGTTTTCAGAACACCGAATGTCTCGGTGAGTGAAACTCGGAACATAAAAATTCTACTGGATAGAACTCGCTTGAATTGAATTTTTCTGCGAAAATTTCATGATTTTCAAAACTGGATGTTAGGAAAAACTTGCGAAATCCGAATAACTACAACTAGGTGTAAATATGCCTTGTATGGTGGATGAAATTTTGGTAATCCACATGCTCACACTCATTAGGGAATGTTTGTCGAATTCGTGATGCATGAAATGTGTACCTAATACAGAGTGTCATATTGAAGGAAACGATGTAAATTATACATCTATTGTTGAGAACCCGCTCCAGGAGATTTTTACTGTAAAATCTACCTTTGTTTGGGAACTGGTGTTATGAAAACACTGCAAAATCTGAGCAAATGCCTTAAGGTGACAATATGTCTTCAATGGTTTATTAAAGATGTGTAATTCACTTCTAACAACTCAGGAGTGAATATTTGTTGAATCCATGGTGCATGTACCTTTTTCGGAACACGGAATGTTACCGTGACGGTATCTATGAAAATGGGATATCTATTGGATCAAACATGCAGCAAGAGAATTTTTCGGCGCAAACTGCCTGATATTCGTAACTGACGTTATGAAAAATCTGCGAAATCTAAGTAAATATTTCTAGGTGTAAATATGCCTTGTATTGTGGTTGAAACATCGGTAATCCACATGATCACGGTCATTAAATAATGTTTGTTGAAGCAGTGATTAATATAACGTTTTCGGAACACGGAATGTCTCGGTGAGTGAAACTCGGAAAATAACAATTCTACTGGATAGAACTTTCTTGAATTGAATTTTTCTGCGAACATTTCATGATTTTCGAAACTGGATGTTAGGAAAAATCTGTGAAATCAGAATAACTACTTCTAGTTGTAAATATGCCTTGTATGGTGGATGAAAGTTCAGGAATCCACATGCTCACACACATTAAAGAATGTTTGTCGAATTCGTGATGCATGTAACGTGTTCGGAATACGGAATGTCATATTGAAGGAAACAATGTAAATTACATGTCTATTGGGTAGAACTCGCTTGAAGAGAATTTTTCTGCGAAATGTGCCTCATTTTCAAATCTGCCAATAGGAGAACTCTGTGAAATCTGAGAAAATGCTTCTAAGTGTCAATATGCATTGAATGTTGAATGAAAGTCCGGTAATCCACATGTTAATAACAGTGTAGTAATTATTTTTCAAACCGTGATTCATGTAGCGCTTTTGGAAAACGGAATTTCACCGTAATGAAACAATGTAAATTACAATTCTATTGGGTAGAACGAGCTAGAATAGAATTTTTCTGCGAAAATTGCATGATTATCGAATCTGAATTTTGGAGAAAGCTTCAAATGAGAGTAAATATTTCTAGGTGTAAATATGCCTTTATATTGGAACAAAGTTCGGTAATCCACATTTACGCAACATATTAAAGAATCTTTTTCTAATCCGTGATGCATGTAACGTGTTTGGAACGTGGAATTTCACGGTGAATGAAACAACGTAAATTACTTCTCTATTGGGTAGAACTCGCTCCAAGAGAATTTTTCTGTGATAAATGCTTCATTTTTGAAACTGGCGTTTGGAAAACACTGCAAAATCTGAGAAAATACTTCTAAGTATCAATATTCAATCTATTGTGATGAAAGTTCGGTAATCCACATGCTAACAAATCTGTAGTGTATAATTGTCGAATCCATTATGCATGTAGCATGTTCGGAACACGGAATTTCATGGCCAGGGAGTTTATGTAAATTACATTTCTCTTGGTTAGTAAACACTCCAAGAGATTTTTCCTGAGAAATATGCCTGAATTTCAAAACTGGTTTTAGGAAAACACTGCGAACACAGATGAATAGATTCTCGGTGTAAATATGCCTTGTAGGGTGGATGAAAGTTCGGTAATCCGCATGCTAACAACTCTGTAGTGAATATTTGTCGAATCCGAGATACATGAAGTGTGTTCGGAACACAGAATATCACGGTGAGCGAATCTATGTAAAATAAATGTCAGTTGGGTAGAAAGCATTCCAAGAGCTTTTTCTGCGAATTCTGCCTCATTTTCAAAACTGGCATTAGGAAAAATTTTCGAAATATGAGAAAATGCTTCAAAGTGTCAATATGGCTTTTATCGTGGATGAAAGTTCGGTAATCCTTATGCTAACAACTCTGAAGTGAATAATTGTCGAATACTTGATGCATGTAGCTTTTTCAGAACACGGAATTTCACGATGACTGGTTTTATGTAAATTGCATGTCAAATGGGTAGAACTCGCTCCAAGAGGATTTTTCTGCGAAAACTGCATGACTTAAAAACTGACATTTGGGGAAATCTAATAAATCAGAATATAATTTCTATGTATAAATATGCATTGTAATGTGGATGAGAGTTCGGTAATACACATGTTAAGAACTCATTAAAGATTGTCGAATCTGTGATGCATGTAACGTGTTCAGAACATGGAATGTCACGGTGAGTGAAACTGGGTAAATTACATATCTTTTGGTTAGAAATCGCTCCAAGAGCATTTTCCTGCCAAATCTGCCTCATTTTCAAACCTGGCATTAAAACTAACCTGTGAAATCTGAGAAAAGTCTTCAAAGTGTCAGTAAGCCATGTGTGGTGGTTGAAAGTGCTGTAATCAACTTGCTAACAACTCTGTAGTGAATATTTTTCAAATCCGAGATGCATGTAGCATGTTCAGAACACGGAATTTCACGGTGAGTTACTCCATCTAAATTACATGTCTATTGTTTTGAACGCGTTACAACAGGTTATTGCCGTGAAATCTGCCTAGTTTCGAAACTGGCGTTTGGAAAGCTCTGTGCAATCAGAGAAAATGCTTCTAAGCATCAATATGCTTTGTATTGTGATGAAAGTCCTTTAATCCACATGCAAACAACTCTGTAGTGTATTTTTGTCGAATCCTATCTGCATGAATCGTGTTCGAAACACGGATTTCACAGCGATAGAATCTATGTAATTTACATATCTATTGGGTAGAACACGCTCCAACAGTTTTTCCTTAGGAAACTGCCTAATTTTCGAAACTGCTTTTAGGAAAAAGCTGCAAACTCAGAATTAATGTTTCTAGGTGTAAATATGCCTTGTATGGTGGATGAAAGTTCTGTAATACACATGTACATAACTCATTAAAAATGTTTCTCAAATCCAATATGTATGTAGTGTGTTCGGCACACGGAATGTCACGTTGAAGGAAACTATGTAAATTACATATCTATTGGTGAGAACCCGCTCCAGGAGCATTTTACTGTAAAATCTACCTCTGTTTGGAAACTGGTGTTATGAAAACACTGCAAAACCTGAGCAAAAGCTTTAAGGTGACAATATGTCTTCAATGGTTTATTAAAGATGTGTAATTCACATTCTAACAACTCAGGAGTGAATATTAGTTGAATCCATGGTGCATGTACCTGTTTCGGAACACGGAATGTGACGGTGATGGTATCTATGAAAATGGGATGTCTATTGGGTCGAACATGCAGCAAGAGAATTTTTCTGCGAAAACTGCCTGATTTTCGTAACTGACGTTAGGAAAAATCTGCGAAATCTAAGTAAATATTTCTAGGTGTAAATATGCCTTGTATTGTGGTTGAAACATCGGTAGTCCACATGCTCACGGTCATTAAATAATGTTTGTCGAAGCCGTGATTAATGTAACGTTTTCAGAACACCGAATGTCTCGGTGAGTGAAACTCGGAACATAAAAATTCTACTGGATAGAACTCGCTTGAATTGAATTTTTCTGCGAAAATTTCATGATTTTCAAAACTGGATGTTAGGAAAAACTTGCGAAATCCGAATAACTACAACTAGGTGTAAATATGCCTTGTATGGTGGATGAAATTTTGGTAATCCACATGCTCACACTCATTAGGGAATGTTTGTCGAATTCGTGATGCATGAAATGTGTACCTAATACAGAGTGTCATATTGAAGGAAACGATGTAAATTATACATCTATTGTTGAGAACCCGCTCCAGGAGATTTTTACTGTAAAATCTACCTTTGTTTGGGAACTGGTGTTATGAAAACACTGCAAAATCTGAGCAAATGCCTTAAGGTGACAATATGTCTTCAATGGTTTATTAAAGATGTGTAATTCACTTCTAACAACTCAGGAGTGAATATTTGTTGAATCCATGGTGCATGTACCTTTTTCGGAACACGGAATGTTACCGTGACGGTATCTATGAAAATGGGATGTCTATTGGATCAAACATGCAGCAAGAGAATTTTTCGGCGCAAACTGCCTGATATTCGTAACTGACGTTAGGAAAAATCTGCGAAATCTAAGTAAATATTTCTAGGTGTAAATATGCCTTGTATGGTGGATGAAAGTTCAGGAATCCACATGCTCACACACATTAAAGAATGTTTGTCGAATTCGTGATGCATGTAACGTGTTCGGAATACGGAATGTCATATTGAAGGAAACAATGTAAATTACATGTCTATTGGGTAGAACTCGCTTGAAGAGAATTTTTCTGCGAAATGTGCCTCATTTTCAAATCTGCCAATAGGAGAACTCTGTGAAATCTGAGAAAATGCTTCTAAGTGTCAATATGCAATGAATGTTGAATGAAAGTCCGGTAATCCACATGTTAATAACAGTGTAGTAATTATTTTTCAAACCGTGATTCATGTAGCGCTTTTGGAAAACGGAATTTCACCGTAATGAAACAATGTAAATTACAATTCTATTGGGTAGAACGAGCTAGAATAGAATTTTTCTGCGAAAATTGCATGATTATCGAATCTGAATTTTGGAGAAAGCTTCAAATGAGAGTAAATATTTCTAGGTGTAAATATGCCTTTATATTGGAACAAAGTTCGGTAATCCACATTTACGCAACATATTAAAGAATCTTTTTCTAATCCGTGATGCATGTAACGTGTTTGGAACGTGGAATTTCACGGTGAATGAAACAACGTAAATTACTTCTCTATTGGGTAGAACTCGCTCCAAGAGAATTTTTCTGTGATAAATGCTTCATTTTTGAAACTGGCGTTTGGAAAACACTGCAAAATCTGAGAAAATACTTCTAAGTATCAATATTCAATCTATTGTGATGAAAGTTCGGTAATCCACATGCTAACAAATCTGTAGTGTATAATTGTCGAATCCATTATGCATGTAGCATGTTCGGAACACGGAATTTCATGGCCAGGGAGTTTATGTAAATTACATTTCTCTTGGTTAGTAAACACTCCAAGAGATTTTTCCTGAGAAATATGCCTGAATTTCAAAACTGGTTTTAGGAAAACACTGCGAACACAGATGAATAGATTCTCGGTGTAAATATGCCTTGTAGGGTGGATGAAAGTTCGGTAATCCGCATGCTAACAACTCTGTAGTGAATATTTGTCGAATCCGAGATACATGAAGTGTGTTCGGAACACAGAATATCACGGTGAGCGAATCTATGTAAAATAAATGTCAGTTGGGTAGAAAGCATTCCAAGAGCTTTTTCTGCGAATTCTGCCTCATTTTCAAAACTGGCATTAGGAAAAATTTTCGAAATATGAGAAAATGCTTCAAAGTGTCAATATGGCTTTTATCGTGGATGAAAGTTCGGTAATCCTTATGCTAACAACTCTGAAGTGAATAATTGTCGAATACTTGATGCATGTAGCTTTTTCAGAACACGGAATTTCACGATGACTGGTTTTATGTAAATTGCATGTCAAATGGGTAGAACTCGCTCCAAGAGGATTTTTCTGCGAAAACTGCATGACTTAAAAACTGACATTTGGGGAAATCTAATAAATCAGAATATAATTTCTATGTATAAATATGCATTGTAATGTGGATGAGAGTTCGGTAATACACATGTTAAGAACTCATTAAAGATTGTCGAATCTGTGATGCATGTAACGTGTTCAGAACATGGAATGTCACGGTGAGTGAAACTGGGTAAATTACATATCTTTTGGTTAGAAATCGCTCCAAGAGCATTTTCCTGCCAAATCTGCCTCATTTTCAAACCTGGCATTAAAACTAACCTGTGAAATCTGAGAAAAGTCTTCAAAGTGTCAGTAAGCCATGTGTGGTGGTTGAAAGTGCTGTAATCAACTTGCTAACAACTCTGTAGTGAATATTTTTCGAATCCGAGATGCATGTAGCATGTTCAGAACACGGAATTTCACGGTGAGTTACTCCATCTAAATTACATGTCTATTGTTTTGAACGCGTTACAACAGGTTATTGCCGTGAAATCTGCCTAGTTTCGAAACTGGCGTTTGGAAAGCTCTGTGCAATCAGAGAAAATGCTTCTAAGCATCAATATGCTTTGTATTGTGATGAAAGTCCTTTAATCCACATGCAAACAACTCTGTAGTGTATTTTTGTCGAATCCTATCTGCATGAATCGTGTTCGAAACACGGATTTCACAGCGATAGAATCTATGTAATTTACATATCTATTGGGTAGAACACGCTCCAACAGTTTTTCCTTAGGAAACTGCCTAATTTTCGAAACTGCTTTTAGGAAAAAGCTGCAAACTCAGAATTAATGTTTCTAGGTGTAAATATGCCTTGTATGGTGGATGAAAGTTCTGTAATACACATGTACATAACTCATTAAAAATGTTTCTCAAATCCAATACGTATGTAGTGTGTTCGGCACACGGAATGTCACGTTGAAGGAAACTATGTAAATTACATATCTATTGGTGAGAACCCGCTCCAGGAGCATTTTACTGTAAAATCTACCTCTGTTTGGAAACTGGTGTTATGAAAACACTGCAAAACCTGAGCAAAAGCTTTAAGGTGACAATATGTCTTCAATGGTTTATTAAAGATGTGTAATTCACATTCTAACAACTCAGGAGTGAATATTAGTTGAATCCATGGTGCATGTACCTGTTTCGGAACACGGAATGTGACGGTGATGGTATCTATGAAAATGGGATGTCTATTGGGTCGAACATGCAGCAAGAGAATTTTTCTGCGAAAACTGCCTGATTTTCGTAACTGACGTTAGGAAAAATCTGCGAAATCTAAGTAAATATTTCTAGGTGTAAATATGCCTTGTATTGTGGTTGAAACATCGGTAGTCCACATGCTCACGGTCATTAAATAATGTTTGCCGAAGCCGTGATTAATGTAACGTTTTCAGAACACCGAATGTCTCGGTGAGTGAAACTCGGAAAATAACAATTCTACTGGATAGAACTTTCTTGAATTGAATTTTTCTGTGAAAATTTCATGATTTTCAAAACTGGATGTTAGGAAAAACTTGCGAAATCCGAATAACTACAACTAGGTGTAAATATGCCTTGTATGGTGGATGAAATTTTGGTAATCCACATGCTCACACTCATTAGGGAATGTTTGTCGAATTCGTGATGCATGAAATGTGTACCTAATACAGAGTGTCATATTGAAGGAAACGATGTAAATTATACATCTATTGTTGAGAACCCGCTCCAGGAGATTTTTACTGTAAAATCTACCTTTGTTTGGGAACTGGTGTTATGAAAACACTGCAAAATCTGAGCAAATGCCTTAAGGTGACAATATGTCTTCAATGGTTTATTAAAGATGTGTAATTCACTTCTAACAACTCAGGAGTGAATATTTGTTGAATCCATGGTGCATGTACCTTTTTCGGAACACGGAATGTTACCGTGACGGTATCTATGAAAATGGGATGTCTATTGGATCAAACATGCAGCAAGAGAATTTTTCGGCGCAAACTGCCTGATATTCGTAACTGACGTTAGGAAAAATCTGTGAAATCTAAGTAAATATTTCTAGGTGTAAATATGCCTTGTATTGTGGTTGAAACATCGGTAATCCACATGATCACGGTCATTAAATAATGTTTGTCGAAGCAGTGATTAATATAACGTTTTCGGAACACGGAATGTCTCGGTGAGTGAAACTCGGAAAATAACAATTCTACTGGATAGAACTTTCTTGAATTGAATTTTTCTGCGAACATTTCATGATTTTCGAAACTGGATGTTAGGAAAAATCTGTGAAATCAGAATAACTACTTCTAGTTGTAAATATGCCTTGTATGGTGGATGAAAGTTCAGGAATCCACATGCTCACACACATTAAAGAATGTTTGTCGAATTCGTGATGCATGTAACGTGTTTGGAATACGGAATGTCATATTGAAGGAAACAATGTAAATTACATGTCTATTGGGTAGAACTCGCTTGAAGAGAATTTTTCTGCGAAATGTGCCTCATTTTCTAATCTGCCAATAGGAGAACTCTGTGAAATCTGAGAAAATGCTTCTAAGTGTCAATATGCATTGAATGTTGAATGAAAGTCCGGTAATCCACATGTTAATAACAGTGTAGTAATTATTTTTCAAACCGTGATTCATGTAGCGCTTTTGGAAAACGGAATTTCACCGTAATGAAACAATGTAAATTACAATTCTATTGGGTAGAACGAGCTAGAATAGAATTTTTCTGCGAAAATTGCATGATTATCGAATCTGAATTTTGGAGAAAGCTTCAAATGAGAGTAAATATTTCTAGGTGTAAATATGCCTTTATATTGGAACAAAGTTCGGTAATCCACATTTACGCAACATATTAAAGAATCTTTTTCTAATCCGTGATGCATGTAACGTGTTTGGAACGTGGAATTTCACGGTGAATGAAACAACGTAAATTACTTCTCTATTGGGTAGAACTCGCTCCAAGAGAATTTTTCTGTGATAAATGCTTCATTTTTGAAACTGGCGTTTGGAAAACACTGCAAAATCTGAGAAAATACTTCTAAGTATCAATATTCAATCTATTGTGATGAAAGTTCGGTAATCCACATGCTAACAAATCTGTAGTGTATAATTGTCGAATCCATTATGCATGTAGCATGTTCGGAACACGGAATTTCATGGCCAGGGAGTTTATGTAAATTACATTTCTCTTGGTTAGTAAACACTCCAAGAGATTTTTCCTGAGAAATATGCCTGAATTTCAAAACTGGTTTTAGGAAAACACTGCGAACACAGATGAATAGATTCTCGGTGTAAATATGCCTTGTAGGGTGGATGAAAGTTCGGTAATCCGCATGCTAACAACTCTGTAGTGAATATTTGTCGAATCCGAGATACATGAAGTGTGTTCGGAACACAGAATATCACGGTGAGCGAATCTATGTAAAATAAATGTCAGTTGGGTAGAAAGCATTCCAAGAGCTTTTTCTGCGAATTCTGCCTCATTTTCAAAACTGGCATTAGGAAAAATTTTCGAAATATGAGAAAATGCTTCAAAGTGTCAATATGGCTTTTATCGTGGATGAAAGTTCGGTAATCCTTATGCTAACAACTCTGAAGTGAATAATTGTCGAATACTTGATGCATGTAGCTTTTTCAGAACACGGAATTTCACGATGACTGGTTTTATGTAAATTGCATGTCAAATGGGTAGAACTCGCTCCAAGAGGATTTTTCTGCGAAAACTGCATGACTTAAAAACTGACATTTGGGGAAATCTAATAAATCAGAATATAATTTCTATGTATAAATATGCATTGTAATGTGGATGAGAGTTCGGTAATACACATGTTAAGAACTCATTAAAGATTGTCGAATCTGTGATGCATGTAACGTGTTCAGAACATGGAATGTCACGGTGAGTGAAACTGGGTAAATTACATATCTTTTGGTTAGAAATCGCTCCAAGAGCATTTTCCTGCCAAATCTGCCTCATTTTCAAACCTGGCATTAAAACTAACCTGTGAAATCTGAGAAAAGTCTTCAAAGTGTCAGTAAGCCATGTGTGGTGGTTGAAAGTGCTGTAATCAACTTGCTAACAACTCTGTAGTGAATATTTTTCGAATCCGAGATGCATGTAGCATGTTCAGAACACGGAATTTCACGGTGAGTGAATCCATCTAAATTACATGTCTATTGTTTTGAACGCGTTCCAACAGGTTATTGCCGTGAAATCTGCCTAGTTTCGAAACTGGCGTTTGGAAAGCTCTGTGCAATCAGAGAAAATGCTTCTAAGCATCAATATGCCTTGTATTGTGATGAAAGTCCTTTAATCCACATGCAAACAACTCTGTAGTGTATTTTTGTCGAATCCTATCTGCATGAATCGTGTTCGAAACACGGATTTCACAGCGATAGAATCTATGTAATTTACATATCTATTGGGTAGAACACGCTCCAACAGTTTTTCCTTAGGAAACTGCCTAATTTTCGAAACTGCTTTTAGGAAAAAGCTGCAAACTCAGAATTAATGTTTCTAGGTGTAAATATGCCTTGTATGGTGGATGAAAGTTCTGTAATACACATGTACATAACTCATTAAAAATGTTTCTCAAATCCAATATGTATGTAGTGTGTTCGGCACACGGAATGTCACGTTGAAGGAAACTATGTAAATTACATATCTATTGGTGAGAACCCGCTCCAGGAGCATTTTACTGTAAAATCTACCTCTGTTTGGAAACTGGTGTTATGAAAACACTGCAAAACCTGAGCAAAAGCTTTAAGGTGACAATATGTCTTCAATGGTTTATTAAAGATGTGTAATTCACATTCTAACAACTCAGGAGTGAATATTAGTTGAATCCATGGTGCATGTACCTGTTTCGGAACACGGAATGTGACGGTGATGGTATCTATGAAAATGGGATGTCTATTGGGTCGAACATGCAGCAAGAGAATTTTTCTGCGAAAACTGCCTGATTTTCGTAACTGACGTTAGGAAAAATCTGCGAAATCTAAGTAAATATTTCTAGGTGTAAATATGCCTTGTATTGTGGTTGAAACATCGGTAGTCCACATGCTCACGGTCATTAAATAATGTTTGCCGAAGCCGTGATTAATGTAACGTTTTCAGAACACCGAATGTCTCGGTGAGTGAAACTCGGAACATAAAAATTCTACTGGATAGAACTCGCTTGAATTGAATTTTTCTGCGAAAATTTCATGATTTTCAAAACTGGATGTTAGGAAAAACTTGCGAAATCCGAATAACTACAACTAGGTGTAAATATGCCTTGTATGGTGGATGAAATTTTGGTAATCCACATGCTCACACTCATTAGGGAATGTTTGTCGAATTCGTGATGCATGAAATGTGTACCTAATACAGAGTGTCATATTGAAGGAAACGATGTAAATTATATATCTATTGTTGAGAACCCGCTCCAGGAGATTTTTACTGTAAAATCTACCTTTGTTTGGGAACTGGTGTTATGAAAACACTGCAAAACCTGAGCAAAAGCTTTAAGGTGACAATATGTCTTCAATGGTTTATTAAAGATGTGTAATTCACATTCTAACAACTCAGGAGTGAATATTAGTTGAATCCATGGTGCATGTACCTGTTTCGGAACACGGAATGTGACGGTGATTGTATCTATGAAAATGGGATGTCTATTGGGTCGAACATGCAGCAAGAGAATTTTTCTGCGAAAACTGCCTGATTTTCGTAACTGACGTTAGGAAAAATCTGCGAAATCTAAGTAAATATTTCTAGGTGTAAATATGCCTTGTATTGTGGTTGAAACATCGGTAGTCCACATGCTCACGGTCATTAAATAATGTTTGCCGAAGCCGTGATTAATGTAACGTTTTCAGAACACCGAATGTCTCGGTGAGTGAAACTCGGAAAATAACAATTCTACTGGATAGAACTTTCTTGAATTGAATTTTTCTGCGAAAATTTCATGATTTTCGAAACTGGATGTTAGGAAAAATCTGTGAAATCAGAATAACTACTTCTAGTTGTAAATATGCCTTGTATGGTGGATGAAAGTTCAGGAATCCACATGCTCACACACATTAAAGAATGTTTGTCGAATTCGTGATGCATGTAACGTGTTCGGAATACGGAATGTCATATTGAAGGAAACAATGTAAATTACATTTCTATTGGGTAGAACTCACTTGAAGAGAATTTTTCTGCGAAATGTGCCTCATTTTCAAATCTGCCAATAGGAGAACTCTGTGAAATCTGAGAAAATGCTTCTAAGTGTCAATATGCATTGAATGTTGAATGAAAGTCCGGTAATCCACATGTTAATAACAGTGTAGTAATTATTTTTCAAACCGTGATTCATGTAGCGCTTTTGGAAAACGGAATTTCACCGTAATGAAACAATGTAAATTACAATTCTATTGGGTAGAACGAGCTAGAATAGAATTTTTCTGCGAAAATTGCATGATTATTGAATCTGAAGTTTGGAGAAAGCTTCAAATGAGAGTAAATATTTCTAGGTGTAAATATGCCTTTATATTGGAACAAAGTTCGGTAATCCACATTTACGCAACATATTAAAGAATCTTTTTCTAATCCGTGATGCATGTAACGTGTTTGGAACGTGGAATTTCACGGTGAATGAAACAACGTAAATTACTTCTCTATTGGGTAGAACTCGCTCCAAGAGAATTTTTCTGTGATAAATGCTTCATTTTTGAAACTGGCGTTTGGAAAACACTGCAAAATCTGAGAAAATACTTCTAAGTATCAATATTCAATCTATTGTGATGAAAGTTCGGTAATCCACATGCTAACAAATCTGTAGTGTATAATTGTCGAATCCATTATGCATGTAGCATGTTCGGAACACGGAATTTCATGGCCAGGGAGTTTATGTAAATTACATTTCTCTTGGTTAGTAAACACTCCAAGAGATTTTTCCTGAGAAATATGCCTGAATTTCAAAACTGGTTTTAGGAAAACACTGCGAACACAGATGAATAGATTCTCGGTGTAAATATGCCTTGTAGGGTGGATGAAAGTTCGGTAATCCGCATGCTAACAACTCTGTAGTGAATATTTGTCGAATCCGAGATACATGAAGTGTGTTCGGAACACAGAATATCACGGTGAGCGAATCTATGTAAAATAAATGTCAGTTGGGTAGAAAGCATTCCAAGAGCTTTTTCTGCGAATTCTGCCTCATTTTCAAAACTGGCATTAGGAAAAATTTTCGAAATATGAGAAAATGCTTCAAAGTGTCAATATGGCTTTTATCGTGGATGAAAGTTCGGTAATCCTTATGCTAACAACTCTGAAGTGAATAATTGTCGAATACTTGATGCATGTAGCTTTTTCAGAACACGGAATTTCACGATGACTGGTTTTATGTAAATTGCATGTCAAATGGGTAGAACTCGCTCCAAGAGGATTTTTCTGCGAAAACTGCATGACTTAAAAACTGACATTTGGGGAAATCTAATAAATCAGAATATAATTTCTATGTATAAATATGCATTGTAATGTGGATGAGAGTTCGGTAATACACATGTTAAGAACTCATTAAAGATTGTCGAATCTGTGATGCATGTAACGTGTTCAGAACATGGAATGTCACGGTGAGTGAAACTGGGTAAATTACATATCTTTTGGTTAGAAATCGCTCCAAGAGCATTTTCCTGCCAAATCTGCCTCATTTTCAAACCTGGCATTAAAACTAACCTGTGAAATCTGAGAAAAGTCTTCAAAGTGTCAGTAAGCCATGTGTGGTGGTTGAAAGTGCTGTAATCAACTTGCTAACAACTCTGTAGTGAATATTTTTCGAATCCGAGATGCATGTAGCATGTTCAGAACACGGAATTTCACGGTGAGTGAATCCATCTAAATTACATGTCTATTGTTTTGAACGCGTTCCAACAGGTTATTGCCGTGAAATCTGCCTAGTTTCGAAACTGGCGTTTGGAAAGCTCTGTGCAATCAGAGAAAATGCTTCTAAGCATCAATATGCCTTGTATTGTGATGAAAGTCCTTTAATCCACATGCAAACAACTCTGTAGTGTATTTTTGTCGAATCCTATCTGCATGAATCGTGTTCGAAACACGGATTTCACAGCGATAGAATCTATGTAATTTACATATCTATTGGGTAGAACACGCTCCAACAGTTTTTCCTTAGGAAACTGCCTAATTTTCGAAACTGCTTTTAGGAAAAAGCTGCAAACTCAGAATTAATGTTTCTAGGTGTAAATATGCCTTGTATGGTGGATGAAAGTTCTGTAATACACATGTACATAACTCATTAAAAATGTTTCTCAAATCCAATACGTATGTAGTGTGTTCGGCACACGGAATGTCACGTTGAAGGAAACTATGTAAATTACATATCTATTGGTGAGAACCCGCTCCAGGAGCATTTTACTGTAAAATCTACCTCTGTTTGGAAACTGGTGTTATGAAAACACTGCAAAACCTGAGCAAAAGCTTTAAGGTGACAATATGTCTTCAATGGTTTATTAAAGATGTGTAATTCACATTCTAACAACTCAGGAGTGAATATTAGTTGAATCCATGGTGCATGTACCTGTTTCGGAACACGGAATGTGACGGTGATGGTATCTATGAAAATGGGATGTCTATTGGGTCGAACATGCAGCAAGAGAATTTTTCTGCGAAAACTGCCTGATTTTCGTAACTGACGTTAGGAAAAATCTGCGAAATCTAAGTAAATATTTCTAGGTGTAAATATGCCTTGTATTGTGGTTGAAACATCGGTAGTCCACATGCTCACGGTCATTAAATAATGTATGCCGAAGCCGTGATTAATGTAACGTTTTCAGAACACCGAATGTCTCGGTGAGTGAAACTCGGAAAATAACAATTCTACTGGATAGAACTTTCTTGAATTGAATTTTTCTGTGAAAATTTCATGATTTTCAAAACTGGATGTTAGGAAAAACTTGCGAAATCCGAATAACTACAACTAGGTGTAAATATGCCTTGTATGGTGGATGAAATTTTGGTAATCCACATGCTCACACTCATTAGGGAATGTTTGTCGAATTCGTGATGCATGAAATGTGTACCTAATACAGAGTGTCATATTGAAGGAAACGATGTAAATTATACATCTATTGTTGAGAACCCGCTCCAGGAGATTTTTACTGTAAAATCTACCTTTGTTTGGGAACTGGTGTTATGAAAACACTGCAAAATCTGAGCAAATGCCTTAAGGTGACAATATGTCTTCAATGGTTTATTAAAGATGTGTAATTCACTTCTAACAACTCAGGAGTGAATATTTGTTGAATCCATGGTGCATGTACCTTTTTCGGAACACGGAATGTTACCGTGACGGTATCTATGAAAATGGGATGTCTATTGGATCAAACATGCAGCAAGAGAATTTTTCGGCGCAAACTGCCTGATATTCGTAACTGACGTTAGGAAAAATCTGTGAAATCTAAGTAAATATTTCTAGGTGTAAATATGCCTTGTATTGTGGTTGAAACATCGGTAATCCACATGATCACGGTCATTAAATAATGTTTGTCGAAGCAGTGATTAATATAACGTTTTCGGAACACGGAATGTCTCGGTGAGTGAAACTCGGAAAATAACAATTCTACTGGATAGAACTTTCTTGAATTGAATTTTTCTGCGAACATTTCATGATTTTCGAAACTGGATGTTAGGAAAAATCTGTGAAATCAGAATAACTACTTCTAGTTGTAAATATGCCTTGTATGGTGGATGAAAGTTCAGGAATCCACATGCTCACACACATTAAAGAATGTTTGTCGAATTCGTGATGCATGTAACGTGTTTGGAATACGGAATGTCATATTGAAGGAAACAATGTAAATTACATGTCTATTGGGTAGAACTCGCTTGAAGAGAATTTTTCTGCGAAATGTGCCTCATTTTCTAATCTGCCAATAGGAGAACTCTGTGAAATCTGAGAAAATGCTTCTAAGTGTCAATATGCATTGAATGTTGAATGAAAGTCCGGTAATCCACATGTTAATAACAGTGTAGTAATTATTTTTCAAACCGTGATTCATGTAGCGCTTTTGGAAAACGGAATTTCACCGTAATGAAACAATGTAAATTACAATTCTATTGGGTAGAACGAGCTAGAATAGAATTTTTCTGCGAAAATTGCATGATTATCGAATCTGAAGTTTGGAGAAAGCTTCAAATGAGAGTAAATATTTCTAGGTGTAAATATGCCTTTATATTGGAACAAAGTTCGGTAATCCACATTTACGCAACATATTAAAGAATCTTTTTCTAATCCGTGATGCATGTAACGTGTTTGGAACGTGGAATTTCACGGTGAATGAAACAACGTAAATTACTTCTCTATTGGGTAGAACTCGCTCCAAGAGAATTTTTCTGTGATAAATGCTTCATTTTTGAAACTGGCGTTTGGAAAACACTGCAAAATCTGAGAAAATACTTCTAAGTATCAATATTCAATCTATTGTGATGAAAGTTCGGTAATCCACATGCTAACAAATCTGTAGTGTATAATTGTCGAATCCATTATGCATGTAGCATGTTCGGAACACGGAATTTCATGGCCAGGGAGTTTATGTAAATTACATTTCTCTTGGTTAGTAAACACTCCAAGAGATTTTTCCTGAGAAATATGCCTGAATTTCAAAACTGGTTTTAGGAAAACACTGCGAACACAGATGAATAGATTCTCGGTGTAAATATGCCTTGTAGGGTGGATGAAAGTTCGGTAATCCGCATGCTAACAACTCTGTAGTGAATATTTGTCGAATCCGAGATACATGAAGTGTGTTCGGAACACAGAATATCACGGTGAGCGAATCTATGTAAAATAAATGTCAGTTGGGTAGAAAGCATTCCAAGAGCTTTTTCTGCGAATTCTGCCTCATTTTCAAAACTGGCATTAGGAAAAATTTTCGAAATATGAGAAAATGCTTCAAAGTGTCAATATGGCTTTTATCGTGGATGAAAGTTCGGTAATCCTTATGCTAACAACTCTGAAGTGAATAATTGTCGAATACTTGATGCATGTAGCTTTTTCAGAACACGGAATTTCACGATGACTGGTTTTATGTAAATTGCATGTCAAATGGGTAGAACTCGCTCCAAGAGGATTTTTCTGCGAAAACTGCATGACTTAAAAACTGACATTTGGGGAAATCTAATAAATCAGAATATAATTTCTATGTATAAATATGCATTGTAATGTGGATGAGAGTTCGGTAATACACATGTTAAGAACTCATTAAAGATTGTCGAATCTGTGATGCATGTAACGTGTTCAGAACATGGAATGTCACGGTGAGTGAAACTGGGTAAATTACATATCTTTTGGTTAGAAATCGCTCCAAGAGCATTTTCCTGCCAAATCTGCCTCATTTTCAAACCTGGCATTAAAACTAACCTGTGAAATCTGAGAAAAGTCTTCAAAGTGTCAGTAAGCCATGTGTGGTGGTTGAAAGTGCTGTAATCAACTTGCTAACAACTCTGTAGTGAATATTTTTCGAATCCGAGATGCATGTAGCATGTTCAGAACACGGAATTTCACGGTGAGTGAATCCATCTAAATTACATGTCTATTGTTTTGAACGCGTTCCAACAGGTTATTGCCGTGAAATCTGCCTAGTTTCGAAACTGGCGTTTGGAAAGCTCTGTGCAATCAGAGAAAATGCTTCTAAGCATCAATATGCCTTGTATTGTGATGAAAGTCCTTTAATCCACATGCAAACAACTCTGTAGTGTATTTTTGTCGAATCCTATCTGCATGAATCGTGTTCGAAACACGGATTTCACAGCGATAGAATCTATGTAATTTACATATCTATTGGGTAGAACACGCTCCAACAGTTTTTCCTTAGGAAACTGCCTAATTTTCGAAACTGCTTTTAGGAAAAAGCTGCAAACTCAGAATTAATGTTTCTAGGTGTAAATATGCCTTGTATGGTGGATGAAAGTTCTGTAATACACATGTACATAACTCATTAAAAATGTTTCTCAAATCCAATATGTATGTAGTGTGTTCGGCACACGGAATGTCACGTTGAAGGAAACTATGTAAATTACATATCTATTGGTGAGAACCCGCTCCAGGAGCATTTTACTGTAAAATCTACCTCTGTTTGGAAACTGGTGTTATGAAAACACTGCAAAACCTGAGCAAAAGCTTTAAGGTGACAATATGTCTTCAATGGTTTATTAAAGATGTGTAATTCACATTCTAACAACTCAGGAGTGAATATTAGTTGAATCCATGGTGCATGTACCTGTTTCGGAACACGGAATGTGACGGTGATGGTATCTATGAAAATGGGATGTCTATTGGGTCGAACATGCAGCAAGAGAATTTTTCTGCGAAAACTGCCTGATTTTCGTAACTGACGTTAGGAAAAATCTGCGAAATCTAAGTAAATATTTCTAGGTGTAAATATGCCTTGTATTGTGGTTGAAACATCGGTAGTCCACATGCTCACGGTCATTAAATAATGTTTGCCGAAGCCGTGATTAATGTAACGTTTTCAGAACACCGAATGTCTCGGTGAGTGAAACTCGGAACATAAAAATTCTACTGGATAGAACTCGCTTGAATTGAATTTTTCTGCGAAAATTTCATGATTTTCAAAACTGGATGTTAGGAAAAACTTGCGAAATCCGAATAACTACAACTAGGTGTAAATATGCCTTGTATGGTGGATGAAATTTTGGTAATCCACATGCTCACACTCATTAGGGAATGTTTGTCGAATTCGTGATGCATGAAATGTGTACCTAATACAGAGTGTCATATTGAAGGAAACGATGTAAATTATATATCTATTGTTGAGAACCCGCTCCAGGAGATTTTTACTGTAAAATCTACCTTTGTTTGGGAACTGGTGTTATGAAAACACTGCAAAACCTGAGCAAAAGCTTTAAGGTGACAATATGTCTTCAATGGTTTATTAAAGATGTGTAATTCACATTCTAACAACTCAGGAGTGAATATTAGTTGAATCCATGGTGCATGTACCTGTTTCGGAACACGGAATGTGACGGTGATTGTATCTATGAAAATGGGATGTCTATTGGGTCGAACATGCAGCAAGAGAATTTTTCTGCGAAAACTGCCTGATTTTCGTAACTGACGTTAGGAAAAATCTGCGAAATCTAAGTAAATATTTCTAGGTGTAAATATGCCTTGTATTGTGGTTGAAACATCGGTAGTCCACATGCTCACGGTCATTAAATAATGTTTGCCGAAGCCGTGATTAATGTAACGTTTTCAGAACACCGAATGTCTCGGTGAGTGAAACTCGGAAAATAACAATTCTACTGGATAGAACTTTCTTGAATTGAATTTTTCTGCGAAAATTTCATGATTTTCGAAACTGGATGTTAGGAAAAATCTGTGAAATCAGAATAACTACTTCTAGTTGTAAATATGCCTTGTATGGTGGATGAAAGTTCAGGAATCCACATGCTCACACACATTAAAGAATGTTTGTCGAATTCGTGATGCATGTAACGTGTTCGGAATACGGAATGTCATATTGAAGGAAACAATGTAAATTACATTTCTATTGGGTAGAACTCACTTGAAGAGAATTTTTCTGCGAAATGTGCCTCATTTTCAAATCTGCCAATAGGAGAACTCTGTGAAATCTGAGAAAATGCTTCTAAGTGTCAATATGCATTGAATGTTGAATGAAAGTCCGGTAATCCACATGTTAATAACAGTGTAGTAATTATTTTTCAAACCGTGATTCATGTAGCGCTTTTGGAAAACGGAATTTCACCGTAATGAAACAATGTAAATTACAATTCTATTGGGTAGAACGAGCTAGAATAGAATTTTTCTGCGAAAATTGCATGATTATTGAATCTGAAGTTTGGAGAAAGCTTCAAATGAGAGTAAATATTTCTAGGTGTAAATATGCCTTTATATTGGAACAAAGTTCGGTAATCCACATTTACGCAACATATTAAAGAATCTTTTTCTAATCCGTGATGCATGTAACGTGTTTGGAACGTGGAATTTCACGGTGAATGAAACAACGTAAATTACTTCTCTATTGGGTAGAACTCGCTCCAAGAGAATTTTTCTGTGATAAATGCTTCATTTTTGAAACTGGCGTTTGGAAAACACTGCAAAATCTGAGAAAATACTTCTAAGTATCAATATTCAATCTATTGTGATGAAAGTTCGGTAATCCACATGCTAACAAATCTGTAGTGTATAATTGTCGAATCCATTATGCATGTAGCATGTTCGGAACACGGAATTTCATGGCCAGGGAGTTTATGTAAATTACATTTCTCTTGGTTAGTAAACACTCCAAGAGATTTTTCCTGAGAAATATGCCTGAATTTCAAAACTGGTTTTAGGAAAACACTGCGAACACAGATGAATAGATTCTCGGTGTAAATATGCCTTGTAGGGTGGATGAAAGTTCGGTAATCCGCATGCTAACAACTCTGTAGTGAATATTTGTCGAATCCGAGATACATGAAGTGTGTTCGGAACACAGAATATCACGGTGAGCGAATCTATGTAAAATAAATGTCACTTGGGTAGAAAGCATTCCAAGAGCTTTTTCTGCGAATTCTGCCTCATTTTCAAAACTGGCATTAGGAAAAATTTTCGAAATATGAGAAAATGCTTCAAAGTGTCAATATGGCTTTTATCGTGGATGAAAGTTCGGTAATCCTTATGCTAACAACTCTGAAGTGAATAATTGTCGAATACTTGATGCATGTAGCTTTTTCAGAACACGGAATTTCACGATGACTGGTTTTATGTAAATTGCATGTCAAATGGGTAGAACTCGCTCCAAGAGGATTTTTCTGCGAAAACTGCATGACTTAAAAACTGACATTTGGGGAAATCTAATAAATCAGAATATAATTTCTATGTATAAATATGCATTGTAATGTGGATGAGAGTTCGGTAATACACATGTTAAGAACTCATTAAAGATTGTCGAATCTGTGATGCATGTAACGTGTTCAGAACATGGAATGTCACGGTGAGTGAAACTGGGTAAATTACATATCTTTTGGTTAGAAATCGCTCCAAGAGCATTTTCCTGCCAAATCTGCCTCATTTTCAAACCTGGCATTAAAACTAACCTGTGAAATCTGAGAAAAGTCTTCAAAGTGTCAGTAAGCCATGTGTGGTGGTTGAAAGTGCTGTAATCAACTTGCTAACAACTCTGTAGTGAATATTTTTCGAATCCGAGATGCATGTAGCATGTTCAGAACACGGAATTTCACGGTGAGTGAATCCATCTAAATTACATGTCTATTGTTTTGAACGCGTTCCAACAGGTTATTGCCGTGAAATCTGCCTAGTTTCGAAACTGGCGTTTGGAAAGCTCTGTGCAATCAGAGAAAATGCTTCTAAGCATCAATATGCCTTGTATTGTGATGAAAGTCCTTTAATCCACATGCAAACAACTCTGTAGTGTATTTTTGTCGAATCCTATCTGCATGAATCGTGTTCGAAACACGGATTTCACAGCGATAGAATCTATGTAATTTACATATCTATTGGGTAGAACACGCTCCAACAGTTTTTCCTTAGGAAACTGCCTAATTTTCGAAACTGCTTTTAGGAAAAAGCTGCAAACTCAGAATTAATGTTTCTAGGTGTAAATATGCCTTGTATGGTGGATGAAAGTTCTGTAATACACATGTACATAACTCATTAAAAATGTTTCTCAAATCCAATATGTATGTAGTGTGTTCGGCACACGGAATGTCACGTTGAAGGAAACTATGTAAATTACATATCTATTGGTGAGAACCCGCTCCAGGAGCATTTTACTGTAAAATCTACCTCTGTTTGGAAACTGGTGTTATGAAAACACTGCAAAACCTGAGCAAAAGCTTTAAGGTGACAATATGTCTTCAATGGTTTATTAAAGATGTGTAATTCACATTCTAACAACTCAGGAGTGAATATTAGTTGAATCCATGGTGCATGTACCTGTTTCGGAACACGGAATGTGACGGTGATGGTATCTATGAAAATGGGATGTCTATTGGGTCGAACATGCAGCAAGAGAATTTTTCTGCGAAAACTGCCTGATTTTCGTAACTGACGTTAGGAAAAATCTGCGAAATCTAAGTAAATATTTCTAGGTGTAAATATGCCTTGTATTGTGGTTGAAACATCGGTAGTCCACATGCTCACGGTCATTAAATAATGTTTGCCGAAGCCGTGATTAATGTAACGTTTTCAGAACACCGAATGTCTCGGTGAGTGAAACTCGGAACATAAAAATTCTACTGGATAGAACTCGCTTGAATTGAATTTTTCTGCGAAAATTTCATGATTTTCAAAACTGGATGTTAGGAAAAACTTGCGAAATCCGAATAACTACAACTAGGTGTAAATATGCCTTGTATGGTGGATGAAATTTTGGTAATCCACATGCTCACACTCATTAGGGAATGTTTGTCGAATTCGTGATGCATGAAATGTGTACCTAATACAGAGTGTCATATTGAAGGAAACGATGTAAATTATACATCTATTGTTGAGAACCCGCTCCAGGAGATTTTTACTGTAAAATCTACCTTTGTTTGGGAACTGGTGTTATGAAAACACTGCAAAATCTGAGCAAATGCCTTAAGGTGACAATATGTCTTCAATGGTTTATTAAAGATGTGTAATTCACTTCTAACAACTCAGGAGTGAATATTTGTTGAATCCATGGTGCATGTACCTTTTTCGGAACACGGAATGTTACCGTGACGGTATCTATGAAAATGGGATGTCTATTGGATCAAACATGCAGCAAGAGAATTTTTCGGCGCAAACTGCCTGATATTCGTAACTGACGTTATGAAAAATCTGCGAAATCTAAGTAAATATTTCTAGGTGTAAATATGCCTTGTATTGTGGTTGAAACATCGGTAATCCACATGATCACGGTCATTAAATAATGTTTGTCGAAGCAGTGATTAATATAACGTTTTCGGAACACGGAATGTCTCGGTGAGTGAAACTCGGAAAATAACAATTCTACTGGATAGAACTTTCTTGAATTGAATTTTTCTGCGAAAATTTCATGATTTTCGAAACTGGATGTTAGGAAAAATCTGTGAAATCAGAATAACTACTTCTAGTTGTAAATATGCCTTGTATGGTGGATGAAAGTTCAGGAATCCACATGCTCACACACATTAAAGAATGTTTGTCGAATTCGTGATGCATGTAACGTGTTCGGAATACGGAATGTCATATTGAAGGAAACAATGTAAATTACATGTCTATTGGGTAGAACTCGCTTGAAGAGAATTTTTCTGCGAAATGTGCCTCATTTTCAAATCTGCCAATAGGAGAACTCTGTGAAATCTGAGAAAATGCTTCTAAGTGTCAATATGCATTGAATGTTGAATGAAAGTCCGGTAATCCACATGTTAATAACAGTGTAGTAATTATTTTTCAAACCGTGATTCATGTAGCGCTTTTGGAAAACGGAATTTCACCGTAATGAAACAATGTAAATTACAATTCTATTGGGTAGAACGAGCTAGAATAGAATTTTTCTGCGAAAATTGCATGATTATCGAATCTGAATTTTGGAGAAAGCTTCAAATGAGAGTAAATATTTCTAGGTGTAAATATGCCTTTATATTGGAACAAAGTTCGGTAATCCACATTTACGCAACATATTAAAGAATCTTTTTCTAATCCGTGATGCATGTAACGTGTTTGGAACGTGGAATTTCACGGTGAATGAAACAACGTAAATTACTTCTCTATTGGGTAGAACTCGCTCCAAGAGAATTTTTCTGTGATAAATGCTTCATTTTTGAAACTGGCGTTTGGAAAACACTGCAAAATCTGAGAAAATACTTCTAAGTATCAATATTCAATCTATTGTGATGAAAGTTCGGTAATCCACATGCTAACAAATCTGTAGTGTATAATTGTCGAATCCATTATGCATGTAGCATGTTCGGAACACGGAATTTCATGGCCAGGGAGTTTATGTAAATTACATTTCTCTTGGTTAGTAAACACTCCAAGAGATTTTTCCTGAGAAATATGCCTGAATTTCAAAACTGGTTTTAGGAAAACACTGCGAACACAGATGAATAGATTCTCGGTGTAAATATGCCTTGTAGGGTGGATGAAAGTTCGGTAATCCGCATGCTAACAACTCTGTAGTGAATATTTGTCGAATCCGAGATACATGAAGTGTGTTCGGAACACAGAATATCACGGTGAGCGAATCTATGTAAAATAAATGTCACTTGGGTAGAAAGCATTCCAAGAGCTTTTTCTGCGAATTCTGCCTCATTTTCAAAACTGGCATTAGGAAAAATTTTCGAAATATGAGAAAATGCTTCAAAGTGTCAATATGGCTTTTATCGTGGATGAAAGTTCGGTAATCCTTATGCTAACAACTCTGAAGTGAATAATTGTCGAATACTTGATGCATGTAGCTTTTTCAGAACACGGAATTTCACGATGACTGGTTTTATGTAAATTGCATGTCAAATGGGTAGAACTCGCTCCAAGAGGATTTTTCTGCGAAAACTGCATGACTTAAAAACTGACATTTGGGGAAATCTAATAAATCAGAATATAATTTCTATGTATAAATATGCATTGTAATGTGGATGAGAGTTCGGTAATACACATGTTAAGAACTCATTAAAGATTGTCGAATCTGTGATGCATGTAACGTGTTCAGAACATGGAATGTCACGGTGAGTGAAACTGGGTAAATTACATATCTTTTGGTTAGAAATCGCTCCAAGAGCATTTTCCTGCCAAATCTGCCTCATTTTCAAACCTGGCATTAAAACTAACCTGTGAAATCTGAGAAAAGTCTTCAAAGTGTCAGTAAGCCATGTGTGGTAGTTGAAAGTGCTGTAATCAACTTGCTAACAACTCTGTAGTGAATATTTTTCGAATCCGAGATGCATGTAGCATGTTCAGAACACGGAATTTCACGGTGAGTGAATCCATCTAAATTACATGTCTATTGTTTTGAACGCGTTCCAACAGGTTATTGCCGTGAAATCTGCCTAGTTTCGAAACTGGCGTTTGGAAAGCTCTGTGCAATCAGAGAAAATGCTTCTAAGCATCAATATGCCTTGTATTGTGATGAAAGTCCTTTAATCCACATGCAAACAACTCTGTAGTGTATTTTTGTCGAATCCTATCTGCATGAATCGTGTTCGAAACACGGATTTCACAGCGATAGAATCTATGTAATTTACATATCTATTGGGTAGAACACGCTCCAACAGTTTTTCCTTAGGAAACTGCCTAATTTTCGAAACTGCTTTTAGGAAAAAGCTGCAAACTCAGAATTAATGTTTCTAGGTGTAAATATGCCTTGTATGGTGGATGAAAGTTCTGTAATACACATGTACATAACTCATTAAAAATGTTTCTCAAATCCAATATGTATGTAGTGTGTTCGGCACACGGAATGTCATGTTGAAGGAAACTATGTAAATTACATATCTATTGGTGAGAACCCGCTCCAGGAGCATTTTACTGTAAAATCTACCTCTGTTTGGAAACTGGTGTTATGAAAACACTGCAAAACCTGAGCAAAAGCTTTAAGGTGACAATATGTCTTCAATGGTTTATTAAAGATGTGTAATTCACATTCTAACAACTCAGGAGTGAATATTAGTTGAATCCATGGTGCATGTACCTGTTTCGGAACACGGAATGTGACGTTGATCGTATCTATGAAAATGGGATGTCTATTGGGTCGAACATGCAGCAAGAGAATTTTTCTGCGAAAACTGCCTGATTTTCGTAACTGACGTTAGGAAAAATCTGCGAAATCTAAGTAAATATTTCTAGGTGTAAATATGCCTTGTATTGTGGTTGAAACATCGGTAGTCCACATGCTCACGGTCATTAAATAATGTTTGCCGAAGCCGTGATTAATGTAACGTTTTCAGAACACCGAATGTCTCGGTGAGTGAAACTCGGAACATAAAAATTCTACTGGATAGAACTCGCTTGAATTGAATTTTTCTGCGAAAATTTCATGATTTTCAAAACTGGATGTTAGGAAAAACTTGCGAAATCCGAATAACTACAACTAGGTGTAAATATGCCTTGTATGGTGGATGAAATTTTGGTAATCCACATGCTCACACTCATTAGGGAATGTTTGTCGAATTCGTGATGCATGAAATGTGTACCTAATACAGAGTGTCATATTGAAGGAAACGATGTAAATTATACATCTATTGTTGAGAACCCGCTCCAGGAGATTTTTACTGTAAAATCTACCTTTGTTTGGGAACTGGTGTTATGAAAACACTGCAAAATCTGAGCAAATGCCTTAAGGTGACAATATGTCTTCAATGGTTTATTAAAGATGTGTAATTCACTTCTAACAACTCAGGAGTGAATATTTGTTGAATCCATGGTGCATGTACCTTTTTCGGAACACGGAATGTTACCGTGACGGTATCTATGAAAATGGGATGTCTATTGGATCAAACATGCAGCAAGAGAATTTTTCGGCGCAAACTGCCTGATATTCGTAACTGACGTTAGGAAAAATCTGCGAAATCTAAGTAAATATTTCTAGGTGTAAATATGCCTTGTATTGTGGTTGAAACATCGGTAATCCACATGATCACGGTCATTAAATAATGTTTGTCGAAGCAGTGATTAATATAACGTTTTCGGAACACGGAATGTCTCGGTGAGTGAAACTCGGAAAATAACAATTCTACTGGATAGAACTTTCTTGAATTGAATTTTTCTGCGAAAATTTCATGATTTTCGAAACTGGATGTTAGGAAAAATCTGTGAAATCAGAATAACTACTTCTAGTTGTAAATATGCCTTGTATGGTGGATGAAAGTTCAGGAATCCACATGCTCACACACATTAAAGAATGTTTGTCGAATTCGTGATGCATGTAACGTGTTCGGAATACGGAATGTCATATTGAAGGAAACAATGTAAATTACATGTCTATTGGGTAGAACTCGCTTGAAGAGAATTTTTCTGCGAAATGTGCCTCATTTTCAAATCTGCCAATAGGAGAACTCTGTGAAATCTGAGAAAATGCTTCTAAGTGTCAATATGCATTGAATGTTGAATGAAAGTCCGGTAATCCACATGTTAATAACAGTGTAGTAATTATTTTTCAAACCGTGATTCATGTAGCGCTTTTGGAAAACGGAATTTCACCGTAATGAAACAATGTAAATTACAATTCTATTGGGTAGAACGAGCTAGAATAGAATTTTTCTGCGAAAATTGCATGATTATCGAATCTGAAGTTTGGAGAAAGCTTCAAATGAGAGTAAATATTTCTAGGTGTAAATATGCCTTTATATTGGAACAAAGTTCGGTAATCCACATTTACGCAACATATTAAAGAATCTTTTTCTAATCCGTGATGCATGTAACGTGTTTGGAACGTGGAATTTCACGGTGAATGAAACAACGTAAATTACTTCTCTATTGGGTAGAACTCGCTCCAAGAGAATTTTTCTGCGATAAATGCTTCATTTTTGAAACTGGCGTTTGGAAAACACTGCAAAATCTGAGAAAATACTTCTAAGTATCAATATTCAATCTATTGTGATGAAAGTTCGGTAATCCACATGCTAACAAATCTGTAGTGTATAATTGTCGAATCCATTATGCATGTAGCATGTTCGGAACACGGAATTTCATGGCCAGGGAGTTTATGTAAATTACATTTCTCTTGGTTAGTAAACACTCCAAGAGATTTTTCCTGAGAAATATGCCTGAATTTCAAAACTGGTTTTAGGAAAACACTGCGAACACAGATGAATAGATTCTCGGTGTAAATATGCCTTGTAGGGTGGATGAAAGTTCGGTAATCCGCATGCTAACAACTCTGTAGTGAATATTTGTCGAATCCGAGATACATGAAGTGTGTTCGGAACACAGAATATCACGGTGAGCGAATCTATGTAAAATAAATGTCAGTTGGGTAGAAAGCATTCCAAGAGCTTTTTCTGCGAATTCTGCCTCATTTTCAAAACTGGCATTAGGAAAAATTTTCGAAATATGAGAAAATGCTTCAAAGTGTCAATATGGCTTTTATCGTGGATGAAAGTTCGGTAATCCTTATGCTAACAACTCTGAAGTGAATAATTGTCGAATACTTGATGCATGTAGCTTTTTCAGAACACGGAATTTCACGATGACTGGTTTTATGTAAATTGCATGTCAAATGGGTAGAACTCGCTCCAAGAGGATTTTTCTGCGAAAACTGCATGACTTAAAAACTGACATTTGGGGAAATCTAATAAATCAGAATATAATTTCTATGTATAAATATGCATTGTAATGTGGATGAGAGTTCGGTAATACACATGTTAAGAACTCATTAAAGATTGTCGAATCTGTGATGCATGTAACGTGTTCAGAATATGGAATGTCACGGTGAGTGAAACTGGGTAAATTACATATCTTTTGGTTAGAAATCGCTCCAAGAGCATTTTCCTGCCAAATCTGCCTCATTTTCAAACCTGGCATTAAAACTAACCTGTGAAATCTGAGAAAAGTCTTCAAAGTGTCAGTAAGCCATGTGTGGTGGTTGAAAGTGCTGTAATCAACTTGCTAACAACTCTGTAGTGAATATTTTTCGAATCCGAGATGCATGTAGCATGTTCAGAACACGGAATTTCACGGTGAGTGAATCCATCTAAATTACATGTCTATTGTTTTGAACGTGTTCCAACAGGTTATTGCCGTGAAATCTGCCTAGTTTCGAAACTGGCGTTTGGAAAGCTCTGTGCAATCAGAGAAAATGCTTCTAAGCATCAATATGCCTTGTATTGTGATGAAAGTCCTTTAATCCACATGCAAACAACTCTGTAGTGTATTTTTGTCGAATCCTATCTGCATGAATCGTGTTCGAAACACGGATTTCACAGCGATAGAATCTATGTAATTTACATATCTATTGGGTAGAACACGCTCCAACAGTTTTTCCTTAGGAAACTGCCTAATTTTCGAAACTGCTTTTAGGAAAAAGCTGCAAACTCAGAATTAATGTTTCTAGGTGTAAATATGCCTTGTATGGTGGATGAAAGTTCTGTAATACACATGTACATAACTCATTAAAAATGTTTCTCAAATCCAATATGTATGTAGTGTGTTCGGCACACGGAATGTCACGTTGAAGGAAACTATGTAAATTACATATCTATTGGTGAGAACCCGCTCCAGGAGCATTTTACTGTAAAATCTACCTCTGTTTGGAAACTGGTGTTATGAAAACACTGCAAAACCTGAGCAAAAGCTTTAAGGTGACAATATGTCTTCAATGGTTTATTAAAGATGTGTAATTCACATTCTAACAACTCAGGAGTGAATATTAGTTGAATCCATGGTGCATGTACCTGTTTCGGAACACGGAATGTGACGGTGATGGTATCTATGAAAATGGGATGTCTATTGGGTCGAACATGCAGCAAGAGAATTTTTCTGCGAAAACTGCCTGATTTTCGTAACTGACGTTAGGAAAAATCTGCGAAATCTAAGTAAATATTTCTAGGTGTAAATATGCCTTGTATTGTGGTTGAAACATCGGTAGTCCACATGCTCACGGTCATTAAATAATGTTTGCCGAAGCCGTGATTAATGTAACGTTTTCAGAACACCGAATGTCTCGGTGAGTGAAACTCGGAACATAAAAATTCTACTGGATAGAACTCGCTTGAATTGAATTTTTCTGCGAAAATTTCATGATTTTCAAAACTGGATGTTAGGAAAAACTTGCGAAATCCGAATAACTACAACTAGGTGTAAATATGCCTTGTATGGTGGATGAAATTTTGGTAATCCACATGCTCACACTCATTAGGGAATGTTTGTCGAATTCGTGATGCATGAAATGTGTACCTAATACAGAGTGTCATATTGAAGGAAACGATGTAAATTATACATCTATTGTTGAGAACCCGCTCCAGGAGATTTTTACTGTAAAATCTACCTTTGTTTGGGAACTGGTGTTATGAAAACACTGCAAAACCTGAGCAAAAGCTTTAAGGTGACAATATGTCTTCAATGGTTTATTAAAGATGTGTAATTCACATTCTAACAACTCAGGAGTGAATATTAGTTGAATCCATGGTGCATGTACCTGTTTCGGAACACGGAATGTTACCGTGACGGTATCTATGAAAATGGGATGTCTATTGGTTCGAACATGCAGCAAGAGAATTTTTCTGCGAAAACTGCCTGATTTTCGTAACTGACGTTAGGAAAAATCTGCGAAATCTAAGTAAATATTTCTAGGTGTAAATATGCCTTGTATTGTGGTTGAAACATCAGTAGTCCACATGCTCACGGTCATTAAATAATGTTTGCCGAAGCCGTGATTAATGTAACGTTTTCAGAACACCGAATGTCTCGGTGAGTGAAACTCGGAAAATAACAATTCTACTGGATAGAACTTTCTTGAATTGAATTTTTCTGCGAAAATTTCATGATTTTCGAAACTGGATGTTAGGAAAAATCTGTGAAATCAGAATAACTACTTCTAGTTGTAAATATGCCTTGTATGGTGGATGAAAGTTCAGGAATCCACATGCTCACACACATTAAAGAATGTTTGTCGAATTCGTGATGCATGTAACGTGTTCGGAATACGGAATGTCATATTGAAGGAAACAATGTAAATTACATGTCTATTGGGTAGAACTCGCTTGAAGAGAATTTTTCTGCGAAATGTGCCTCATTTTCAAATCTGCCAATAGGAGAACTCTGTGAAATCTGAGAAAATGCTTCTAAGTGTCAATATGCATTGAATGTTGAATGAAAGTCCGGTAATCCACATGTTAATAACAGTGTAGTAATTATTTTTCAAACCGTGATTCATGTAGCGCTTTTGGAAAACGGAATTTCACCGTAATGAAACAATGTAAATTACAATTCTATTGGGTAGAACGAGCTAGAATAGAATTTTTCTGCGAAAATTGCATGATTATCGAATCTGAAGTTTGGAGAAAGCTTCAAATGAGAGTAAATATTTCTAGGTGTAAATATGCCTTTATATTGGAACAAAGTTCGGTAATCCACATTTACGCAACATATTAAAGAATCTTTTTCTAATCCGTGATGCATGTAACGTGTTTGGAACGTGGAATTTCACGGTGAATGAAACAACGTAAATTACTTCTCTATTGGGTAGAACTCGCTCCAAGAGAATTTTTCTGTGATAAATGCTTCATTTTTGAAACTGGCGTTTGGAAAACACTGCAAAATCTGAGAAAATACTTCTAAGTATCAATATTCAATCTATTGTGATGAAAGTTCGGTAATCCACATGCTAACAAATCTGTAGTGTATAATTGTCGAATCCATTATGCATGTAGCATGTTCGGAACACGGAATTTCATGGCCAGGGAGTTTATGTAAATTACATTTCTCTTGGTTAGTAAACACTCCAAGAGATTTTTCCTGAGAAATATGCCTGAATTTCAAAACTGGTTTTAGGAAAACACTGCGAACACAGATGAATAGATTCTCGGTGTAAATATGCCTTGTAGGGTGGATGAAAGTTCGGTAATCCGCATGCTAACAACTCTGTAGTGAATATTTGTCGAATCCGAGATACATGAAGTGTGTTCGGAACACAGAATATCACGGTGAGCGAATCTATGTAAAATAAATGTCACTTGGGTAGAAAGCATTCCAAGAGCTTTTTCTGCGAATTCTGCCTCATTTTCAAAACTGGCATTAGGAAAAATTTTCGAAATATGAGAAAATGCTTCAAAGTGTCAATATGGCTTTTATCGTGGATGAAAGTTCGGTAATCCTTATGCTAACAACTCTGAAGTGAATAATTGTCGAATACTTGATGCATGTAGCTTTTTCAGAACACGGAATTTCACGATGACTGGTTTTATGTAAATTGCATGTCAAATGGGTAGAACTCGCTCCAAGAGGATTTTTCTGCGAAAACTGCATGACTTAAAAACTGACATTTGGGGAAATCTAATAAATCAGAATATAATTTCTATGTATAAATATGCATTGTAATGTGGATGAGAGTTCGGTAATACACATGTTAAGAACTCATTAAAGATTGTCGAATCTGTGATGCATGTAACGTGTTCAGAACATGGAATGTCACGGTGAGTGAAACTGGGTAAATTACATATCTTTTGGTTAGAAATCGCTCCAAGAGCATTTTCCTGCCAAATCTGCCTCATTTTCAAACCTGGCATTAAAACTAACCTGTGAAATCTGAGAAAAGTCTTCAAAGTGTCAGTAAGCCATGTGTGGTGGTTGAAAGTGCTGTAATCAACTTGCTAACAACTCTGTAGTGAATATTTTTCGAATCCGAGATGCATGTAGCATGTTCAGAACACGGAATTTCACGGTGAGTGAATCCATCTAAATTACATGTCTATTGTTTTGAACGTGTTCCAACAGGTTATTGCCGTGAAATCTGCCTAGTTTCGAAACTGGCGTTTGGAAAGCTCTGTGCAATCAGAGAAAATGCTTCTAAGCATCAATATGCCTTGTATTGTGATGAAAGTCCTTTAATCCACATGCAAACAACTCTGTAGTGTATTTTTGTCGAATCCTATCTGCATGAATCGTGTTCGAAACACGGATTTCACAGCGATAGAATCTATGTAATTTACATATCTATTGGGTAGAACACGCTCCAACAGTTTTTCCTTAGGAAACTGCCTAATTTTCGAAACTGCTTTTAGGAAAAAGCTGCAAACTCAGAATTAATGTTTCTAGGTGTAAATATGCCTTGTATGGTGGATGAAAGTTCTGTAATACACATGTACATAACTCATTAAAAATGTTTCTCAAATCCAATATGTATGTAGTGTGTTCGGCACACGGAATGTCACGTTGAAGGAAACTATGTAAATTACATATCTATTGGTGAGAACCCGCTCCAGGAGCATTTTACTGTAAAATCTACCTCTGTTTGGAAACTGGTGTTATGAAAACACTGCAAAACCTGAGCAAAAGCTTTAAGGTGACAATATGTCTTCAATGGTTTATTAAAGATGTGTAATTCACATTCTAACAACTCAGGAGTGAATATTAGTTGAATCCATGGTGCATGTACCTGTTTCGGAACACGGAATGTGACGGTGATGGTATCTATGAAAATGGGATGTCTATTGGGTCGAACATGCAGCAAGAGAATTTTTCTGCGAAAACTGCCTGATTTTCGTAACTGACGTTAGGAAAAATCTGCGAAATCTAAGTAAATATTTCTAGGTGTAAATATGCCTTGTATTGTGGTTGAAACATCGGTAGTCCACATGCTCACGGTCATTAAATAATGTTTGCCGAAGCCGTGATTAATGTAACGTTTTCAGAACACCGAATGTCTCGGTGAGTGAAACTCGGAACATAAAAATTCTACTGGATAGAACTCGCTTGAATTGAATTTTTCTGCGAAAATTTCATGATTTTCAAAACTGGATGTTAGGAAAAACTTGCGAAATCCGAATAACTACAACTAGGTGTAAATATGCCTTGTATGGTGGATGAAATTTTGGTAATCCACATGCTCACACTCATTAGGGAATGTTTGTCGAATTCGTGATGCATGAAATGTGTACCTAATACAGAGTGTCATATTGAAGGAAACGATGTAAATTATACATCTATTGTTGAGAACCCGCTCCAGGAGATTTTTACTGTAAAATCTACCTTTGTTTGGGAACTGGTGTTATGAAAACACTGCAAAATCTGAGCAAATGCCTTAAGGTGACAATATGTCTTCAATGGTTTATTAAAGATGTGTAATTCACTTCTAACAACTCAGGAGTGAATATTTGTTGAATCCATGGTGCATGTACCTTTTTCGGAACACGGAATGTTACCGTGACGGTATCTATGAAAATGGGATGTCTATTGGATCAAACATGCAGCAAGAGAATTTTTCGGCGCAAACTGCCTGATATTCGTAACTGACGTTAGGAAAAATCTGCGAAATCTAAGTAAATATTTCTAGGTGTAAATATGCCTTGTATTGTGGTTGAAACATCGGTAATCCACATGATCACGGTCATTAAATAATGTTTGTCGAAGCAGTGATTAATATAACGTTTTCGGAACACGGAGTGTCTCGGTGAGTGAAACTCGGAAAATAACAATTCTACTGGATAGAACTTTCTTGAATTGAATTTTTCTGCGAAAATTTCATGATTTTCGAAACTGGATGTTAGGAAAAATCTGTGAAATCAGAATAACTACTTCTAGTTGTAAATATGCCTTGTATGGTGGATGAAAGTTCAGGAATCCACATGCTCACACACATTAAAGAATGTTTGTCGAATTCGTGATGCATGTAACGTGTTCGGAATACGGAATGTCATATTGAAGGAAACAATGTAAATTACATGTCTATTGGGTAGAACTCGCTTGAAGAGAATTTTTCTGCGAAATGTGCCTCATTTTCAAATCTGCCAATAGGAGAACTCTGTGAAATCTGAGAAAATGCTTCTAAGTGTCAATATGCATTGAATGTTGAATGAAAGTCCGGTAATCCACATGTTAATAACAGTGTAGTAATTATTTTTCAAACCGTGATTCATGTAGCGCTTTTGGAAAACGGAATTTCACCGTAATGAAACAATGTAAATTACAATTCTATTGGGTAGAACGAGCTAGAATAGAATTTTTCTGCGAAAATTGCATGATTATCGAATCTGAAGTTTGGAGAAAGCTTCAAATGAGAGTAAATATTTCTAGGTGTAAATATGCCTTTATATTGGAACAAAGTTCGGTAATCCACATTTACGCAACATATTAAAGAATCTTTTTCTAATCCGTGATGCATGTAACGTGTTTGGAACGTGGAATTTCACGGTGAATGAAACAACGTAAATTACTTCTCTATTGGGTAGAACTCGCTCCAAGAGAATTTTTCTGTGATAAATGCTTCATTTTTGAAACTGGCGTTTGGAAAACACTGCAAAATCTGAGAAAATACTTCTAAGTATCAATATTCAATCTATTGTGATGAAAGTTCGGTAATCCACATGCTAACAAATCTGTAGTGTATAATTGTCGAATCCATTATGCATGTAGCATGTTCGGAACACGGAATTTCATGGCCAGGGAGTTTATGTAAATTACATTTCTCTTGGTTAGTAAACACTCCAAGAGATTTTTCCTGAGAAATATGCCTGAATTTCAAAACTGGTTTTAGGAAAACACTGCGAACACAGATGAATAGATTCTCGGTGTAAATATGCCTTGTAGGGTGGATGAAAGTTCGGTAATCTGCATGCTAACAACTCTGTAGTGAATATTTGTCGAATCCGAGATACATGAAGTGTGTTCGGAACACAGAATATCACGGTGAGCGAATCTATGTAAAATAAATGTCACTTGGGTAGAAAGCATTCCAAGAGCTTTTTCTGCGAATTCTGCCTCATTTTCAAAACTGGCATTAGGAAAAATTTTCGAAATATGAGAAAATGCTTCAAAGTGTCAATATGGCTTTTATCGTGGATGAAAGTTCGGTAATCCTTATGCTAACAACTCTGAAGTGAATAATTGTCGAATACTTGATGCATGTAGCTTTTTCAGAACACGGAATTTCACGATGACTGGTTTTATGTAAATTGCATGTCAAATGGGTAGAACTCGCTCCAAGAGGATTTTTCTGCGAAAACTGCATGACTTAAAAACTGACATTTGGGGAAATCTAATAAATCAGAATATAATTTCTATGTATAAATATGCATTGTAATGTGGATGAGAGTTCGGTAATACACATGTTAAGAACTCATTAAAGATTGTCGAATCTGTGATGCATGTAACGTGTTCAGAACATGGAATGTCACGGTGAGTGAAACTGGGTAAATTACATATCTTTTGGTTAGAAATCGCTCCAAGAGCATTTTCCTGCCAAATCTGCCTCATTTTCAAACCTGGCATTAAAACTAACCTGTGAAATCTGAGAAAAGTCTTCAAAGTGTCAGTAAGCCATGTGTGGTGGTTGAAAGTGCTGTAATCAACTTGCTAACAACTCTGTAGTGAATATTTTTCGAATCCGAGATGCATGTAGCATGTTCAGAACACGGAATTTCACGGTGAGTGAATCCATCTAAATTACATGTCTATTGTTTTGAACGCGTTCCAACAGGTTATTGCCGTGAAATCTGCCTAGTTTCGAAACTGGCGTTTGGAAAGCTCTGTGCAATCAGAGAAAATGCTTCTAAGCATCAATATGCCTTGTATTGTGATGAAAGTCCTTTAATCCACATGCAAACAACTCTGTAGTGTATTTTTGTCGAATCCTATCTGCATGAATCGTGTTCGAAACACGGATTTCACAGCGATAGAATCTATGTAATTTACATATCTATTGGGTAGAACACGCTCCAACAGTTTTTCCTTAGGAAACTGCCTAATTTTCGAAACTGCTTTTAGGAAAAAGCTGCAAACTCAGAATTAATGTTTCTAGGTGTAAATATGCCTTGTATGGTGGATGAAAGTTCTGTAATACACATGTACATAACTCATTAAAAATGTTTCTCAAATCCAATATGTATGTAGTGTGTTCGGCACACGGAATGTCACGTTGAAGGAAACTATGTAAATTACATATCTATTGGTGAGAACCCGCTCCAGGAGCATTTTACTGTAAAATCTACCTCTGTTTGGAAACTGGTGTTATGAAAACACTGCAAAACCTGAGCAAAAGCTTTAAGGTGACAATATGTCTTCAATGGTTTATTAAAGATGTGTAATTCACATTCTAACAACTCAGGAGTGAATATTAGTTGAATCCATGGTGCATGTACCTGTTTCGGAACACGGAATGTGACGGTGATGGTATCTATGAAAATGGGATGTCTATTGGGTCGAACATGCAGCAAGAGAATTTTTCTGCGAAAACTGCCTGATTTTCGTAACTGACGTTAGGAAAAATCTGCGAAATCTAAGTAAATATTTCTAGGTGTAAATATGCCTTGTATTGTGGTTGAAACATCGGTAGTCCACATGCTCACGGTCATTAAATAATGTTTGTCGAAGCCGTGATTAATGTAACGTTTTCAGAACACCGAATGTCTCGGTGAGTGAAACTCGGAACATAAAATTTCTACTGGATAGAACTCGCTTGAATTGAATTTTTCTGTGAAAATTTCATGATTTTCAAAACTGGATGTTAGGAAAAACTTGCGAAATCCGAATAACTACAACTAGGTGTAAATATGCCTTGTATGGTGGATGAAATTTTGGTAATCCACATGCTCACACTCATTAGGGAATGTTTGTCGAATTCGTGATGCATGAAATGTGTACCTAATACAGAGTGTCATATTGAAGGAAACGATGTAAATTATACATCTATTGTTGAGAACCCGCTCCAGGAGATTTTTACTGTAAAATCTACCTTTGTTTGGGAACTGGTGTTATGAAAACACTGCAAAATCTGAGCAAATGCCTTAAGGTGACAATATGTCTTCAATGGTTTATTAAAGATGTGTAATTCACTTCTAACAACTCAGGAGTGAATATTTGTTGAATCCATGGTGCATGTACCTTTTTCGGAACACGGAATGTTACCGTGACGGTATCTATGAAAATGGGATGTCTATTGGATCAAACATGCAGCAAGAGAATTTTTCGGCGCAAACTGCCTGATATTCGTAACTGACGTTAGGAAAAATCTGCGAAATCTAAGTAAATATTTCTAGGTGTAAATATGCCTTGTATTGTGGTTGAAACATCGGTAATCCACATGATCACGGTCATTAAATAATGTTTGTCGAAGCAGTGATTAATATAACGTTTTCGGAACACGGAATGTCTCGGTGAGTGAAACTCGGAAAATAACAATTCTACTGGATAGAACTTTCTTGAATTGAATTTTTCTGCGAAAATTTCATGATTTTCGAAACTGGATGTTAGGAAAAATCTGTGAAATCAGAATAACTACTTCTAGTTGTAAATATGCCTTGTATGGTGGATGAAAGTTCAGGAATCCACATGCTCACACACATTAAAGAATGTTTGTCGAATTCGTGATGCATGTAACGTGTTCGGAATACGGAATGTCATATTGAAGGAAACAATGTAAATTACATGTCTATTGGGTAGAACTCGCTTGAAGAGAATTTTTCTGCGAAATGTGCCTCATTTTCAAATCTGCCAATAGGAGAACTCTGTGAAATCTGAGAAAATGCTTCTAAGTGTCAATATGCATTGAATGTTGAATGAAAGTCCGGTAATCCACATGTTAATAACAGTGTAGTAATTATTTTTCAAACTGTGATTCATGTAGCGCTTTTGGAAAACGGAATTTCACCGTAATGAAACAATGTAAATTACAATTCTATTGGGTAGAACGAGCTAGAATAGAATTTTTCTGCGAAAATTGCATGATTATCGAATCTGAAGTTTGGAGAAAGCTTCAAATGAGAGTAAATATTTCTAGGTGTAAATATGCCTTTATATTGGAACAAAGTTCGGTAATCCACATTTACGCAACATATTAAAGAATCATTTTCTAATCCGTGATGCATGTAACGTGTTTGGAACGTGGAATTTCACGGTGAATGAAACAACGTAAATTACTTCTCTATTGGGTAGAACTCGCTCCAAGAGAATTTTTCTGTGATAAATGCTTCATTTTTGAAACTGGCGTTTGGAAAACACTGCAAAATCTGAGAAAATACTTCTAAGTATCAATATTCAATCTATTGTGATGAAAGTTCGGTAATCCACATGCTAACAAATCTGTAGTGTATAATTGTCGAATCCATTATGCATGTAGCATGTTCGGAACACGGAATTTCATGGCCAGGGAGTTTATGTAAATTACATTTCTCTTGGTTAGTAAACACTCCAAGAGATTTTTCCTGAGAAATATGCCTGAATTTCAAAACTGGTTTTAGGAAAACACTGCGAACACAGATGAATAGATTCTCGGTGTAAATATGCCTTGTAGGGTGGATGAAAGTTCGGTAATCTGCATGCTAACAACTCTGTAGTGAATATTTGTCGAATCCGAGATACATGAAGTGTGTTCGGAACACAGAATATCACGGTGAGCGAATCTATGTAAAATAAATGTCAGTTGGGTAGAAAGCATTCCAAGAGCTTTTTCTGCGAATTCTGCCTCATTTTCAAAACTGGCATTAGGAAAAATTTTCGAAATATGAGAAAATGCTTCAAAGTGTCAATATGGCTTTTATCGTGGATGAAAGTTCGGTAATCCTTATGCTAACCACTCTGAAGTGAATAATTGTCGAATACTTGATGCATGTAGCTTTTTCAGAACACGGAATTTCACGATGACTGGTTTTATGTAAATTGCATGTCAAATGGGTAGAACTCGCTCCAAGAGGATTTTTCTGCGAAAACTGCATGACTTAAAAACTGACATTTGGGGAAATCTAATAAATCAGAATATAATTTCTATGTATAAATATGCATTGTAATGTGGATGAGAGTTCGGTAATACACATGTTAAGAACTCATTAAAGATTGTCGAATCTGTGATGCATGTAACGTGTTCAGAACATGGAATGTCACGGTGAGTGAAACTGGGTAAATTACATATCTTTTGGTTAGAAATCGCTCCAAGAGCATTTTCCTGCCAAATCTGCCTCATTTTCAAACCTGGCATTAAAACTAACCTGTGAAATCTGAGAAAAGTCTTCAAAGTGTCAGTAAGCCATGTGTGGTGGTTGAAAGTGCTGTAATCAACTTGCTAACAACTCTGTAGTGAATATTTTTCGAATCCGAGATGCATGTAGCATGTTCAGAACACGGAATTTCACGGTGAGTGAATCCATCTAAATTACATGTCTATTGTTTTGAACGCGTTCCAACAGGTTATTGCCGTGAAATCTGCCTAGTTTCGAAACTGGCGTTTGGAAAGCTCTGTGCAATCAGAGAAAATGCTTCTAAGCATCAATATGCCTTGTATTGTGATGAAAGTCCTTTAATCCACATGCAAACAACTCTGTAGTGTATTTTTGTCGAATCCTATCTGCATGAATCGTGTTCGAAACACGGATTTCACAGCGATAGAATCTATGTAATTTACATATCTATTGGGTAGAACACGCTCCAACAGTTTTTCCTTAGGAAACTGCCTAATTTTCGAAACTGCTTTTAGGAAAAAGCTGCAAACTCAGAATTAATGTTTCTAGGTGTAAATATGCCTTGTATGGTGGATGAAAGTTCTGTAATACACATGTACATAACTCATTAAAAATGTTTCTCAAATCCAATATGTATGTAGTGTGTTCGGCACACGGAATGTCACGTTGAAGGAAACTATGTAAATTACATATCTATTGGTGAGAACCCGCTCCAGGAGCATTTTACTGTAAAATCTACCTCTGTTTGGAAACTGGTGTTATGAAAACACTGCAAAACCTGAGCAAAAGCTTTAAGGTGACAATATGTCTTCAATGGTTTATTAAAGATGTGTAATTCACATTCTAACAACTCAGGAGTGAATATTAGTTGAATCCATGGTGCATGTACCTGTTTCGGAACACGGAATGTGACGGTGATGGTATCTATGAAAATGGGATGTCTATTGGGTCGAACATGCAGCAAGAGAATTTTTCTGCGAAAACTGCCTGATTTTCGTAACTGACGTTAGGAAAAATCTGCGAAATCTAAGTAAATATTTCTAGGTGTAAATATGCCTTGTATTGTGGTTGAAACATCGGTAGTCCACATGCTCACGGTCATTAAATAATGTTTGTCGAAGCCGTGATTAATGTAACGTTTTCAGAACACCGAATGTCTCGGTGAGTGAAACTCGGAACATAAAAATTCTACTGGATAGAACTCGCTTGAATTGAATTTTTCTGTGAAAATTTCATGATTTTCAAAACTGGATGTTAGGAAAAACTTGCGAAATCCGAATAACTACAACTAGGTGTAAATATGCCTTGTATGGTGGATGAAATTTTGGTAATCCACATGCTCACACTCATTAGGGAATGTTTGTCGAATTCGTGATGCATGAAATGTGTACCTAATACAGAGTGTCATATTGAAGGAAACGATGTAAATTATACATCTATTGTTGAGAACCCGCTCCAGGAGATTTTTACTGTAAAATCTACCTTTGTTTGGGAACTGGTGTTATGAAAACACTGCAAAATCTGAGCAAATGCCTTAAGGTGACAATATGTCTTCAATGGTTTATTAAAGATGTGTAATTCACTTCTAACAACTCAGGAGTGAATATTTGTTGAATCCATGGTGCATGTACCTTTTTCGGAACACGGAATGTTACCGTGACGGTATCTATGAAAATGGGATGTCTATTGGATCAAACATGCAGCAAGAGAATTTTTCGGCGCAAACTGCCTGATATTCGTAACTGACGTTAGGAAAAATCTGCGAAATCTAAGTAAATATTTCTAGGTGTAAATATGCCTTGTATTGTGGTTGAAACATCGGTAATCCACATGATCACGGTCATTAAATAATGTTTGTCGAAGCAGTGATTAATATAACGTTTTCGGAACACGGAATGTCTCGGTGAGTGAAACTCGGAAAATAACAATTCTACTGGATAGAACTTTCTTGAATTGAATTTTTCTGCGAAAATTTCATGATTTTCGAAACTGGATGTTAGGAAAAATCTGTGAAATCAGAATAACTACTTCTAGTTGTAAATATGCCTTGTATGGTGGATGAAAGTTCAGGAATCCACATGCTCACACACATTAAAGAATGTTTGTCGAATTCGTGATGCATGTAACGTGTTCGGAATACGGAATGTCATATTGAAGGAAACAATGTAAATTACATGTCTATTGGGTAGAACTCGCTTGAAGAGAATTTTTCTGCGAAATGTGCCTCATTTTCAAATCTGCCAATAGGAGAACTCTGTGAAATCTGAGAAAATGCTTCTAAGTGTCAATATGCATTGAATGTTGAATGAAAGTCCGGTAATCCACATGTTAATAACAGTGTAGTAATTATTTTTCAAACCGTGATTCATGTAGCGCTTTTGGAAAACGGAATTTCACCGTAATGAAACAATGTAAATTACAATTCTATTGGGTAGAACGAGCTAGAATAGAATTTTTCTGCGAAAATTGCATGATTATCGAATCTGAAGTTTGGAGAAAGCTTCAAATGAGAGTAAATATTTCTAGGTGTAAATATGCCTTTATATTGGAACAAAGTTCGGTAATCCACATTTACGCAACATATTAAAGAATCATTTTCTAATCCGTGATGCATGTAACGTGTTTGGAACGTGGAATTTCACGGTGAATGAAACAACGTAAATTACTTCTCTATTGGGTAGAACTCGCTCCAAGAGAATTTTTCTGTGATAAATGCTTCATTTTTGAAACTGGCGTTTGGAAAACACTGCAAAATCTGAGAAAATACTTCTAAGTATCAATATTCAATCTATTGTGATGAAAGTTCGGTAATCCACATGCTAACAAATCTGTAGTGTATAATTGTCGAATCCATTATGCATGTAGCATGTTCGGAACACGGAATTTCATGGCCAGGGAGTTTATGTAAATTACATTTCTCTTGGTTAGTAAACACTCCAAGAGATTTTTCCTGAGAAATATGCCTGAATTTCAAAACTGGTTTTAGGAAAACACTGCGAACACAGATGAATAGATTCTCGGTGTAAATATGCCTTGTAGGGTGGATGAAAGTTCGGTAATCTGCATGCTAACAACTCTGTAGTGAATATTTGTCGAATCCGAGATACATGAAGTGTGTTCGGAACACAGAATATCACGGTGAGCGAATCTATGTAAAATAAATGTCAGTTGGGTAGAAAGCATTCCAAGAGCTTTTTCTGCGAATTCTGCCTCATTTTCAAAACTGGCATTAGGAAAAATTTTCGAAATATGAGAAAATGCTTCAAAGTGTCAATATGGCTTTTATCGTGGATGAAAGTTCGGTAATCCTTATGCTAACCACTCTGAAGTGAATAATTGTCGAATACTTGATGCATGTAGCTTTTTCAGAACACGGAATTTCACGATGACTGGTTTTATGTAAATTGCATGTCAAATGGGTAGAACTCGCTCCAAGAGGATTTTTCTGCGAAAACTGCATGACTTAAAAACTGACATTTGGGGAAATCTAATAAATCAGAATATAATTTCTATGTATAAATATGCATTGTAATGTGGATGAGAGTTCGGTAATACACATGTTAAGAACTCATTAAAGATTGTCGAATCTGTGATGCATGTAACGTGTTCAGAACATGGAATGTCACGGTGAGTGAAACTGGGTAAATTACATATCTTTTGGTTAGAAATCGCTCCAAGAGCATTTTCCTGCCAAATCTGCCTCATTTTCAAACCTGGCATTAAAACTAACCTGTGAAATCTGAGAAAAGTCTTCAAAGTGTCAGTAAGCCATGTGTGGTGGTTGAAAGTGCTGTAATCAACTTGCTAACAACTCTGTAGTGAATATTTTTCGAATCCGAGATGCATGTAGCATGTTCAGAACACGGAATTTCACGGTGAGTGAATCCATCTAAATTACATGTCTATTGTTTTGAACGCGTTCCAACAGGTTATTGCCGTGAAATCTGCCTAGTTTCGAAACTGGCGTTTGGAAAGCTCTGTGCAATCAGAGAAAATGCTTCTAAGCATCAATATGCCTTGTATTGTGATGAAAGTCCTTTAATCCACATGCAAACAACTCTGTAGTGTATTTTTGTCGAATCCTATCTGCATGAATCGTGTTCGAAACACGGATTTCACAGCGATAGAATCTATGTAATTTACATATCTCTTGGGTAGAACACGCTCCAACAGTTTTTCCTTAGGAAACTGCCTAATTTTCGAAACTGCTTTTAGGAAAAAGCTGCAAACTCAGAATTAATGTTTCTAGGTGTAAATATGCCTTGTATGGTGGATGAAAGTTCTGTAATACACATGTACATAACTCATAAAAATGTTTCTCAAATCCAATATGTATGTAGTGTGTTCGGCACACGGAATGTCACGTTGAAGGAAACTATGTAAATTACATATCTATTGGTGAGAACCCGCTCCAGGAGCATTTTACTGTAAAATCTACCTCTGTTTGGAAACTGGTGTTATGAAAACACTGCAAAACCTGAGCAAAAGCTTTAAGGTGACAATATGTCTTCAATGGTTTATTAAAGATGTGTAATTCACATTCTAACAACTCAGGAGTGAATATTAGTTGAATCCATGGTGCATGTACCTGTTTCGGAACACGGAATGTGACGGTGATGGTATCTATGAAAATGGGATGTCTATTGGGTCGAACATGCAGCAAGAGAATTTTTCTGCGAAAACTGCCTGATTTTCGTAACTGACGTTAGGAAAAATCTGCGAAATCTAAGTAAATATTTCTAGGTGTAAATATGCCTTGTATTGTGGTTGAAACATCGGTAGTCCACATGCTCACGGTCATTAAATAATGTTTGTCGAAGCCGTGATTAATGTAACGTTTTCAGAACACCGAATGTCTCGGTGAGTGAAACTCGGAACATAAAAATTCTACTGGATAGAACTCGCTTGAATTGAATTTTTCTGTGAAAATTTCATGATTTTCAAAACTGGATGTTAGGAAAAACTTGCGAAATCCGAATAACTACAACTAGGTGTAAATATGCCTTGTATGGTGGATGAAATTTTGGTAATCCACATGCTCACACTCATTAGGGAATGTTTGTCGAATTCGTGATGCATGAAATGTGTACCTAATACAGAGTGTCATATTGAAGGAAACGATGTAAATTATACATCTATTGTTGAGAACCCGCTCCAGGAGATTTTTACTGTAAAATCTACCTTTGTTTGGGAACTGGTGTTATGAAAACACTGCAAAATCTGAGCAAATGCCTTAAGGTGACAATATGTCTTCAATGGTTTATTAAAGATGTGTAATTCACTTCTAACAACTCAGGAGTGAATATTTGTTGAATCCATGGTGCATGTACCTTTTTCGGAACACGGAATGTTACCGTGACGGTATCTATGAAAATGGGATGTCTATTGGATCAAACATGCAGCAAGAGAATTTTTCGGCGCAAACTGCCTGATATTCGTAACTGACGTTAGGAAAAATCTGCGAAATCTAAGTAAATATTTCTAGGTGTAAATATGCCTTGTATTGTGGTTGAAACATCGGTAATCCACATGATCACGGTCATTAAATAATGTTTGTCGAAGCAGTGATTAATATAACGTTTTCGGAACACGGAATGTCTCGGTGAGTGAAACTCGGAAAATAACAATTCTACTGGATAGAACTTTCTTGAATTGAATTTTTCTGCGAAAATTTCATGATTTTCGAAACTGGATGTTAGGAAAAATCTGTGAAATCAGAATAACTACTTCTAGTTGTAAATATGCCTTGTATGGTGGATGAAAGTTCAGGAATCCACATGCTCACACACATTAAAGAATGTTTGTCGAATTCGTGATGCATGTAACGTGTTCGGAATACGGAATGTCATATTGAAGGAAACAATGTAAATTACATGTCTATTGGGTAGAACTCGCTTGAAGAGAATTTTTCTGCGAAATGTGCCTCATTTTCAAATCTGCCAATAGGAGAACTCTGTGAAATCTGAGAAAATGCTTCTAAGTGTCAATATGCATTGAATGTTGAATGAAAGTCCGGTAATCCACATGTTAATAACAGTGTAGTAATTATTTTTCAAACCGTGATTCATGTAGCGCTTTTGGAAAACGGAATTTCACCGTAATGAAACAATGTAAATTACAATTCTATTGGGTAGAACGAGCTAGAATAGAATTTTTCTGCGAAAATTGCATGATTATCGAATCTGAAGTTTGGAGAAAGCTTCAAATGAGAGTAAATATTTCTAGGTGTAAATATGCCTTTATATTGGAACAAAGTTCGGTAATCCACATTTACGCAACATATTAAAGAATCATTTTCTAATCCGTGATGCATGTAACGTGTTTGGAACGTGGAATTTCACGGTGAATGAAACAACGTAAATTACTTCTCTATTGGGTAGAACTCGCTCCAAGAGAATTTTTCTGTGATAAATGCTTCATTTTTGAAACTGGCGTTCGGAAAACACTGCAAAATCTGAGAAAATACTTCTAAGTATCAATATTCAATCTATTGTGATGAAAGTTCGGTAATCCACATGCTAACAAATCTGTAGTGTATAATTGTCGAATCCATTATGCATGTAGCATGTTCGGAACACGGAATTTCATGGCCAGGGAGTTTATGTAAATTACATTTCTCTTGGTTAGTAAACACTCCAAGAGATTTTTCCTGAGAAATATGCCTGAATTTCAAAACTGGTTTTAGGAAAACACTGCGAACACAGATGAATAGATTCTCGGTGTAAATATGCCTTGTAGGGTGGATGAAAGTTCGGTAATCCGCATGCTAACAACTCTGTAGTGAATATTTGTCGAATCCGAGATACATGAAGTGTGTTCGGAACACAGAATATCACGGTGAGCGAATCTATGTAAAATAAATGTCACTTGGGTAGAAAGCATTCCAAGAGCTTTTTCTGCGAATTCTGCCTCATTTTCAAAACTGGCATTAGGAAAAATTTTCGAAATATGAGAAAATGCTTCAAAGTGTCAATATGGCTTTTATCGTGGATGAAAGTTCGGTAATCCTTATGCTAACAACTCTGAAGTGAATAATTGTCGAATACTTGATGCATGTAGCTTTTTCAGAACACGGAATTTCACGATGACTGGTTTTATGTAAATTGCATGTCAAATGGGTAGAACTCGCTCCAAGAGGATTTTTCTGCGAAAACTGCATGACTTAAAAACTGACATTTGGGGAAATCTAATAAATCAGAATATAATTTCTATGTATAAATATGCATTGTAATGTGGATGAGAGTTCGGTAATACACATGTTAAGAACTCATTAAAGATTGTCGAATCTGTGATGCATGTAACGTGTTCAGAACATGGAATGTCACGGTGAGTGAAACTGGGTAAATTACATATCTTTTGGTTAGAAATCGCTCCAAGAGCATTTTCCTGCCAAATCTGCCTCATTTTCAAACCTGGCATTAAAACTAACCTGTGAAATCTGAGAAAAGTCTTCAAAGTGTCAGTAAGCCATGTGTGGTGGTTGAAAGTGCTGTAATCAACTTGCTAACAACTCTGTAGTGAATATTTTTCGAATCCGAGATGCATGTAGCATGTTCAGAACACGGAATTTCACGGTGAGTGAATCCATCTAAATTACATGTCTATTGTTTTGAACGCGTTCCAACAGGTTATTGCCGTGAAATCTGCCTAGTTTCGAAACTGGCGTTTGGAAAGCTCTGTGCAATCAGAGAAAATGCTTCTAAGCATCAATATGCCTTGTATTGTGATGAAAGTCCTTTAATCCACATGCAAACAACTCTGTAGTGTATTTTTGTCGAATCCTATCTGCATGAATCGTGTTCGAAACACGGATTTCACAGCGATAGAATCTATGTAATTTACATATCTATTGGGTAGAACACGCTCCAACAGTTTTTCCTTAGGAAACTGCCTAATTTTCGAAACTGCTTTTAGGAAAAAGCTGCAAACTCAGAATTAATGTTTCTAGGTGTAAATATGCCTTGTATGGTGGATGAAAGTTCTGTAATACACATGTACATAACTCATTAAAAATGTTTCTCAAATCCAATACGTATGTAGTGTGTTCGGCACACGGAATGTCACGTTGAAGGAAACTATGTAAATTACATATCTATTGGTGAGAACCCGCTCCAGGAGCATTTTACTGTAAAATCTACCTCTGTTTGGAAACTGGTGTTATGAAAACACTGCAAAACCTGAGCAAAAGCTTTAAGGTGACAATATGTCTTCAATGGTTTATTAAAGATGTGTAATTCACATTCTAACAACTCAGGAGTGAATATTAGTTGAATCCATGGTGCATGTACCTGTTTCGGAACACGGAATGTGACGGTGATGGTATCTATGAAAATGGGATGTCTATTGGGTCGAACATGCAGCAAGAGAATTTTTCTGCGAAAACTGCCTGATTTTCGTAACTGACGTTAGGAAAAATCTGCGAAATCTAAGTAAATTTTTCTAGGTGTAAATATGCCTTGTATTGTGGTTGAAACATCGGTAGTCCACATGTTCACGGTCATTAAACAATGTTTGTCGAAGCCGTGATTAATGTAACGTTTTCAGAACACCGAATGTCTCGGTGAGTGATACTTTGAACATAAAAATTCTACTGGATAGAACTCGCTTGAATTGAATTTTTCTGCGAAAATTTCATGATTTTCAAAACTGGATGTTAGGAAAAACTTGCGAAATCCGAATAACTACAACTAGGTGTAAATATGCCTTGTATGGTGGATGAAATTTTGGTAATCCACATGCTCACACTCATTAGGGAATGTTTGTCGAATTCGTGATGCATGAAATGTGTACCTAATACAGAGTGTCATATTGAAGGAAACGATGTAAATTATACATCTATTGTTGAGAACCCGCTCCAGGAGATTTTTACTGTAAAATCTACCTTTGTTTGGGAACTGGTGTTATGAAAACACTGCAAAATCTGAGCAAATGCCTTAAGGTGACAATATGTCTTCAATGGTTTATTAAAGATGTGTAATTCACTTCTAACAACTCAGGAGTGAATATTTGTTGAATCCATGGTGCATGTACCTTTTTCGGAACACGGAATGTTACCGTGACGGTATCTATGAAAATGGGATGTCTATTGGATCAAACATGCAGCAAGAGAATTTTTCGGCGCAAACTGCCTGATATTCGTAACTGACGTTAGGAAAAATCTGCGAAATCTAAGTAAATATTTCTAGGTGTAAATATGCCTTGTATTGTGGTTGAAACATCGGTAATCCACATGATCACGGTCATTAAATAATGTTTGTCGAAGCAGTGATTAATATAACGTTTTCGGAACACGGAATGTCTCGGTGAGTGAAACTCGGAAAATAACAATTCTACTGGATAGAACTTTCTTGAATTGAATTTTTCTGCGAAAATTTCATGATTTTCGAAACTGGATGTTAGGAAAAATCTGTGAAATCAGAATAACTACTTCTAGTTGTAAATATGCCTTGTATGGTGGATGAAAGTTCAGGAATCCACATGCTCACACACATTAAAGAATGTTTGTCGAATTCGTGATGCATGTAACGTGTTCGGAATACGGAATGTCATATTGAAGGAAACAATGTAAATTACATGTCTATTGGGTAGAACTCGCTTGAAGAGAATTTTTCTGCGAAATGTGCCTCATTTTCAAATCTGCCAATAGGAGAACTCTGTGAAATCTGAGAAAATGCTTCTAAGTGTCAATATGCATTGAATGTTGAATGAAAGTCCGGTAATCCACATGTTAATAACAGTGTAGTAATTATTTTTCAAACCGTGATTCATGTAGCGCTTTTGGAAAACGGAATTTCACCGTAATGAAACAATGTAAATTACAATTCTATTGGGTAGAACGAGCTAGAATAGAATTTTTCTGCGAAAATTGCATGATTATCGAATCTGAAGTTTGGAGAAAGCTTCAAATGAGAGTAAATATTTCTAGGTGTAAATATGCCTTTATATTGGAACAAAGTTCGGTAATCCACATTTACGCAACATATTAAAGAATCATTTTCTAATCCGTGATGCATGTAACGTGTTTGGAACGTGGAATTTCACGGTGAATGAAACAACGTAAATTACTTCTCTATTGGGTAGAACTCGCTCCAAGAGAATTTTTCTGTGATAAATGCTTCATTTTTGAAACTGGCGTTCGGAAAACACTGCAAAATCTGAGAAAATACTTCTAAGTATCAATATTCAATCTATTGTGATGAAAGTTCGGTAATCCACATGCTAACAAATCTGTAGTGTATAATTGTCGAATCCATTATGCATGTAGCATGTTCGGAACACGGAATTTCATGGCCAGGGAGTTTATGTAAATTACATTTCTCTTGGTTAGTAAACACTCCAAGAGATTTTTCCTGAGAAATATGCCTGAATTTCAAAACTGGTTTTAGGAAAACACTGCGAACACAGATGAATAGATTCTCGGTGTAAATATGCCTTGTAGGGTGGATGAAAGTTCGGTAATCCGCATGCTAACAACTCTGTAGTGAATATTTGTCGAATCCGAGATACATGAAGTGTGTTCGGAACACAGAATATCACGGTGAGCGAATCTATGTAAAATAAATGTCACTTGGGTAGAAAGCATTCCAAGAGCTTTTTCTGCGAATTCTGCCTCATTTTCAAAACTGGCATTAGGAAAAATTTTCGAAATATGAGAAAATGCTTCAAAGTGTCAATATGGCTTTTATCGTGGATGAAAGTTCGGTAATCCTTATGCTAACAACTCTGAAGTGAATAATTGTCGAATACTTGATGCATGTAGCTTTTTCAGAACACGGAATTTCACGATGACTGGTTTTATGTAAATTGCATGTCAAATGGGTAGAACTCGCTCCAAGAGGATTTTTCTGCGAAAACTGCATGACTTAAAAACTGACATTTGGGGAAATCTAATAAATCAGAATATAATTTCTATGTATAAATATGCATTGTAATGTGGATGAGAGTTCGGTAATACACATGTTAAGAACTCATTAAAGATTGTCGAATCTGTGATGCATGTAACGTGTTCAGAACATGGAATGTCACGGTGAGTGAAACTGGGTAAATTACATATCTTTTGGTTAGAAATCGCTCCAAGAGCATTTTCCTGCCAAATCTGCCTCATTTTCAAACCTGGCATTAAAACTAACCTGTGAAATCTGAGAAAAGTCTTCAAAGTGTCAGTAAGCCATGTGTGGTGGTTGAAAGTGCTGTAATCAACTTGCTAACAACTCTGTAGTGAATATTTTTCGAATCCGAGATGCATGTAGCATGTTCAGAACACGGAATTTCACGGTGAGTGAATCCATCTAAATTACATGTCTATTGTTTTGAACGCGTTCCAACAGGTTATTGCCGTGAAATCTGCCTAGTTTCGAAACTGGCGTTTGGAAAGCTCTGTGCAATCAGAGAAAATGCTTCTAAGCATCAATATGCCTTGTATTGTGATGAAAGTCCTTTAATCCACATGCAAACAACTCTGTAGTGTATTTTTGTCGAATCCTATCTGCATGAATCGTGTTCGAAACACGGATTTCACAGCGATAGAATCTATGTAATTTACATATCTATTGGGTAGAACACGCTCCAACAGTTTTTCCTTAGGAAACTGCCTAATTTTCGAAACTGCTTTTAGGAAAAAGCTGCAAACTCAGAATTAATGTTTCTAGGTGTAAATATGCCTTGTATGGTGGATGAAAGTTCTGTAATACACATGTACATAACTCATTAAAAATGTTTCTCAAATCCAATATGTATGTAGTGTGTTCGGCACACGGAATGTCACGTTGAAGGAAACTATGTAAATTACATATCTATTGGTGAGAACCCGCTCCAGGAGCATTTTACTGTAAAATCTACCTCTGTTTGGAAACTGGTGTTATGAAAACACTGCAAAACCTGAGCAAAAGCTTTAAGGTGACAATATGTCTTCAATGGTTTATTAAAGATGTGTAATTCACATTCTAACAACTCAGGAGTGAATATTAGTTGAATCCATGGTGCATGTACCTGTTTCGGAACACGGAATGTGACGGTGATGGTATCTATGAAAATGGGATGTCTATTGGGTCGAACATGCAGCAAGAGAATTTTTCTGCGAAAACTGCCTGATTTTCGTAACTGACGTTAGGAAAAATCTGCGAAATCTAAGTAAATTTTTCTAGGTGTAAATATGCCTTGTATTGTGGTTGAAACATCGGTAGTCCACATGTTCACGGTCATTAAACAATGTTTGTCGAAGCCGTGATTAATGTAACGTTTTCAGAACACCGAATGTCTCGGTGAGTGATACTTTGAACATAAAAATTCTACTGGATAGAACTCGCTTGAATTGAATTTTTCTGCGAAAATTTCATGATTTTCAAAACTGGATGTTAGGAAAAACTTGCGAAATCCGAATAACTACAACTAGGTGTAAATATGCCTTGTATGGTGGATGAAATTTTGGTAATCCACATGCTCACACTCATTAGGGAATGTTTGTCGAATTCGTGATGCATGAAATGTGTACCTAATACAGAGTGTCATATTGAAGGAAACGATGTAAATTATACATCTATTGTTGAGAACCCGCTCCAGGAGATTTTTACTGTAAAATCTACCTTTGTTTGGGAACTGGTGTTATGAAAACACTGCAAAATCTGAGCAAATGCCTTAAGGTGACAATATGTCTTCAATGGTTTATTAAAGATGTGTAATTCACTTCTAACAACTCAGGAGTGAATATTTGTTGAATCCATGGTGCATGTACCTTTTTCGGAACACGGAATGTTACCGTGACGGTATCTATGAAAATGGGATGTCTATTGGATCAAACATGCAGCAAGAGAATTTTTCGGCGCAAACTGCCTGATATTCGTAACTGACGTTAGGAAAAATCTGCGAAATCTAAGTAAATATTTCTAGGTGTAAATATGCCTTGTATTGTGGTTGAAACATCGGTAATCCACATGATCACGGTCATTAAATAATGTTTGTCGAAGCAGTGATTAATATAACGTTTTCGGAACACGGAATGTCTCGGTGAGTGAAACTCGGAAAATAACAATTCTACTGGATAGAACTTTCTTGAATTGAATTTTTCTGCGAACATTTCATGATTTTCGAAACTGGATGTTAGGAAAAATCTGTGAAATCAGAATAACTACTTCTAGTTGTAAATATGCCTTGTATGGTGGATGAAAGTTCAGGAATCCACATGCTCACACACATTAAAGAATGTTTGTCGAATTCGTGATGCATGTAACGTGTTCGGAATACGGAATGTCATATTGAAGGAAACAATGTAAATTACATGTCTATTGGGTAGAACTCGCTTGAAGAGAATTTTTCTGCGAAATGTGCCTCATTTTCAAATCTGCCAATAGGAGAACTCTGTGAAATCTGAGAAAATGCTTCTAAGTGTCAATATGCATTGAATGTTGAATGAAAGTCCGGTAATCCACATGTTAATAACAGTGTAGTAATTATTTTTCAAACCGTGATTCATGTAGCGCTTTTGGAAAACGGAATTTCACCGTAATGAAACAATGTAAATTACAATTCTATTGGGTAGAACGAGCTAGAATAGAATTTTTCTGCGAAAATTGCATGATTATCGAATCTGAAGTTTGGAGAAAGCTTCAAATGAGAGTAAATATTTCTAGGTGTAAATATGCCTTTATATTGGAACAAAGTTCGGTAATCCACATTTACGCAACATATTAAAGAATCTTTTTCTAATCCGTGATGCATGTAACGTGTTTGGAACGTGGAATTTCACGGTGAATGAAACAACGTAAATTACTTCTCTATTGGGTAGAACTCGCTCCAAGAGAATTTTTCTGTGATAAATGCTTCATTTTTGAAACTGGCGTTTGGAAAACACTGCAAAATCTGAGAAAATACTTCTAAGTATCAATATTCAATCTATTGTGATGAAAGTTCGGTAATCCACATGCTAACAAATCTGTAGTGTATAATTGTCGAATCCATTATGCATGTAGCATGTTCGGAACACGGAATTTCATGGCCAGGGAGTTTATGTAAATTACATTTCTCTTGGTTAGTAAACACTCCAAGAGATTTTTCCTGAGAAATATGCCTGAATTTCAAAACTGGTTTTAGGAAAACACTGCGAACACAGATGAATAGATTCTCGGTGTAAATATGCCTTGTAGGGTGGATGAAAGTTCGGTAATCCGCATGCTAACAACTCTGTAGTGAATATTTGTCGAATCCGAGATACATGAAGTGTGTTCGGAACACAGAATATCACGGTGAGCGAATCTATGTAAAATAAATGTCACTTGGGTAGAAAGCATTCCAAGAGCTTTTTCTGCGAATTCTGCCTCATTTTCAAAACTGGCATTAGGAAAAATTTTCGAAATATGAGAAAATGCTTCAAAGTGTCAATATGGCTTTTATCGTGGATGAAAGTTCGGTAATCCTTATGCTAACAACTCTGAAGTGAATAATTGTCGAATACTTGATGCATGTAGCTTTTTCAGAACACGGAATTTCACGATGACTGGTTTTATGTAAATTGCATGTCAAATGGGTAGAACTCGCTCCAAGAGGTTTTTTCTGCGAAAACTGCATGACTTAAAAACTGACATTTGGGGAAATCTAATAAATCAGAATATAATTTCTATGTATAAATATGCATTGTAATGTGGATGAGAGTTCGGTAATACACATGTTAAGAACTCATTAAAGATTGTCGAATCTGTGATGCATGTAACGTGTTCAGAACATGGAATGTCACGGTGAGTGAAACTGGGTAAATTACATATCTTTTGGTTAGAAATCGCTCCAAGAGCATTTTCCTGCCAAATCTGCCTCATTTTCAAACCTGGCATTAAAACTAACCTGTGAAATCTGAGAAAAGTCTTCAAAGTGTCAGTAAGCCATGTGTGGTGGTTGAAAGTGCTGTAATCAACTTGCTAACAACTCTGTAGTGAATATTTTTCGAATCCGAGATGCATGTAGCATGTTCAGAACACGGAATTTCACGGTGAGTGAATCCATCTAAATTACATGTCTATTGTTTTGAACGCGTTCCAACAGGTTATTGCCGTGAAATCTGCCTAGTTTCGAAACTGGCATTTGGAAAGCTCTGTGCAATCAGAGAAAATGCTTCTAAGCATCAATATGCCTTGTATTGTGATGAAAGTCCTTTAATCCACATGCAAACAACTCTGTAGTGTATTTTTGTCGAATCCTATCTGCATGAATCGTGTTCGAAACACGGATTTCACAGCGATAGAATCTATGTAATTTACATATCTATTGGGTAGAACACGCTCCAACAGTTTTTCCTTAGGAAACTGCCTAATTTTCGAAACTGCTTTTAGGAAAAAGCTGCAAACTCAGAATTAATGTTTCTAGGTGTAAATATGCCTTGTATGGTGGATGAAAGTTCTGTAATACACATGTACATAACTCATTAAAAATGTTTCTCAAATCCAATATGTATGTAGTGTGTTCGGCACACGGAATGTCACGTTGAAGGAAACTATGTAAATTACATATCTATTGGTGAGAACCCGCTCCAGGAGCATTTTACTGTAAAATCTACCTCTGTTTGGAAACTGGTGTTATGAAAACACTGCAAAACCTGAGCAAAAGCTTTAAGGTGACAATATGTCTTCAATGGTTTATTAAAGATGTGTAATTCACATTCTAACAACTCAGGAGTGAATATTAGTTGAATCCATGGTGCATGTACCTGTTTCGGAACACGGAATGTGACGGTGATGGTATCTATGAAAATGGGATGTCTATTGGGTCGAACATGCAGCAAGAGAATTTTTCTGCGAAAACTGCCTGATTTTCGTAACTGACGTTAGGAAAAATCTGCGAAATCTAAGTAAATATTTCTAGGTGTAAATATGCCTTGTATTGTGGTTGAAACATCGGTAGTCCACATGTTCACGGTCATTAAACAATGTTTGTCGAAGCCGTGATTAATATAACGTTTTCGGAACACGGAATGTCTCGGTGAGTGAAACTCGGAAAATAACAATTCTACTGGATAGAACTTTCTTGAATTGAATTTTTCTGCGAACATTTCATGATTTTCGAAACTGGATGTTAGGAAAAATCTGTGAAATCAGAATAACTACTTCTAGTTGTAAATATGCCTTGTATGGTGGATGAAAGTTCAGGAATCCACATGCTCACACACATTAAAGAATGTTTGTCGAATTCGTGATGCATGTAACGTGTTCGGAATACGGAATGTCATATTGAAGGAAACAATGTAAATTACATGTCTATTGGGTAGAACTCGCTTGAAGAGAATTTTTCTGCGAAATGTGCCTCATTTTCAAATCTGCCAATAGGAGAACTCTGTGAAATCTGAGAAAATGCTTCTAAGTGTCAATATGCATTGAATGTTGAATGAAAGTCCGGTAATCCACATGTTAATAACAGTGTAGTAATTATTTTTCAAACCGTGATTCATGTAGCGCTTTTGGAAAACGGAATTTCACCGTAATGAAACAATGTAAATTACAATTCTATTGGGTAGAACGAGCTAGAATAGAATTTTTCTGCGAAAATTGCATGATTATCGAATCTGAAGTTTGGAGAAAGCTTCAAATGAGAGTAAATATTTCTAGGTGTAAATATGCCTTTATATTGGAACAAAGTTCGGTAATCCACATTTACGCAACATATTAAAGAATCTTTTTCTAATCCGTGATGCATGTAACGTGTTTGGAACGTGGAATTTCACGGTGAATGAAACAACGTAAATTACTTCTCTATTGGGTAGAACTCGCTCCAAGAGAATTTTTCTGTGATAAATGCTTCATTTTTGAAACTGGCGTTTGGAAAACACTGCAAAATCTGAGAAAATACTTCTAAGTATCAATATTCAATCTATTGTGATGAAAGTTCGGTAATCCACATGCTAACAAATCTGTAGTGTATAATTGTCGAATCCATTATGCATGTAGCATGTTCGGAACACGGAATTTCATGGCCAGGGAGTTTATGTAAATTACATTTCTCTTGGTTAGTAAACACTCCAAGAGATTTTTCCTGAGAAATATGCCTGAATTTCAAAACTGGTTTTAGGAAAACACTGCGAACACAGATGAATAGATTCTCGGTGTAAATATGCCTTGTAGGGTGGATGAAAGTTCGGTAATCCGCATGCTAACAACTCTGTAGTGAATATTTGTCGAATCCGAGATACATGAAGTGTGTTCGGAACACAGAATATCACGGTGAGCGAATCTATGTAAAATAAATGTCACTTGGGTAGAAAGCATTCCAAGAGCTTTTTCTGCGAATTCTGCCTCATTTTCAAAACTGGCATTAGGAAAAATTTTCGAAATATGAGAAAATGCTTCAAAGTGTCAATATGGCTTTTATCGTGGATGAAAGTTCGGTAATCCTTATGCTAACAACTCTGAAGTGAATAATTGTCGAATACTTGATGCATGTAGCTTTTTCAGAACACGGAATTTCACGATGACTGGTTTTATGTAAATTGCATGTCAAATGGGTAGAACTCGCTCCAAGAGGTTTTTTCTGCGAAAACTGCATGACTTAAAAACTGACATTTGGGGAAATCTAATAAATCAGAATATAATTTCTATGTATAAATATGCATTGTAATGTGGATGAGAGTTCGGTAATACACATGTTAAGAACTCATTAAAGATTGTCGAATCTGTGATGCATGTAACGTGTTCAGAACATGGAATGTCACGGTGAGTGAAACTGGGTAAATTACATATCTTTTGGTTAGAAATCGCTCCAAGAGCATTTTCCTGCCAAATCTGCCTCATTTTCAAACCTGGCATTAAAACTAACCTGTGAAATCTGAGAAAAGTCTTCAAAGTGTCAGTAAGCCATGTGTGGTGGTTGAAAGTGCTGTAATCAACTTGCTAACAACTCTGTAGTGAATATTTTTCGAATCCGAGATGCATGTAGCATGTTCAGAACACGGAATTTCACGGTGAGTGAATCCATCTAAATTACATGTCTATTGTTTTGAACGCGTTCCAACAGGTTATTGCCGTGAAATCTGCCTAGTTTCGAAACTGGCGTTTGGAAAGCTCTGTGCAATCAGAGAAAATGCTTCTAAGCATCAATATGCCTTGTATTGTGATGAAAGTCCTTTAATCCACATGCAAACAACTCTGTAGTGTATTTTTGTCGAATCCTATCTGCATGAATCGTGTTCGAAACACGGATTTCACAGCGATAGAATCTATGTAATTTACATATCTATTGGGTAGAACACGCTCCAACAGTTTTTCCTTAGGAAACTGCCTAATTTTCGAAACTGCTTTTAGGAAAAAGCTGCAAACTCAGAATTAATGTTTCTAGGTGTAAATATGCCTTGTATGGTGGATGAAAGTTCTGTAATACACATGTACATAACTCATTAAAAATGTTTCTCAAATCCAATATGTATGTAGTGTGTTCGGCACACGGAATGTCACGTTGAAGGAAACTATGTAAATTACATATCTATTGGTGAGAACCCGCTCCAGGAGCATTTTACTGTAAAATCTACCTCTGTTTGGAAACTGGTGTTATGAAAACACTGCAAAACCTGAGCAAAAGCTTTAAGGTGACAATATGTCTTCAATGGTTTATTAAAGATGTGTAATTCACATTCTAACAACTCAGGAGTGAATATTAGTTGAATCCATGGTGCATGTACCTGTTTCGGAACACGGAATGTGACGGTGATGGTATCTATGAAAATGGGATGTCTATTGGGTCGAACATGCAGCAAGAGAATTTTTCTGCGAAAACTGCCTGATTTTTGTAACTGACGTTAGGAAAAATCTGCGAAATCTAAGTAAATATTTCTAGGTGTAAATATGCCTTGTATTGTGGTTGAAACATCGGTAGTCCACATGTTCACGGTCATTAAACAATGTTTGTCGAAGCCGTGATTAATGTAACGTTTTCAGAACACCGAATGTCTCGGTGTGTGAAACTCGGAACATAAAAATTCTACTGGATAGAACTCGCTTGAATTGAATTTTTCTGCGAAAATTTCATGATTTTCAAAACTGGATGTTAGGAAAAACTTGCGAAATCCGAATAACTACAACTAGGTGTAAATATGCCTTGTATGGTGGATGAAATTTTGGTAATCCACATGCTCACACTCATTAGGGAATGTTTGTCGAATTCGTGATGCATGAAATGTGTACCTAATACAGAGTGTCATATTGAAGGAAACGATGTAAATTATACATCTATTGTTGAGAACCCGCTCCAGGAGATTTTTACTGTAAAATCTACCTTTGTTTGGGAACTGGTGTTATGAAAACACTGCAAAATCTGAGCAAATGCCTTAAGGTGACAATATGTCTTCAATGGTTTATTAAAGATGTGTAATTCACTTCTAACAACTCAGGAGTGAATATTTGTTGAATCCATGGTGCATGTACCTTTTTCGGAACACGGAATGTTACCGTGACGGTATCTATGAAAATGGGATGTCTATTGGATCAAACATGCAGCAAGAGAATTTTTCGGCGCAAACTGCCTGATATTCGTAACTGACGTTAGGAAAAATCTGCGAAATCTAAGTAAATATTTCTAGGTGTAAATATGCCTTGTATTGTGGTTGAAACATCGGTAATCCACATGATCACGGTCATTAAATAATGTTTGTCGAAGCAGTGATTAATATAACGTTTTCGGAACACGGAATGTCTCGGTGAGTGAAACTCGGAAAATAACAATTCTACTGGATAGAACTTTCTTGAATTGAATTTTTCTGCGAAAATTTCATGATTTTCGAAACTGGATGTTAGGAAAAATCTGTGAAATCAGAATAACTACTTCTAGTTGTAAATATGCCTTTTATGGTGGATGAAAGTTCAGGAATCCACATGCTCACACACATTAAAGAATGTTTGTCGAATTCGTGATGCATGTAACGTGTTCGGAATACGGAATGTCATATTGAAGGAAACAATGTAAATTACATGTCTATTGGGTAGAACTCGCTTGAAGAGAATTTTTCTGCGAAATGTGCCTCATTTTCAAATCTGCCAATAGGAGAACTCTGTGAAATCTGAGAAAATGCTTCTAAGTGTCAATATGCATTGAATGTTGAATGAAAGTCCGGTAATCCACATGTTAATAACAGTGTAGTAATTATTTTTCAAACCGTGATTCATGTAGCGCTTTTGGAAAACGGAATTTCACCGTAATGAAACAATGTAAATTACAATTCTATTGGGTAGAACGAGCTAGAATAGAATTTTTCTGCGAAAATTGCATGATTATCGAATCTGAAGTTTGGAGAAAGCTTCAAATGAGAGTAAATATTTCTAGGTGTAAATATGCCTTTATATTGGAACAAAGTTCGGTAATCCACATTTACGCAACATATTAAAGAATCATTTTCTAATCCGTGATGCATGTAACGTGTTTGGAACGTGGAATTTCACGGTGAATGAAACAACGTAAATTACTTCTCTATTGGGTAGAACTCGCTCCAAGAGAATTTTTCTGTGATAAATGCTTCATTTTTGAAACTGGCGTTCGGAAAACACTGCAAAATCTGAGAAAATACTTCTAAGTATCAATATTCAATCTATTGTGATGAAAGTTCGGTAATCCACATGCTAACAAATCTGTAGTGTATAATTGTCGAATCCATTATGCATGTAGCATGTTCGGAACACGGAATTTCATGGCCAGGGAGTTTATGTAAATTACATTTCTCTTGGTTAGTAAACACTCCAAGAGATTTTTCCTGAGAAATATGCCTGAATTTCAAAACTGGTTTTAGGAAAACACTGCGAACACAGATGAATAGATTCTCGGTGTAAATATGCCTTGTAGGGTGGATGAAAGTTCGGTAATCCGCATGCTAACAACTCTGTAGTGAATATTTGTCGAATCCGAGATACATGAAGTGTGTTCGGAACACAGAATATCACGGTGAGCGAATCTATGTAAAATAAATGTCACTTGGGTAGAAAGCATTCCAAGAGCTTTTTCTGCGAATTCTGCCTCATTTTCAAAACTGGCATTAGGAAAAATTTTCGAAATATGAGAAAATGCTTCAAAGTGTCAATATGGCTTTTATCGTGGATGAAAGTTCGGTAATCCTTATGCTAACAACTCTGAAGTGAATAATTGTCGAATACTTGATGCATGTAGCTTTTTCAGAACACGGAATTTCACGATGACTGGTTTTATGTAAATTGCATGTCAAATGGGTAGAACTCGCTCCAAGAGGATTTTTCTGCGAAAACTGCATGACTTAAAAACTGACATTTGGGGAAATCTAATAAATCAGAATATAATTTCTATGTATAAATATGCATTGTAATGTGGATGAGAGTTCGGTAATACACATGTTAAGAACTCATTAAAGATTGTCGAATCTGTGATGCATGTAACGTGTTCAGAACATGGAATGTCACGGTGAGTGAAACTGGGTAAATTACATATCTTTTGGTTAGAAATCGCTCCAAGAGCATTTTCCTGCCAAATCTGCCTCATTTTCAAACCTGGCATTAAAACTAACCTGTGAAATCTGAGAAAAGTCTTCAAAGTGTCAGTAAGCCATGTGTGGTGGTTGAAAGTGCTGTAATCAACTTGCTAACAACTCTGTAGTGAATATTTTTCGAATCCGAGATGCATGTAGCATGTTCAGAACACGGAATTTCACGGTGAGTGAATCCATCTAAATTACATGTCTATTGTTTTGAACGCGTTCCAACAGGTTATTGCCGTGAAATCTGCCTAGTTTCGAAACTGGCGTTTGGAAAGCTCTGTGCAATCAGAGAAAATGCTTCTAAGCATCAATATGCCTTGTATTGTGATGAAAGTCCTTTAATCCACATGCAAACAACTCTGTAGTGTATTTTTGTCGAATCCTATCTGCATGAATCGTGTTCGAAACACGGATTTCACAGCGATAGAATCTATGTAATTTACATATCTATTGGGTAGAACACGCTCCAACAGTTTTTCCTTAGGAAACTGCCTAATTTTCGAAACTGCTTTTAGGAAAAAGCTGCAAACTCAGAATTAATGTTTCTAGGTGTAAATATGCCTTGTATGGTGGATGAAAGTTCTGTAATACACATGTACATAACTCATTAAAAATGTTTCTCAAATCCAATATGTATGTAGTGTGTTCGGCACACGGAATGTCACGTTGAAGGAAACTATGTAAATTACATATCTATTGGTGAGAACCCGCTCCAGGAGCATTTTACTGTAAAATCTACCTCTGTTTGGAAACTGGTGTTATGAAAACACTGCAAAACCTGAGCAAAAGCTTTAAGGTGACAATATGTCTTCAATGGTTTATTAAAGATGTGTAATTCACATTCTAACAACTCAGGAGTGAATATTAGTTGAATCCATGGTGCATGTACCTGTTTCGGAACACGGAATGTGACGGTGATGGTATCTATGAAAATGGGATGTCTATTGGGTCGAACATGCAGCAAGAGAATTTTTCTGCGAAAACTGCCTGATTTTCGTAACTGACGTTAGGAAAAATCTGCGAAATCTAAGTAAATATTTCTAGGTGTAAATATGCCTTGTATTGTGGTTGAAACATCGGTAGTCCACATGTTCACGGTCATTAAACAATGTTTGTCGAAGCCGTGATTAATGTAACGTTTTCAGAACACCGAATGTCTCGGTGAGTGAAACTCGGAACATAAAAATTCTACTGGATAGAACTCGCTTGAATTGAATTTTTCTGCGAAAATTTCATGATTTTCAAAACTGGATGTTAGGAAAAACTTGCGAAATCCGAATAACTACAACTAGGTGTAAATATGCCTTGTATGGTGGATGAAATTTTGGTAATCCACATGCTCACACTCATTAGGGAATGTTTGTCGAATTCGTGATGCATGAAATGTGTACCTAATACAGAGTGTCATATTGAAGGAAACGATGTAAATTATACATCTATTGTTGAGAACCCGCTCCAGGAGATTTTTACTGTAAAATCTACCTTTGTTTGGGAACTGGTGTTATGAAAACACTGCAAAATCTGAGCAAATGCCTTAAGGTGACAATATGTCTTCAATGGTTTATTAAAGATGTGTAATTCACTTCTAACAACTCAGGAGTGAATATTTGTTGAATCCATGGTGCATGTACCTTTTTCGGAACACGGAATGTTACCGTGACGGTATCTATGAAAATGGGATGTCTATTGGATCAAACATGCAGCAAGAGAATTTTTCGGCGCAAACTGCCTGATATTCGTAACTGACGTTAGGAAAAATCTGCGAAATCTAAGTAAATATTTCTAGGTGTAAATATGCCTTGTATTGTGGTTGAAACATCGGTAATCCACATGATCACGGTCATTAAATAATGTTTGTCGAAGCAGTGATTAATATAACGTTTTCGGAACACGGAATGTCTCGGTGAGTGAAACTCGGAAAATAACAATTCTACTGGATAGAACTTTCTTGAATTGAATTTTTCTGCGAACATTTCATGATTTTCGAAACTGGATGTTAGGAAAAATCTGTGAAATCAGAATAACTACTTCTAGTTGTAAATATGCCTTGTATGGTGGATGAAAGTTCAGGAATCCACATGCTCACACACATTAAAGAATGTTTGTCGAATTCGTGATGCATGTAACGTGTTCGGAATACGGAATGTCATATTGAAGGAAACAATGTAAATTACATGTCTATTGGGTAGAACTCGCTTGAAGAGAATTTTTCTGCGAAATGTGCCTCATTTTCAAATCTGCCAATAGGAGAACTCTGTGAAATCTGAGAAAATGCTTCTAAGTGTCAATATGCATTGAATGTTGAATGAAAGTCCGGTAATCCACATGTTAATAACAGTGTAGTAATTATTTTTCAAACCGTGATTCATGTAGCGCTTTTGGAAAACGGAATTTCACCGTAATGAAACAATGTAAATTACAATTCTATTGGGTAGAACGAGCTAGAATAGAATTTTTCTGCGAAAATTGCATGATTATCGAATCTGAAGTTTGGAGAAAGCTTCAAATGAGAGTAAATATTTCTAGGTGTAAATATGCCTTTATATTGGAACAAAGTTCGGTAATCCACATTTACGCAACATATTAAAGAATCTTTTTCTAATCCGTGATGCATGTAACGTGTTTGGAACGTGGAATTTCACGGTGAATGAAACAACGTAAATTACTTCTCTATTGGGTAGAACTCGCTCCAAGAGAATTTTTCTGCGATAAATGCTTCATTTTTGAAACTGGCGTTTGGAAAACACTGCAAAATCTGAGAAAATACTTCTAAGTATCAATATTCAATCTATTGTGATGAAAGTTCGGTAATCCACATGCTAACAAATCTGTAGTGTATAATTGTCGAATCCATTATGCATGTAGCATGTTCGGAACACGGAATTTCATGGCCAGGGAGTTTATGTAAATTACATTTCTCTTGGTTAGTAAACACTCCAAGAGATTTTTCCTGAGAAATATGCCTGAATTTCAAAACTGGTTTTAGGAAAACACTGCGAACACAGATGAATAGATTCTCGGTGTAAATATGCCTTGTAGGGTGGATGAAAGTTCGGTAATCCGCATGCTAACAACTCTGTAGTGAATATTTGTCGAATCCGAGATACATGAAGTGTGTTCGGAACACAGAATATCACGGTGAGCGAATCTATGTAAAATAAATGTCAGTTGGGTAGAAAGCATTCCAAGAGCTTTTTCTGCGAATTCTGCCTCATTTTCAAAACTGGCATTAGGAAACATTTTCGAAATATGAGAAAATGCTTCAAAGTGTCAATATGGCTTTTATCGTGGATGAAAGTTCGGTAATCCTTATGCTAACAACTCTGAAGTGAATAATTGTCGAATACTTGATGCATGTAGCTTTTTCAGAACACGGAATTTCACGATGACTGGTTTTATGTAAATTGCATGTCAAATGGGTAGAACTCGCTCCAAGAGGTTTTTTCTGCGAAAACTGCATGACTTAAAAACTGACTTTTGGGGAAATCTAATAAATCAGAATATAATTTCTATGTATAAATATGCATTGTAATGTGGATGAGAGTTCGGTAATACACATGTTAAGAACTCATTAAAGATTGTCGAATCTGTGATGCATGTAACGTGTTCAGAACATGGAATGTCACGGTGAGTGAAACTGGGTAAATTACATATCTTTTGGTTAGAAATCGCTCCAAGAGCATTTTCCTGCCAAATCTGCCTCATTTTCAAACCTGGCATTAAAACTAACCTGTGAAATCTGAGAAAAGTCTTCAAAGTGTCAGTAAGCCATGTGTGGTGGTTGAAAGTGCTGTAATCAACTTGCTAACAACTCTGTAGTGAATATTTTTCGAATCCGAGATGCATGTAGCATGTTCAGAACACGGAATTTCACGGTGAGTGAATCCATCTAAATTACATGTCTATTGTTTTGAACGCGTTCCAACAGGTTATTGCCGTGAAATCTGCCTAGTTTCGAAACTGGCGTTTGGAAAGCTCTGTGCAATCAGAGAAAATGCTTCTAAGCATCAATATGCCTTGTATTGTGATGAAAGTCCTTTAATCCACATGCAAACAACTCTGTAGTGTATTTTTGTCGAATCCTATCTGCATGAATCGTGTTCGAAACACGGATTTCACAGCGATAGAATCTATGTAATTTACATATCTATTGGGTAGAACACGCTCCAACAGTTTTTCCTTAGGAAACTGCCTAATTTTCGAAACTGCTTTTAGGAAAAAGCTGCAAACTCAGAATTAATGTTTCTAGGTGTAAATATGCCTTGTATGGTGGATGAAAGTTCTGTAATACACATGTACATAACTCATTAAAAATGTTTCTCAAATCCAATATGTATGTAGTGTGTTCGGCACACGGAATGTCACGTTGAAGGAAACTATGTAAATTACATATCTATTGGTGAGAACCCGCTCCAGGAGCATTTTACTGTAAAATCTACCTCTGTTTGGAAACTGGTGTTATGAAAACACTGCAAAACCTGAGCAAAAGCTTTAAGGTGACAATATGTCTTCAATGGTTTATTAAAGATGTGTAATTCACATTCTAACAACTCAGGAGTGAATATTAGTTGAATCCATGGTGCATGTACCTGTTTCGGAACACGGAATGTGACGGTGATGGTATCTATGAAAATGGGATGTCTATTGGGTCGAACATGCAGCAAGAGAATTTTTCTGCGAAAACTGCCTGATTTTCGTAACTGACGTTAGGAAAAATCTGCGAAATCTAAGTAAATATTTCTAGGTGTAAATATGCCTTGTATTGTGGTTGAAACATCGGTAGTCCACATGTTCACGGTCATTAAACAATGTTTGTCGAAGCCGTGATTAATGTAACGTTTTCAGAACACCGAATGTCTCGGTGAGTGAAACTCGGAACATAAAAATTCTACTGGATAGAACTCGCTTGAATTGAATTTTTCTGCGAAAATTTCATGATTTTCAAAACTGGATGTTAGGAAAAACTTGCGAAATCCGAATAACTACAACTAGGTGTAAATATGCCTTGTATGGTGGATGAAATTTTGGTAATCCACATGCTCACACTCATTAGGGAATGTTTGTCGAATTCGTGATGCATGAAATGTGTACCTAATACAGAGTGTCATATTGAAGGAAACGATGTAAATTATACATCTATTGTTGAGAACCCGCTCCAGGAGATTTTTACTGTAAAATCTACCTTTGTTTGGGAACTGGTGTTATGAAAACACTGCAAAATCTGAGCAAATGCCTTAAGGTGACAATATGTCTTCAATGGTTTATTAAAGATGTGTAATTCACTTCTAACAACTCAGGAGTGAATATTTGTTGAATCCATGGTGCATGTACCTTTTTCGGAACACGGAATGTTACCGTGACGGTATCTATGAAAATGGGATGTCTATTAGATCAAACATGCAGCAAGAGAATTTTTCGGCGCAAACTGCCTGATATTCATAACTGACGTTAGGAAAAATCTGCGAAATCTAAGTAAATATTTCTAGGTGTAAATATGCCTTGTATTGTGGTTGAAACATCGGTAATCCACATGATCACGGTCATTAAATAATGTTTGTCGAAGCAGTGATTAATATAACGTTTTCGGAACACGGAATGTCTCGGTGAGTGAAACTCGGAAAATAACAATTCTACTGGATAGAACTTTCTTGAATTGAATTTTTCTGCGAACATTTCATGATTTTCGAAACTGGATGTTAGGAAAAATCTGTGAAATCAGAATAACTACTTCTAGTTGTAAATATGCCTTGTATGGTGGATGAAAGTTCAGGAATCCACATGCTCACACACATTAAAGAATGTTTGTCGAATTCGTGATGCATGTAACGTGTTCGGAATACGGAATGTCATATTGAAGGAAACAATGTAAATTACATGTCTATTGGGTAGAACTCGCTTGAAGAGAATTTTTCTGCGAAATGTGCCTCATTTTCAAATCTGCCAATAGGAGAACTCTGTGAAATCTGAGAAAATGCTTCTAAGTGTCAATATGCATTGAATGTTGAATGAAAGTCCGGTAATCCACATGTTAATAACAGTGTAGTAATTATTTTTCAAACCGTGATTCATGTAGCGCTTTTGGAAAACGGAATTTCACCGTAATGAAACAATGTAAATTACAATTCTATTGGGTAGAACGAGCTAGAATAGAATTTTTCTGCGAAAATTGCATGATTATCGAATCTGAAGTTTGGAGAAAGCTTCAAATGAGAGTAAATATTTCTAGGTGTAAATATGCCTTTATATTGGAACAAAGTTCGGTAATCCACATTTACGCAACATATTAAAGAATCTTTTTCTAATCCGTGATGCATGTAACGTGTTTGGAACGTGGAATTTCACGGTGAATGAAACAACGTAAATTACTTCTCTATTGGGTAGAACTCGCTCCAAGAGAATTTTTCTGTGATAAATGCTTCATTTTTGAAACTGGCGTTTGGAAAACACTGCAAAATCTGAGAAAATACTTCTAAGTATCAATATTCAATCTATTGTGATGAAAGTTCGGTAATCCACATGCTAACAAATCTGTAGTGTATAATTGTCGAATCCATTATGCATGTAGCATGTTCGGAACACGGAATTTCATGGCCAGGGAGTTTATGTAAATTACATTTCTCTTGGTTAGTAAACACTCCAAGAGATTTTTCCTGAGAAATATGCCTGAATTTCAAAACTGGTTTTAGGAAAACACTGCGAACACAGATGAATAGATTCTCGGTGTAAATATGCCTTGTAGGGTGGATGAAAGTTCGGTAATCCGCATGCTAACAACTCTGTAGTGAATATTTGTCGAATCCGAGATACATGAAGTGTGTTCGGAACACAGAATATCACGGTGAGCGAATCTATGTAAAATAAATGTCAGTTGGGTAGAAAGCATTCCAAGAGCTTTTTCTGCGAATTCTGCCTCATTTTCAAAACTGGCATTAGGAAACATTTTCGAAATATGAGAAAATGCTTCAAAGTGTCAATATGGCTTTTATCGTGGATGAAAGTTCGGTAATCCTTATGCTAACAACTCTGAAGTGAATAATTGTCGAATACTTGATGCATGTAGCTTTTTCAGAACACGGAATTTCACGATGACTGGTTTTATGTAAATTGCATGTCAAATGGGTAGAACTCGCTCCAAGAGGTTTTTTCTGCGAAAACTGCATGACTTAAAAACTGACATTTGGGGAAATCTAATAAATCAGAATATAATTTCTATGTATAAATATGCATTGTAATGTGGATGAGAGTTCGGTAATACACATGTTAAGAACTCATTAAAGATTGTCGAATCTGTGATGCATGTAACGTGTTCAGAACATGGAATGTCACGGTGAGTGAAACTGGGTAAATTACATATCTTTTGGTTAGAAATCGCTCCAAGAGCATTTTCCTGCCAAATCTGCCTCATTTTCAAACCTGGCATTAAAACTAACCTGTGAAATCTGAGAAAAGTCTTCAAAGTGTCAGTAAGCCATGTGTGGTGGTTGAAAGTGCTGTAATCAACTTGCTAACAACTCTGTAGTGAATATTTTTCGAATCCGAGATGCATGTAGCATGTTCAGAACACGGAATTTCACGGTGAGTGAATCCATCTAAATTACATGTCTATTGTTTTGAACGCGTTCCAGCAGGTTATTGCCGTGAAATCTGCCTAGTTTCGAAACTGGCGTTTGGAAAGCTCTGTGCAATCAGAGAAAATGCTTCTAAGCATCAATATGCCTTGTATTGTGATGAAAGTCCTTTAATCCACATGCAAACAACTCTGTAGTGTATTTTTGTCGAATCCTATCTGCATGAATCGTGTTCGAAACACGGATTTCACAGCGATAGAATCTATGTAATTTACATATCTATTGGGTAGAACACGCTCCAACAGTTTTTCCTTAGGAAACTGCCTAATTTTCGAAACTGCTTTTAGGAAAAAGCTGCAAACTCAGAATTAATGTTTCTAGGTGTAAATATGCCTTGTATGGTGGATGAAAGTTCTGTAATACACATGTACATAACTCATTAAAAATGTTTCTCAAATCCAATATGTATGTAGTGTGTTCGGCACACGGAATGTCACGTTGAAGGAAACTATGTAAATTACATATCTATTGGTGAGAACCCGCTCCAGGAGCATTTTACTGTAAAATCTACCTCTGTTTGGAAACTGGTGTTATGAAAACACTGCAAAACCTGAGCAAAAGCTTTAAGGTGACAATATGTCTTCAATGGTTTATTAAAGATGTGTAATTCACATTCTAACAACTCAGGAGTGAATATTAGTTGAATCCATGGTGCATGTACCTGTTTCGGAACACGGAATGTGACGGTGATGGTATCTATGAAAATGGGATGTCTATTGGGTCGAACATGCAGCAAGAGAATTTTTCTGCGAAAACTGCCTGATTTTCGTAACTGACGTTAGGAAAAATCTGCGAAATCTAAGTAAATATTTCTAGGTGTAAATATGCCTTGTATTGTGGTTGAAACATCGGTAGTCCACATGTTCACGGTCATTAAACAATGTTTGTCGAAGCCGTGATTAATGTAACGTTTTCAGAACACCGAATGTCTCGGTGAGTGAAACTCGGAACATAAAAATTCTACTGGATAGAACTCGCTTGAATTGAATTTTTCTGCGAAAATTTCATGATTTTCAAAACTGGATGTTAGGAAAAACTTGCGAAATCCGAATAACTACAACTAGGTGTAAATATGCCTTGTATGGTGGATGAAATTTTGGTAATCCACATGCTCACACTCATTAGGGAATGTTTGTCGAATTCGTGATGCATGAAATGTGTACCTAATACAGAGTGTCATATTGAAGGAAACGATGTAAATTATACATCTATTGTTGAGAACCCGCTCCAGGAGATTTTTACTGTAAAATCTACCTTTGTTTGGGAACTGGTGTTATGAAAACACTGCAAAATCTGAGCAAATGCCTTAAGGTGACAATATGTCTTCAATGGTTTATTAAAGATGTGTAATTCACTTCTAACAACTCAGGAGTGAATATTTGTTGAATCCATGGTGCATGTACCTTTTTCGGAACACGGAATGTTACCGTGACGGTATCTATGAAAATGGGATGTCTATTGGATCAAACATGCAGCAAGAGAATTTTTCGGCGCAAACTGCCTGATATTCGTAACTGACGTTAGGAAAAATCTGCGAAATCTAAGTAAATATTTCTAGGTGTAAATATGCCTTGTATTGTGGTTGAAACATCGGTAATCCACATGATCACGGTCATTAAATAATGTTTGTCGAAGCAGTGATTAATATAACGTTTTCGGAACACGGAATGTCTCGGTGAGTGAAACTCGGAAAATAACAATTCTACTGGATAGAACTTTCTTGAATTGAATTTTTCTGCGAACATTTCATGATTTTCGAAACTGGATGTTAGGAAAAATCTGTGAAATCAGAATAACTACTTCTAGTTGTAAATATGCCTTGTATGGTGGATGAAAGTTCAGGAATCCACATGCTCACACACATTAAAGAATGTTTGTCGAATTCGTGATGCATGTAACGTGTTCGGAATACGGAATGTCATATTGAAGGAAACAATGTAAATTACATGTCTATTGGGTAGAACTCGCTTGAAGAGAATTTTTCTGCGAAATGTGCCTCATTTTCAAATCTGCCAATAGGAGAACTCTGTGAAATCTGAGAAAATGCTTCTAAGTGTCAATATGCATTGAATGTTGAATGAAAGTCCGGTAATCCACATGTTAATAACAGTGTAGTAATTATTTTTCAAACCGTGATTCATGTAGCGCTTTTGGAAAACGGAATTTCACCGTAATGAAACAATGTAAATTACAATTCTATTGGGTAGAACGAGCTAGAATAGAATTTTTCTGCGAAAATTGCATGATTATCGAATCTGAAGTTTGGAGAAAGCTTCAAATGAGAGTAAATATTTCTAGGTGTAAATATGCCTTTATATTGGAACAAAGTTCGGTAATCCACATTTACGCAACATATTAAAGAATCTTTTTCTAATCCGTGATGCATGTAACGTGTTTGGAACGTGGAATTTCACGGTGAATGAAACAACGTAAATTACTTCTCTATTGGGTAGAACTCGCTCCAAGAGAATTTTTCTGTGATAAATGCTTCATTTTTGAAACTGGCGTTTGGAAAACACTGCAAAATCTGAGAAAATACTTCTAAGTATCAATATTCAATCTATTGTGATGAAAGTTCGGTAATCCACATGCTAACAAATCTGTAGTGTATAATTGTCGAATCCATTATGCATGTAGCATGTTCGGAACACGGAATTTCATGGCCAGGGAGTTTATGTAAATTACATTTCTCTTGGTTAGTAAACACTCCAAGAGATTTTTCCTGAGAAATATGCCTGAATTTCAAAACTGGTTTTAGGAAAACACTGCGAACACAGATGAATAGATTCTCGGTGTAAATATGCCTTGTAGGGTGGATGAAAGTTCGGTAATCTGCATGCTAACAACTCTGTAGTGAATATTTGTCGAATCCGAGATACATGAAGTGTGTTCGGAACACAGAATATCACGGTGAGCGAATCTATGTAAAATAAATGTCAGTTGGGTAGAAAGCATTCCAAGAGCTTTTTCTGCGAATTCTGCCTCATTTTCAAAACTGGCATTAGGAAAAATTTTCGAAATATGAGAAAATGCTTCAAAGTGTCAATATGGCTTTTATCGTGGATGAAAGTTCGGTAATCCTTATGCTAACAACTCTGAAGTGAATAATTGTCGAATACTTGATGCATGTAGCTTTTTCAGAACACGGAATTTCACGATGACTGGTTTTATGTAAATTGCATGTCAAATGGGTAGAACTCGCTCCAAGAGGATTTTTCTGCGAAAACTGCATGACTTAAAAACTGACATTTGGGGAAATCTAATAAATCAGAATATAATTTCTATGTATAAATATGCATTGTAATGTGGATGAGAGTTCGGTAATACACATGTTAAGAACTCATTAAAGATTGTCGAATCTGTGATGCATGTAACGTGTTCAGAACATGGAATGTCACGGTGAGTGAAACTGGGTAAATTACATATCTTTTGGTTAGAAATCGCTCCAAGAGCATTTTCCTGCCAAATCTGCCTCATTTTCAAACCTGGCATTAAAACTAACCTGTGAAATCTGAGAAAAGTCTTCAAAGTGTCAGTAAGCCATGTGTGGTGGTTGAAAGTGCTGTAATCAACTTGCTAACAACTCTGTAGTGAATATTTTTCGAATCCGAGATGCATGTAGCATGTTCAGAACACGGAATTTCACGGTGAGTGAATCCATCTAAATTACATGTCTATTGTTTTGAACGCGTTCCAACAGGTTATTGCCGTGAAATCTGCCTAGTTTCGAAACTGGCGTTTGGAAAGCTCTGTGCAATCAGAGAAAATGCTTCTAAGCATCAATATGCCTTGTATTGTGATGAAAGTCCTTTAATCCACATGCAAACAACTCTGTAGTGTATTTTTGTCGAATCCTATCTGCATGAATCGTGTTCGAAACACGGATTTCACAGCGATAGAATCTATGTAATTTACATATCTATTGGGTAGAACACGCTCCAACAGTTTTTCCTTAGGAAACTGCCTAATTTTCGAAACTGCTTTTAGGAAAAAGCTGCAAACTCAGAATTAATGTTTCTAGGTGTAAATATGCCTTGTATGGTGGATGAAAGTTCTGTAATACACATGTACATAACTCATTAAAAATGTTTCTCAAATCCAATATGTATGTAGTGTGTTCGGCACACGGAATGTCACGTTGAAGGAAACTATGTAAATTACATATCTATTGGTGAGAACCCGCTCCAGGAGCATTTTACTGTAAAATCTACCTCTGTTTGGAAACTGGTGTTATGAAAACACTGCAAAACCTGAGCAAAAGCTTTAAGGTGACAATATGTCTTCAATGGTTTATTAAAGATGTGTAATTCACATTCTAACAACTCAGGAGTGAATATTAGTTGTAATCCATGGTGCATGTACCTGTTTCGGAACACGGAATGTGACGGTGATGGTATCTATGAAAATGGGATGTCTATTGGGTCGAACATGCAGCAAGAGAATTTTTCTGCGAAAACTGCCTGATTTTCGTAACTGACGTTAGGAAAAATCTGCGAAATCTAAGTAAATATTTCTAGGTGTAAATATGCCTTGTATTGTGGTTGAAACATCGGTAGTCCACATGCTCACGGTCATTAAATAATGTTTGTCGAAGCCGTGATTAATGTAACGTTTTCAGAACACCGAATGTCTCGGTGAGTGAAACTCGGAACATAAAAATTCTACTGGATAGAACTCGCTTGAATTGAATTTTTCTGTGAAAATTTCATGATTTTCAAAACTGGATGTTAGGAAAAACTTGCGAAATCCGAATAACTACAACTAGGTGTAAATATGCCTTGTATGGTGGATGAAATTTTGGTAATCCACATGCTCACACTCATTAGGGAATGTTTGTCGAATTCGTGATGCATGAAATGTGTACCTAATACAGAGTGTCATATTGAAGGAAACGATGTAAATTATACATCTATTGTTGAGAACCCGCTCCAGGAGATTTTTACTGTAAAATCTACCTTTGTTTGGGAACTGGTGTTATGAAAACACTGCAAAATCTGAGCAAATGCCTTAAGGTGACAATATGTCTTCAATGGTTTATTAAAGATGTGTAATTCACTTCTAACAACTCAGGAGTGAATATTTGTTGAATCCATGGTGCATGTACCTTTTTCGGAACACGGAATGTTACCGTGACGGTATCTATGAAAATGGGATGTCTATTGGATCAAACATGCAGCAAGAGAATTTTTCGGCGCAAACTGCCTGATATTCGTAACTGACGTTAGGAAAAATCTGCGAAATCTAAGTAAATATTTCTAGGTGTAAATATGCCTTGTATTGTGGTTGAAACATCGGTAATCCACATGATCACGGTCATTAAATAATGTTTGTCGAAGCAGTGATTAATATAACGTTTTCGGAACACGGAATGTCTCGGTGAGTGAAACTCGGAAAATAACAATTCTACTGGATAGAACTTTCTTGAATTGAATTTTTCTGCGAACATTTCATGATTTTCGAAACTGGATGTTAGGAAAAAATCTGTGAAATCAGAATAACTACTTCTAGTTGTAAATATGCCTTGTATGGTGGATGAAAGTTCAGGAATCCACATGCTCACACACGTTAAAGAATGTTTGTCGAATTCGTGATGCATGTAACGTGTTCGGAATACGGAATGTCATATTGAAGGAAACAATGTAAATTACATGTCTATTGGGTAGAACTCGCTTGAAGAGAATTTTTCTGCGAAATGTGCCTCATTTTCAAATCTGCCAATAGGAGAACTCTGTGAAATCTGAGAAAATGCTTCTAAGTGTCAATATGCATTGAATGTTGAATGAAAGTCCGGTAATCCACATGTTAATAACAGTGTAGTAATTATTTTTCAAACCGTGATTCATGTAGCGCTTTTGGAAAACGGAATTTCACCGTAATGAAACAATGTAAATTACAATTCTATTGGGTAGAACGAGCTAGAATAGAATTTTTCTGCGAAAATTGCATGATTATCGAATCTGAAGTTTGGAGAAAGCTTCAAATGAGAGTAAATATTTCTAGGTGTAAATATGCCTTTATATTGGAACAAAGTTCGGTAATCCACATTTACGCAACATATTAAAGAATCTTTTTCTAATCCGTGATGCATGTAACGTGTTTGGAACGTGGAATTTCACGGTGAATGAAACAACGTAAATTACTTCTCTATTGGGTAGAACTCGCTCCAAGAGAATTTTTCTGTGATAAATGCTTCATTTTTGAAACTGGCGTTTGGAAAACACTGCAAAATCTGAGAAAATACTTCTAAGTATCAATATTCAATCTATTGTGATGAAAGTTCGGTAATCCACATGCTAACAAATCTGTAGTGTATAATTGTCGAATCCATTATGCATGTAGCATGTTCGGAACACGGAATTTCATGGCCAGGGAGTTTATGTAAATTACATTTCTCTTGGTTAGTAAACACTCCAAGAGATTTTTCCTGAGAAATATGCCTGAATTTCAAAACTGGTTTTAGGAAAACACTGCGAACACAGATGAATAGATTCTCGGTGTAAATATGCCTTGTAGGGTGGATGAAAGTTCGGTAATCCGCATGCTAACAACTCTGTAGTGAATATTTGTCGAATCCGAGATACATGAAGTGTGTTCGGAACACAGAATATCACGGTGAGCGAATCTATGTAAAATAAATGTCAGTTGGGTAGAAAGCATTCCAAGAGCTTTTTCTGCGAATTCTGCCTCATTTTCAAAACTGGCATTAGGAAACATTTTCGAAATATGAGAAAATGCTTCAAAGTGTCAATATGGCTTTTATCGTGGATGAAAGTTCGGTAATCCTTATGCTAACAACTCTGAAGTGAATAATTGTCGAATACTTGATGCATGTAGCTTTTTCAGAACACGGAATTTCACGATGACTGGTTTTATGTAAATTGCATGTCAAATGGGTAGAACTCGCTCCAAGAGGATTTTTCTGCGAAAACTGCATGACTTAAAAACTGACATTTGGGGAAATCTAATAAATCAGAATATAATTTCTATGTATAAATATGCATTGTAATGTGGATGAGAGTTCGGTAATACACATGTTAAGAACTCATTAAAGATTGTCGAATCTGTGATGCATGTAACGTGTTCAGAACATGGAATGTCACGGTGAGTGAAACTGGGTAAATTACATATCTTTTGGTTAGAAATCGCTCCAAGAGCATTTTCCTGCCAAATCTGCCTCATTTTCAAACCTGGCATTAAAACTAACCTGTGAAATCTGAGAAAAGTCTTCAAAGTGTCAGTAAGCCATGTGTGGTGGTTGAAAGTGCTGTAATCAACTTGCTAACAACTCTGTAGTGAATATTTTCGAATCCGAGATGCATGTAGCATGTTCAGAACACGGAATTTCACGGTGAGTGAATCCATCTAAATTACATGTCTATTGTTTTGAACGCGTTCCAACAGGTTATTGCCGTGAAATCTGCCTAGTTTCGAAACTGGCGTTTGGAAAGCTCTGTGCAATCAGAGAAAATGCTTCTAAGCATCAATATGCCTTGTATTGTGATGAAAGTCCTTTAATCCACATGCAAACAACTCTGTAGTGTATTTTTGTCGAATCCTATCTGCATGAATCGTGTTCGAAACACGGATTTCACAGCGATAGAATCTATGTAATTTACATATCTATTGGGTAGAACACGCTCCAACAGTTTTTCCTTAGGAAACTGCCTAATTTTCGAAACTGCTTTTAGGAAAAAGCTGCAAACTCAGAATTAATGTTTCTAGGTGTAAATATGCCTTGTATGGTGGATGAAAGTTCTGTAATACACATGTACATAACTCATAAAAATGTTTCTCAAATCCAATATGTATGTAGTGTGTTCGGCACACGGAATGTCACGTTGAAGGAAACTATGTAAATTACATATCTATTGGTGAGAACCCGCTCCAGGAGCATTTTACTGTAAAATCTACCTCTGTTTGGAAACTGGTGTTATGAAAACACTGCAAAACCTGAGCAAAAGCTTTAAGGTGACAATATGTCTTCAATGGTTTATTAAAGATGTGTAATTCACATTCTAACAACTCAGGAGTGAATATTAGTTGAATCCATGGTGCATGTACCTGTTTCGGAACACGGAATGTGACGGTGATGGTATCTATGAAAATGGGATGTCTATTGGGTCGAACATGCAGCAAGAGAATTTTTCTGCGAAAACTGCCTGATTTTCGTAACTGACGTTAGGAAAAATCTGCGAAATCTAAGTAAATATTTCTAGGTGTAAATATGCCTTGTATTGTGGTTGAAACATCGGTAGTCCACATGCTCACGGTCATTAAATAATGTTTGTCGAAGCCGTGATTAATGTAACGTTTTCAGAACACCGAATGTCTCGGTGAGTGAAACTCGGAACATAAAAATTCTACTGGATAGAACTCGCTTGAATTGAATACGCAGCGCTCGACTG